>NC_087215.1:67670461-67672961 GCF_015104395.2 Macrobrachium nipponense | reverse complement strand
AAAAAACCTTAAGCAATGCCTACAGGTCACCGCATGCCGTGCACTGATGGCACTAGCCCCCTACGGGGTCATGTCGCTGAAGGGGGGGGGGGGGGGGGGGGAGGGGGGGGGGGGGTGGGCTGCTTCCGATGGGTCTCATCCCCCAGAGGACGAACCTAATACCAAACGATATCTGTAGCTTAATGTTTGTGATTGCACATATGTTTGTGCACGGTATATTTGCTTGCATAAAGATGGCATACTTGCTCGTATTGCTCTTAAAAGAAATCATGAATGGTGAAGCTTCACGTTTGTATTACACATGAATGTGAACGGTATTTTCACATGCATAAAGATAGGATCACAACTCCTCGCATCGCTTCTAAAAATGGTAATTTATTTAACTTGCAGTTAAAATATTGAACGGTAAAAGTCTATAAAAAAAATCTATGGGACCTTCCCCACTTTAACAACCAAATCTATGGGACCTTCTTCACTTCAGCAATCAAATCTATGGGACCTTTTTCACTTCAACAATCAAATCTATGGGACCTTCTTCACTTCAACAATCAAATCTATGGGACCTTTTTCATTTCAGCAATCAAATATATGGGACCTATTTTCAACTTCCAACAATCCAAATCTAATTGGGACCTCTTTCAAACTTCCAACAATCCAAAATCTAATGGACCTTTTTCATTTCAGGCAATCCAAAATTACTTATGGGACTACTTCAACTTCACAATTCAAATCGTATGGGACCTTCTTCACTTTAACAACCAAATCTATGGGACCTTCCTCACTTCAACAACCAAATTTTTCGGACCTTCCTCGCTTTAACAGCACCAATCAGATTCATTAAAATGACTCAGAAGCCCACTCATTAAATCACTACGAAAAGGAAAAAAAATAAATCAAATGACAACAGAATGTGACATTAATCCTAGATAAAATGTTACTACGACGCCTACGACGACACCGCACATAGCGTCACTCAACCGATGCTCGGGTATGCTCGTAAATCCTCTTTGCCCTCAGTTTTTTTTTTTATCGTTTTCTTTCTTTCTTAATTCCATTTGGACGCGGCGCCGTAATCTCTCCCCTTGTATGGGGCGCCGCTCCTCGACTTCCGACGCCGGCCGCTACTTCTTTTTCTTCTTCTTCTTCTTCTTCGTTTGAGCGATTACGGCCACCACTGACACATCAGTTTTATTGTGCTGTGCTGGAATAGCTATACGATTCTTTAAATGGGGCTTTGAAATATCTACACGGTTCTTTAAATGTTGCGGTGAAATACCAACACGGTTCTTTAAATGTTGCGGTGAAATACCTACACGATTCTTTAAATGTTGCGGTGAAATACCTACACGATTCTTTAAATGTTGCGGTGAAAATACCTACACGATTTTTAAAATAAAAGTTCTTTGCGGTGAAATACCTACACGATTCTTTAAATGTTGCGGTGAAATACCTAGACGATTCTTTAAATGTTGCGGTGAAATACCTAGACGATTCTTTAAATGTTGCGGTGAAATACCTAGACGATTCTTTAAATGTTGCGGTGAAATACCTACACGATTCTTTAAATGTTGCGTGAAATACCTACACGATTCTTTAAATGTTGCGGTGAAATACCTACACGATTCTTTAAATGTTGCGGTGAAATACCTACACGATTCTTTAAAATGTTTGCGGTTAGTGAAAAATACCTAGACAGTTCTTTAAAGTTTCGGTGAAAATAATACACATGCCTTTAAATGTTGCGGTGAAATACCTACACGATTCTTTAAATGTTAAAACCGCAAAGTGAAATACCTACACGATTCTTTAAATGTTGCGGTGAAATACCTACACATTCTTTAAATGTTGCAGTGAAATAAACATACACGTTCTTTACTGTTGCAGTGAAATACCTACCACGATTCTTTAAATGTTGCGGTGAAATGCCTACATGGTTCTTTACATGTTGCGGTGAAATACCTAGACGTTTCTTTAAATTTGTATGCGGTGAAATACCTAGACGGATAAATGTTGGGTTAAAGAAATTAAACTACCACGGATTCTTTAAATGTTGCGGTGAAATACCTAGACGATTCTTTAAATGTTGCGGTGAAATACCTACACGATTCTTTAAATGTTGCGGTGAAATACCTAGACGATTCTTTAAATGTTGCGGTGAAATACCTACACGATTCTTTAAATGTTGCGGTGAAATTACCTAGACGTTCTTAAATTGTTGCGGTGAAATACCTACAAGATTCTTTAAAGGTTGCCGGGAAATTAAACCTACACGAAATTCTTTAAATGTGCCGGTGAAATACCTACACGGTTCTTTAAATGTTGCGGTGAAATACCTACACGATTCTTTAAATGTTGCGGTGAAATACCTACACGATTCTTTAAATGTTGCGGTGAAATACCTACACGATTCTTTAAATGTTGCGGTGAAATACCTACACGATTCTTTAAATGTTGCGGTGAAATACCTACACGATTCTTTAAATGGTGTGGTGAAATACCT
>NC_087215.1:67662961-67665461 GCF_015104395.2 Macrobrachium nipponense | reverse complement strand
ATCTCAAAAACCTTGGTCTAGCACTGCAAGAAATGGTAACCTCCCCAGTCAAAAACTGTCTTATCATTTCAAAATCCACAGCTATATACAAATTCCATTTGTGAAAGGTAAAAACAAAAGTCTTTGTTTTTTTACCATTCGCAAATATCTTAATTTGTTAGTATAAGATCTTTATTATACATTATATATTAATAACATGTAGTATTAGACTTATGCGTCTAATGAAAAGGGTCCCTTTTGATGGAATAACTGAGGGCGAATAGGTGGGCCTCCAGATTTAAATACGAATGGCGCATAAAGATGATGATTTAAAAAAAAATGTATCGAAGAACTCCCAAGAAGAGATCGTTCTCCAAGGACACGTCGTGCAAACAGGGAGGGCGAGTTACCAAAACACATTATGGCATGACACATCTCGACGTAAGTGTCCACATTAGAATATATATATATCGAAGCCACAATTTCGAAGCAAAATTGCGCTCAGGGGAATCTCACGTGGGAATTCTAGGAATGAATTGGAATTCGTGGACAAGCAAAACTCGAAACTGCGCCGCCAAACCGCTGAAGAATAAGGCAAGGAATGTGTCTATCGGCAACTGGCGCGCACTGCCATGATTCAGTGCTGAACTAGGCCGATAAACGAACGCGCATTCAAGCCACTCGCTCAGCCATCGAGATTTCAGCTACCAACATGACTGGATCGACATGAAGAGTTTGGGAGATCACAAACCTCCGCCAAGGCTACCCATATCAAGCAAACATTCCCTCGGGTTCCTTACAGAGACACGAATCCTTCCCCAAATCAATTCACTTATAGCAACGGAGGTCCATCTGATATCAGTTGCGGTAGTCAGAAACGTCCATAAAATTGGAAGTACCACAACTGTTAATTACTGTTATAAACGATGTTTCATATCAATGCGTTAGCACAATGCATAAACTGTGATATTCGTTAACTGAAAAGAAATAATTGAACTTGCAAATGTGCATTTTCCCTAAGACAGCTTTTGAAAGCAAGCACTCGTAATTGCCTGGCAAGGAAATTAAAGCCATTTTTTTTGTAGTAAATTGCTAACGCTTCTGTAGAACATAATAAATAATGTCAAGTGATGACGATAACAGATTTCTTACAGAGTATCTTCACGAACGACACAAAATAAATAAATTGATAAATAAATAAATATTCACACGGCCTGACTATGTATGTCGAGTTTCCTTTAATGATTACATGTGGAATATCACACGTATATACCCTTTACTCCCATTAAAGACCCTGTACGTATCGATAGCGCTAAGCCACATATAGAGAGTTATTCGAAAATGATTGGTCGTTCCTTGGAAGCATACAAAAATCGTTGGTCAACACTCACTTCGGTTCCTCCGACGGAGCCACCAGCACTTAACAGGACGCTATTATACTTCACAAATACTGTTTGTAAACGGCGTCAGTAATCCTGAGTAGAGGTCGCGTCAGATGACTCGATCACTAGAACATTTATATGACCTTCCCGTCAAAGGAATGCGGACGCAGACCTGTTACAGTGTATACACGCAACACCAAGAACAGCCGCTCTCCTTAGACCGAACTACACCGGTTAAAACTTGACTAACGAAGCAGTATTGCCAACCATCTAAGAGCTCCTTACCCAAACTATACTCGTTTTTTTTTTCCATCTGTCCACCCGCCTGTGGTGTTTGCGTATGGTAACACTGCGTCCCGGGCTTTAGATAGTTACATTCAACAATAATAATAATATCCTATTTCGATTATTAACGGTGTAATTAGCATACAGTAAATTATTAAAACACTTTTCAGTTGCATATGTACACCCAGATGTCCTTTTATTTACCTAAAACTTACACATACCATAACCATCTAAAGCCCGGGACGCAGTGTTACCATACGCAAACACCACGGGCGGGTTGACAGATGGAAAAAGGCATGAAATTACCCTACTTTCAGTCATTGTTCCCTACGCCAGGCCTTAGGATATAAATATTAATAAAATTGTTGTTCATTGGTTACTTTTTAATAAAATACAAAAGCATCTTGAAATTACCCTACATTTTGCTCAGATTTCGTGACGTTACCCCGTTACCTTACAGACCCAGGACCCTATAGACCCAGATTTGAGGCTGAATTACCCCATGCATAGGGTAATGACCCCACGGTTGGCAACACTGTACCGAAGTTCCTACTTACCGAATCGTTGTATCGTTAACGGCTTCTATAGTCTTTAAGCGGTTTCGTCCCTAGTGTTGTGTTGCTTTTTTTTTCGTTTAAGGTTTGATAGTAAGAATAAATGTTCTTATATCACACGATAATAATATGAAAGGAACATTGATGCGTATTCGAAGTGATTCGACATTTGGCGTTTTACTGAAATCTTATAAGACTAATGGTTAGGTAATTTGCAGTTATATGGAGGTAATTCCCTTTCAATTAAAATTATATAAATAACATACAGTATATATTAACCTGGCCTTATGCCAACGCAAG
>NC_087215.1:67630461-67657961 GCF_015104395.2 Macrobrachium nipponense | reverse complement strand
TGCACCGCGCGCGTGAAATCAGATCTGAGACGGAGGCGTCGCGTCGGCTAAATTCATTGTCACTTTTCAGGGAGAGACAATAGAGATTTCGGGAGAGATTTGTGGACGTTGCGAGGCAGCATTACCCACTCGGCTAAAGAAACAAAAACCTCTTTGTGAAGGAGTTCGTAGGGTTTCTTGGCACCCGAGAGAGAGAGAGAGAGAGAGAGAGAGAGAGAGAGAGAGAGAGAGAGAGAGAGAGAGAATGTCTTTGTTTTTAAGCAACTTGTAGCGCACATTGGCATCGGACATTTGCGTACATAGTACATAGCAATAACATTGTTTACATCTACATAGTAATTAGGGATTACCAAAAAGAATTTATATGAAATACAAAATGAAATTTAGAGTTTGAATTCAAGGACGTGATAAATTTCTAGGCCTTATTCCTCCAGGTTCCTAAATCAATGCTGTGGCCTTTTTGGGTATAGTTTAGCCCAATGTAATTGTAGTCTAACTATACTACAAATGTTTCAATGGCTTTACAGGTATAGGTTATACCTATCTTTAGTTAATATCGCAACACAGTCAGTTTGATGAAAGGTAACGCTTGTTCAGTATCCACCAAAGTGAGAGAGAGAGAGAGAGAGAGAGAGAGAGAGAGAGAGAGAGAGAATGTGTCTCTGCTTTTATGAGTGTAAACGTTTTCATCTTGGTATAGAAAAGTCACGTAATATATACAAGTATAATACCAAACGTTGAGAGAGAGAGAGAGAGAGAGAGAGAGAGAGAGAGAGAAGAGAAAGAGAGAGAATGTGTCTCCGCTTTTATGAGTGTCAACGTTTGCATCTTGGTATAGAAAAGTCACGTAATATATACAAGTTTAATACCGGAGGTTGAGAGAGAGAGAGAGAGAGAGAGAGAGAGAGAGAGAGAGAGAGATGAATGTCTCCGCTTTTATGAGCGTCAACGTTTTTGCATCCTTTGTAATCACAAAAGTCACGTAATAATAATACAAGGATAAAATACCGAAGGTTGCAGAGAAGGAGAGAGAAGAGAGAGAAATAGGAGAGAGACCTTACCTTACAGCCACCTTACATCTTGTTTCGGGTTGCCCCAGGTCCCTCAGTGTGTTGAGGCACCTCTAATGTCTTACCAGAGAGTTGCTAGTACATCTTCCGGTATATTTTGCATCTTCCAATCTTGGATGGTCTGGGATGCAGTTTAGATATTTGTCGAGCTTATTCTTAAACACATCTACGCTCACTCCTGATATATTCCTCAGATGA
This sequence comes from Macrobrachium nipponense, assembly GCF_015104395.2. Classification (NCBI taxonomy): domain Eukaryota; kingdom Metazoa; phylum Arthropoda; class Malacostraca; order Decapoda; family Palaemonidae; genus Macrobrachium; species Macrobrachium nipponense. Next base: position 67,656,693 of record NC_087215.1, on the reverse strand, counting down.
GCTGGCAACGCATTGAATAGACGCTGCATTATCGATGCTGGTGCGTAGTGGATTAATGTCCTGTGTGCTTTTCTTATTTTTCCTGGTATATTTTGGGCACTATTAATCTACCTCTGCTTGCTCTTTCTGATATTTTTAGTTCCATGATATTTTCTGCTATTCCTTCTATCTGTTTCCATGCCTGAATTATCATGTAGCGTTCTCTTCTCCTTTCCAGACTATATAATTTTAAGAATTGTAGTCTTTCCCAGTAGTCTAGGTCCTTAACTTCTTCTATTCTAGCTGTAAAGGACCTTTGTACATCTCTATTTGTGCAAATAATATCCTTTTGATAGTGTGGGTCACCATATCATATTGCAATATTCAAGTGGACTACGAACATATGTTTTATAAAGCATAATCATGTGTTCAGCTTTCTTGTTTTGAAGTGCCGTAACAACATTCCCATTTTTGCTTTCACATTTTGCCAACAGAGTTGCTATTTGATCATTGCATAACATGTTCCTATTCATCATCACACCAAGGTCTTTAACTGCTCCTTATTTGTGATGGTCTCATTATTAGGTCCCTTATATGCATATAGCTTTCTTTCTCTGTCTCCATAATTATTGATTCAAAATTTATCAGAGTTAAATACCATCCTATTTACTCTGCCCAATCATATACTTTGTTAAGGTCTCTTTGTAGAGCGTTCCTATCTTCATCACAAGTAATTTCTCTACTTATTCTTGTGTCATCTGAACGAACTACTCACTACCGAATCCTTAACATTATTGTCTATGTCTTCAATCATAATAACAAACAGTATTGCAGCTAACACACCGTACCTTGCGGCACACCGGATATTACTTGGCTTCATCCGATTTCTCGTCGTCTTTGCAATAACTATCTGTTTTCTGTTGTGTAAAAATTCTTTTTAACCATCTTCCTACTTTATCCACGATATTGTTGTGGTCCAATTTTCTTCGCTAATATATTATGGTCTACTTTATCAAAAGCTTTTGCAAAGTCTAAATAAACCACATCTGTTTCATTTCCGCTTTTCATATTTTTGAATATGTTTTCACGGTGGACTAACAGTTGGGTTTGTGTACTTTTTCCGGGTACGAAAACCATGTTGTCCTTTATTAAACAAATTATTTTTTATTTAAATTTTTGTTTCATAATATTTTTCTTCATTACCCTTTCATACACTTTCATTATATGTGATGTTAGACTCACAGGCCTATAATTACTTGCCTCTAGTCTTGATCCACTTTTGAAAGTAGGGGTAATATACGCTAATTTGTGCTCATCATATATCTTGCCTGTATCTACACTTTGTCTTAATAATATTGCAAGTGGCTTTGCGATAGAATGAACTACTTTCTTTAACAAAATAGCAGGAATTCCATCAGGCCCTGCAGCAGCTCCATTTTTAATTTCATTAATAGCCTGCCACAATATCAGCTTCATTAATATCTATGTCAGCTAAATATTCACTATTTTCATCCCTTACTTCTATATCATTATCTTCATTATCTATTTCTAGGGGTGAATTCTCTCTTATATCGTTCTGCCAGTATGTTGCAAATTTCCTTTTTTTCATTCGTTAATCTCCCTTCAATTCTCAGAGGGCCTATTTCTCTATTCTTCTTTATTCATCTTCTTCGCATATGAGTATAATAGTTTGGGGTTTTGCTTGATATTTAATAGGGTTTTTTCTCAAATTCCCAAGTCCCGTTTTTCATTTTCTTTTGATTGTATAAATCTTTTTTTTTCTGCATTTTCTATCTTACTTTTTAGTTCTATAACTTCCATGCATTTTTTTCTTTTGCAAGACCTTTTTTCCACTTTCTGATTTTCTGGAACAAGATTCTTCTGTCTCTTGGTATGCATGAATGATGTTTCTTTTCTTCTTCGGTATATATTTTTCCACTATTATCTCCAATATTTTATATAATATCTCCGTATTACCTTATGTCATCACTTACGAAAATGTTATCCCAATCTTTGTTTAATTCTCATTAATTTCTGACCATTTTATATTTTACTAGTGAGAAGTTGTATTTTCCATATCCTTCCCACTTTTTCATTTCTTGCTTATCTCTATTTTCACTTGCTTTGGAATGAACTGTTCTTCTTATGACATTATGGTCTGAAATACTCGCATTATAAACTATTATTTCTTACACAATTCATCTCGTTCACAAATACTAGGTCTAAAGTAGTTTTCCTTTCTTGTTGGCAGGTGATTTATTTGTTGAATGTTGTATTCTAGTAGCATATCTAATAGCTTTTCAAATTGCCTCTTATCTTCTGAGAGAGAGAGAGAGAAAATGTACGTCTCTGCTTTTATGAGTGTAGATGTTTGCATCATGGGATATAAGTCACGTAATATATACATGTAAAATACCAAACGTTGAGAGAGAGAGAGAAAGAGAATGTCAGTTTCTACTTTTATGAGCGTAAATGTTTGCATCATAGTACATAAAAGTCACGTAATATATACAAGTATAATACCAAAAGTTGAGAGAGAGAGAGAGAGAGAGAGAGAATGTGCGCGTTTGCTTATAGAAGTGTAGAGAGAGAAAAAAAGTGTACGTTTCTGCTGATATCAGTGGAGAGAGAGAGAGAGAGAGAGAGAGAGAACATGCGCCTCTGCTTTTATTAGTGTAAATGTTTGCAGCATGGAATATAAGTCACGTAATATATACAAGTAAAATACCAAACGTTGAGAGAGAGAGAGAGAGAGAGAATGTGTGTTTTTATGAGTGTAAACGTTTGCATCTTGGTATAGAAAAGTCACGTAATATATACAAGTATAATACCAAACGTTGAGAGAGAGAGAGAGAGTGAGAGAGAGAGAGGGAGAGAGAGAGAGAGACTTGAAGGGTTCAGAAAAGCGTGAATGACAGAATGGCTGAAAGTAGGACGCTTAGTAAGCTAATGGAAGGAAGTGAGATAAGACAGGTGAAGGTCATCATGGAAAGTGCGAAGGCGGATTTCATCAAGTGGACACAAAATTCTTTTTTCTTTCTTCTTCTTCTTCATCGTCACTTTCAAAATTGTCTTCGGTCACTGTGACAGGTCTTCCGTTGCTGCTACGACGTTACCATAGAAATGTCTCAGGTGGTGAATTTGTTACCACGGGAGAAATGTCTCAGATCGTGAGGTACTCACTGAGTGACCTGATATTCCGATGTATTCAGTATTTCAGGAAGATGTTCCCTCTCTAGATCACGCAATTTAAAAAAATAGAAAAAAAAAAAGTCTACGGCCAAGTATTTCTGGTCTTTCACAGTTTCCCGTTGGACGAGTGGACTTCGCGTTCGGCTACCAATCTGGTGGTCCGAGTTCGATTCTCGGCTCGGCCAACGCAAAATCAGAGAAATTTATTTCTGGTGATAGAAATTCATTTCTCGATGTAATGTGATTCGGATCCCACATTAAGCTGTAGGTCCCGTTGCTAGGCCTTTCGGCCTAGCCCTAGGAGAGGTGTTATTAAGCTTAGTGGTCTGGTAAACTAAGATATACTTAACTTTCTTTGCTTTTTGCCTTGTATTGTGCTTTTACGTTGCATGGAACCAGTGGTTATTCAGCAACGGGACCAACGGCTTTACGTGACTTCCGAACCACGTCGAGAGTGAACTTCTATCACCAGAAATATACATCTCTCACTCCTCAACGGAATGGCCGAGAATAGAACCCGCGACCACCGCGGTGGAACGCTAATACCATACCAACCACAACGCTGAGGCGCTTATATATATACTTAACTTTCGCTGTGACGTCCGAACAGGAACAATATCTTGAGTCTGACTAAAAGGAAAGATTTGATCAAAGATGAAAATGGCGCCTGATTTAAAAGACATGATTTTGCAAACACTAGATAATTTTATGTAGTGGCTGTTAAAAGATCACAGGCAGGCCTACTGGGGCGGTCATGTTATTCAGACGCCGAGTTCTCGAAGAGTGGGAGGGGTCGGTCATATGGTAAGGAGATCAGATGGGCAATAAAGCTGATTAAAATATGATAAACAGATAATTATATGTATAGAATTGATAGACCGCACGAGACAGAAGACCTTAGCGGTAAAGACACTACATATCATAAGGACATAAGAGCGGAAGACATAGAGGTAGAAGACATGGAAAGACATCATATATAAAACTCGTGACGATGATGATGATGATGATGATAATGATACAATGAAAGGACCAAGGCCAAAAAAAATCGACGAATTTCTACACATCTTAATTTATTAACGTAAACCGTACATAAAGTGACATAGATCTATACAGTATACAATATTCTATACAGAATACAATATTCTATACAGCATACATTATTCTATTTACAAAAAAAAAATCAAACAACAGAAAATTCAGACACCACACAGACATCAGAGGTGACGATAGCTTGGGAATCTTGGTAGAAGAAACAAAAATCAAATTTGATGTTGGCGATATGTTTACAAAGGAAATTCACACTTGAGTTACGGAAATGTTCCTGTACAGAAGTTAAATGAAATTGCCGTCATCGAATGCGAGAAATTTACAAAACTAGATTGTAACATAGAAAGTTGGATTCATTTAGGGATGTATTCAAGCGACACTCACTGGATATTACAGATAAGCGGTTCTCCTTCAAAACACCAATGTTATTATAATACAAATAAAACACACATACGATTAACATCAGCACACGACCGACTCATACATAATCCGTACATACTTACGTATACACGCTATATTGTGCAAGAACAGTTATTTAAAAAAAAAACATCTAGTTGCTAATTCGCTGACTAGTATATGATATCATAATAAGCTAAAGATGTGTACACGCGTTCCTGTACGATGTAAGAGGTTCAGTGCGCCCCCTTCCAATTTTAGACGTATAAAGGGGGCCGTTCCCCCCACCTACTTCTCTCTCTACCCCCCCAACCCTCCCCTCCAAGCTACACCACGTACATTTCTGGTCCGGTCCAGCGCCCACGATACTATTTTAAATATCGGCGCTCACATCAAAGGAGCCAATTACCGTACACAATTCATTTGTTTATCATGGAGAGTGACACATAAATACGTGATTTTAGTATTGCCTTTTAAATCATTTGATCGGAAAGATTCACACTCACTCTCTATCTCTCTCTCTCCAAAGAGGGGTAGTACTACAGTGTTCGTAGCTTACGCAGAGAGGTGTTTGTTTTTTTTATATGATTTTGTTATGTATGTGCGTATGTTTACTGTGAAGGGAGAGAAATGCGTACTGATACGGAAGCAGAGACGGAAATTTATCAAGTACTAAAATCATTATAGTTTATGATGAATGATAAACGGGCGGAAAGCAGCCATGAGATACAGTAGTATATATATATATATTATATATATATATATATATATATATATATATATATATATATATATATGCAGAAGCTAGGCACTATGTCCCGTACCTCTAAGTATATGGGGATACAAATCCACAATGATGTAAAATCCTTCTGTAACTTTATAAAATATAGTATATAAGTTGCTGTACAAGAAATATTATTATTTTATAGAGCTATAGAAGGATTTTACATCACCGTTCGATTGTATCCCCATATTATGTATACACACACACACACATATATATATTATTAAATATATATATATATATATATATATATATATATATATATATATATATATAAAATAATGCATGTACTAATTGTGACTTTGTCGCGTTTATTTCCCGTTTTATTGCAGAATCAAATTATTGCAGACTCAAACACATTATTTTTTCTGTCAGAGTTGACGTCAAGCAAAACACCACGGAATAATTTGCAAGATTCAATTTCATTTTAAGCAACTCACATTCAGTTCCCTCCGCAGGCATATGCGGTTTGTTGATTAACAAACGAACAAACCGCGAGCAATGATAAAGATGCAATTGGCAAGATCTCGTCAAAATGTATCGAATGTAGAGACTAACCACAAATGAGCTACGCCGATGAAGGCAGGCAATCGGAAATCGTAGGAATACGAAATCAACATTTTTAACAAATAATAACATCAACCTAACAGACTTAGATTATATCTGAATCACCGGCAATATTATGGAGGACAAAAAAAAACTCCCTTAAATTATATAAGATTTTGTTTATTTTTTGAAATACGCTTCAGATTTTGCAAAATATATTTTTGCATTTTAAATTACGTCAGAGGTCGTCAACACACTCGCTGCTCTTAACGCCATAGGCCAAGATGGTAGCGCAGCCAGCGCACATCAAGCGGAGCACTGTGTATTGGCTTATTCTCCCCCATCTACCCCTTCTTTACTGTAACTCTGTTATTATTCTCTTTCTTCATCTGACTTTCCTAACTATTGCTTCATAGTGTAACTAAGAAGTTTTCTTCCTGTTCCATTTTTCAAACCTCTTTTTTTTTTTTTTCTTACCGTCAATTTTCCTCTTCGGAGATGAACGACCTCACAGGTGCCAGCGCTTGATTTTGGCCTCAATTTTATATTCCATTTCGAAGAGGATAAACTGTTGTGTCATTCGTGCGTAAAACTACGTATATCTGAATGCGTACCGGCATCACATACGTTCTTGGGAAGAGCCCGTGTTTTTAAGCCGCATTTCGAGTGTCTAAAACACTTTTGAAATGTTTAATAAAATGAACCTGTTTGTTAACTGAGTGACGGTCTGCACTGTAATCCCATGATGAACAATGTCGACAATTTTAGACTGAACGGGAAGTACACAAGGACTCTGCATCGTCGACTGAAGGATACAAGGATTCTTCAGCGTCGAATAGATATCATATCGTCGCTAGATAGTCGAGCAGAGAATGCCAAGAGTTAAGACGGCCGAATACGCGATAGATTTGCTCAGAAATCGTTTGATGCAATCTATACCGTCGAATTAGGAAGGAAAAACGAATTATGGGATATGCAGACATTAATATTGGCGTTCATAGATAGTATTGTAGGACGCCGATCTCAGATCCTACTAAGAACAATTTTTGCGGAGAATTTACATCCCTCCTCTATGATTCGCTTCAGTTTTTGCTCTGTTTCATTATTTCAATATTATTTTAGCAAATTGTTTACTTAGTTACTGATAAGTTGTAGTTTTACTTAGACCTGTTTTGTAGGCAGATCTCATGAGCGTATAGCCTTCCCTATAAAATTTGAAGTCCGGGCAAAATAAAGATATATATATATATATATATATATAATATATATATATATATATATATGTGTGTGTGTGTATGTGTATGTACATATATACGTATATGTACACTGTATGTGTATGTATGTATGTGCGTGAGTACGCATGCCATTATGCCATAGGCAAATGCCTCTCCCCTTATAAGCCATTAGAACTCCTTCAGCTGCAACACATTTAATTTTCAACCACATTAACGAGCGTATATTTATATATCTATATATATCCTCCGCGCACTGGAAAACTTGCTAAATACATGTAAGCAGTCACAACGAGTATATTTACACAATTGTTTCCACAAGTCCATACTCTCTCGTCCTGCTTGGGTACGTTATTTCCTTGATCACGTTTGCGTAGGTGTCTCTGTGTGGTGTGGTTTACGAAGATCGCTGTGGACACTGCTGTATGGCCATTAGTGTGTCCCAATCTAAGGATTATGTCCCAATCTGGTATGTATTTGTGTCCCAATCTCCTAAGAATTTAATGTCCCAATGTGGGAAGTCTTCAAGTCCCAATCTGCTGCTTGCTACGTCTTATCGAACACTGTTTACTTTTGACGCCTGCAAGTGGCGTTCTTCGCGTATATTATTATATTTGCATTTGTGGAGAGAGAGAGAGAGAGAGAGAGAGAGAGAGAGAGAGAGAGAGAGAGAGAGAGAATTAAAACTATTCTTAAACGGCTAGTGCATGATTTCAAGCGCTTGAACAGGAAGAAGAAGGAGGAGAAGAAGAAGAAGAAGAAGAGAGGATAACCTCCTCCGACGGCTCCAGTTCCACCGAAAGAGAAGACGAAGACGAAGCAGCCTTCCAGTTACGTCAGCTCCACTTCGGAGCAATCCGTTGAGACCCTTCTCCTCTTGGCCGCGTGCAACTCGTCGGCGGTCAGCAGGAAGGGCGGCGGCGGTTGGGGCATGATGCCCGTCGAAGGGTGCTGCTGCTGGTGATGCTGAGAAGCGGCGGCGGCGACGGCGATAGCGCCCTCGGAGAGCACAGGGTGGCCGAGGGAATCCTGAAGACGGGGGTGCGAAGATGAGGAGGAGGAAGACGCCATTTTGGCCGCAGCAGCGGGCGAGAAGAACGGCAGTCCCCCTCCCCCCCGCCCAGAGGGGGGCTGATGGGCGGCGGGCACTTGGCGGCGTCGAGGGAAGCAGCCTCCTGAACGCCGGAAGAAGAAGGAGGGGTCATCTTCCTCTCGAGCGACCTGAGGGCGGCGTCCGTCGAGCTCTCGTCGTCGCTGCTCAGGTCCGGGTCGCGGGGATCGTCGCCGGGGGCGTGGGCATGGTTGGCGGGCGGCTGCTGGGTCAGGTCGCCGCCGTCGGGCTGGCTCGTGTCGTCGCGCAGGCGTCGTAGTCGCTCTTGTTCCTCGCGTTTCTGCTTCCGCCATTTGGCCCGCCGGTTCTTGAACCACACCTGCGGGAGGAGGAGATGATAGCTACGTCAGAGGAGGAATCCTACATACGAACTCTCTATTAAATAAACTCTCCTTTAGATAAACTCTTTTAAATAAACTATTAACGAAAGAACTTATTCAATAAAATATTTAATACACTCTCAATTTACATAAACTCTCCGTTAAATAAACTCTTGTAAATAAACTCTCCGTTAAATAAACTCTTGTAAATAAACTCTCTGTTAAATAAACTCTTGTAAATAAACTCTCCATTAAATCAACTCTCTATTAAATAAACTCTCCGTTATATAAACTCTTTTAAATAAACTATTAACGAAAGAACTTATTCAATAAAATATTTAATACACTCTCAATTTACATAAACTCTCCGTTAAATAAACTCTTGTAAATAAACTCTCCGTTAAATTAACTCTCTATTAAATAAACTCTTTGTTAAATAAACTCTCCGTTAAATTAAATCTCTATTAAATAAACTCTCCGTTAAATTAACTCTCTATTAAATAAACTCTCCATTAAATAAACTCTCTATTAAATAAACTCTTTGTTAAATAAACTCTCCGTTAAATAAACTCTTTTAAATAAACTATTAACGAAAGAACTTATTCAATAAAATATCTAATACACTCTCAATTTACATAAACTCTCCTTAAATCCTTGTAAATAACTCTCCGTTAAATTAACTCTCTATTAAAGATAAACTCTGTTAAATAAACTCGTAAATAAACTCTTGTTAATAAACTCCTCCGTTAAATAAACTCTTTTTCTAATAAACTTCTAAAATACTTTTATACGAAACTTAAAAAATCTAAATAAATAAATAAACAAACTCTCATTAAACAAATAAAATCGTTAAATAAACTCTTGAAATAAACTCTCCGTTTAAATTAAACTCTCTATTAAACTCTTTTAAATAAACTCTTCGTTAAATAACTCTTCAATAAAACGTTAAATAAACTCTTGTAATTTCAATAAAATCTCCTCCGTTAAATAAACTCTGAAATAAACTCTCTGTTAAATAACTCTATTAAACTAAACTCTTTGTTAAATAAACTCTCCGTAAATTAAATCTCTATTAAAATAAATCTCCTGTTAAATTAACTCTCTATTAAATAAACTCTCCATTAAATAAACTCTCTATTAAATAAACTCTTGTTAAATAAACTCTCCGTTAAATAAACTCTTTTAAATAAACTATTAACGAAAGAACTTATTCAATAAAATATCTAATACACTCTCAATTTACATAAACTCTCCGTTAAATAAACTCTGTAAATCAAACTCTCGTTAATTTACTCTATAAAATCTTGTTAAAAACCTAAACTCTCCGTTAAATAAACTCTTGTAAATAAACTCTCCGTTAAATAAACTCTCCGTTAAATAAACTCTTTTAAATAAACTATTAACGAAAGAACTTATTCAAAACAATATTTAATACTCTCAAATTTACATAAAATCCGTTAAATAAACTCTTGTAAATAAACTCTCCGTTAAATTAACTCTATTAAACTCTGTAAATAAACTCTCCGTTAAATAAACTGTAAATAAACTCGTTAAATAAACTCTTTTTAAATAAACTATTAACGAAAGAACTTATTCAATAAAATATTAATACTCTCAATTTACTAAAATCTCCGTTAAATAAACTCTTGTAAATAAACTCTCTGTTAAATTAACTCTCTATTAAATAAACTCTTTGTTAAATAAACTCTCCGTTACATAAACTCTTGTAAATAAACTCTCCGTTAAATCAACTCTCTATTAAATAAACTCTCCGTTAAATAAACTTTCTATTAAATAAACTCTTTGTTAAATAAACTCTCCGTTAAATAAACTCTATTAAATAAACTATTACGAAAGAACCTATTCAATAAAATATTTAATACACTCTCAATTTAAATAAACTGTCTATTAAATAAACTCTCCGTTAAATACTCTCTACTAAATAAACTCTTTATTAAATAATCGATTAAATACACACTCTCCATCTAATGAGCTTTCTATTAAATTCACTCTCTATTAAATAAAATCTCTATTAAATGAACTCTCCATTAATTAAATTCTCTATCAAATAAACTCTTTATTAAATAAGCTCTATCAAATAAACTCTTTATTAAATAAAATCTCTGTTAAATAAACTCTATTAAATAAACTCTTTAGTAAATAAAATCTCTATTAAGTAAACTCTCCAATAATTAAACTCTCTATTAAATAAACTTTTTACTAAATAAAAGCTGTATTAAATAAACTCTTTGTTAAATAAAATCTCTATTAAATAATCTGTATTAAATAAGCACTTCATTAAATAAAATCTCTATTAAATAAACTCTGTTAAATAAAATCTCTATTAAATAATCTGTATTAAATAAACACTTTATTAAATAAAATCTCGAGTAAATAAACTCTTTGTTAAATAAAATCTCTATAAAAAGAACCCTTTATTAAATGAACTATCTATTTCACTCACTGATTACGATTAAATTACTGGGTATGCCTATAACCTTGGTGGTTCTCTTATGGGCCTACATGCAGTAGGGTCTACGTGTCAAACACATTATTTCTACGTATTTCAGTGGTCACACTGTTCCCTGCATTTTCTTTTATCTCTAGGTGCATAATATACTATCACACACATATTATATATATATATATATATATATATATATATATATATATATATATATAATATATATATAAAATATAGTAGAAGTATGAACCGATTTTGTCATATATCTGTGAACAAAGAGGTAAACTGGAAAAACAATCAGAATTTGACGGCTGTTTATCACAAATGTGATAAAAGGCAAAGAATGATAAAATGTACTTCATGTACGAACGTCCATAAAACGCCGTGTTAAGTATTATAAGTTTATACGTTCATTCCTTTCCCATTTCGAAATTTTTGATCTGCTTTGCCTTCACGCCCAACCCCACCCCCCAACCCTCAAACACCCCCCTCTCCAGGCCTTCCTAAGACCCTCCCAACCCCTCCGGAGTGGTTCCCCAACGGGAGTGCACCACCTCCCCTAAATTCAATAAAAAAAAAAAAAAAAAGCTAAAAATCTCTGTTCCCCCTTCCGGGCACCAGAGGCAATCGGGAGGGACCATCAACGTCTAATTTGTTAACGAGACGTGACGTACCGCGTAGAAGGGGTGATCTGTGATTTCCAATTGATCGTCTATTCCGCTGTGCTCATCTGTCGCGCCTATTATTGCACTGTGGATTGATCAGTATTATTCGTGGAAGGATAGAGAGGTAGGTTGATCCGGGCTCTCACATATAATAAAGAAATGCTGATCGCTCGTTATCTCCCAAAGTTCATACAATTCTCTTTGTATTTTCGTCATTTACTTATTTTTATCTCGTTTATGTTTTGTTTTCATGCGCTATCTCTTCTTTCTGTTGTTTTTTTTCCCTTCTGTCACTTCTTCCAAACGAACACCGTATTCTTTGGAACCTTGAATTTCAAGTCAGTGGCCGCTTCGGATTAGTTCCATACGAATAGGGTTCATTTTATATCTTAATAATAATAACAGGGATAGGAATAAGGGATACCAGCAGAACAAACCATTCGGAACCAACCAGAAATGACTATGCAGCCAACTAAGAGGGGAAGACAACCCCCAAGATATTCTTGAAGCCGAAAACCGAGTAGGAGACTCTGAGAAAACATATGATAGACAACCTAAAAAATAATAATATTACTAAAAATAATAATAATAATAATACAAGGTTAGTGGGCCAGGATATATACTAATGTATACTATATATAGCCTATATATATATAAGCGAATACCAACAGGAAAATGATAGGCAGAAATCCAAGCGCTTTCGTCGTAGTAAAGACGAAAGCGCTTGTATTTCTACTTATCATTTTCCTGGGGTATTCGCTTATTGAATGAAGTCACGTGCATCTACTGTGATTTATATATATATATATATATATATATATATATATATATATATATATATATATATATATATATATATATATATGTATATATATATATAATATATAGATATATATATATATATATATATATATACATATATATATATATATATATATATATATATATATTATATATATATATATATATATATATACATATATAAACAACGGGAATTCTTCAGCATCAACAGGTAACTTTTTTGACTGTAAGATTTGGAGAAACCATCAAAATAGCAAAGGAAACGTCCATATAAAAGTTGGATTATTATTAAAGAATAAAGTAGAATAGAGAAAAGAGTCGAGGAAATGGAAGGTATTAACAAAATTTTCTATATAAAAGTTGGATTATTATGAAAGAATAAAGTAGAATAGAGAGATGTCGAGAAAATAAGAAGTATCAAAAAAAAAAAGCGAAAGAAGGAAGTAGGAGGTATTAACCGAGGAAAGACAATAATAAAGTATACTATTGGAAGGCTAGACGAAAAGGGTGATAGAAAAGAGGAGAGAACACGTTTCTTGAAAACTGAAAAATAAATTTTGAAATATATATATTTCTAAAAACGAGCGACTATAAGAAATCTCACAATGTTGAAAAAATCTATTCACAGATGCACAAAGAAGAAATCTCACGTGAAAAAATCTATTCACAGATGCACAAAGAAGAAATCTCACAATGGTGAAAAAATCTATTCACAGATGCACAAAGAAAAACAGTTACCATAAAAAAACCAAATTGACGATGATTTACGAAAATGTAAAAATGAAAAAAAAAAAAAAACCTTACCATGGTTAAATATTTTAGGCGTCAAGAAATAAATTTACTTTCCATGGTAAAGGAAAACTTGGTCCTACAGGTAGGAAAAAAAACTGCATTAAATGCTGAAGGAGAAAAAAAAGTCCAGTATTCAGAAAGTCTGGAACAAAATCCTGATAAAAGTATATAAGGAAAGATACAGAATATGAAATTTTTTTTTTCTGCAAGACGAAACAAACGATGACAGTAAGTCTTAGGGACGCCACAAACATCAATTATCCGGAAAAATCAAGAACTGACAGATGAAAATCATGCATTGTCAAGGAATCTGCGTAAAAGTATAATATCCTGAATGATACAGAATAAATATAATATAAAACCTTTTTTTTTCATCTGGGAAAACTAAAACTAAGAGACAGTCATAGGTCCTGGGGAACCCCACAAACACCAGCTATCAGGAAAAATCTGGGTTAAAATAAAATATCCGTAAAGATACACAACAAATATAAAAAAATTTCATTTTTCATCTGGATAATGAAACAGGAGATAGCAATGGGTCCTGGGGAACCCCAAAATCACCAGTTATCCACAAAAATCGAGACAATTTCCCAGGGTAGAAGTGGAACCGACCCATGGGGTAACAGAAGTCATGAAAAATCAACAAAGTGCTTAATTAAGGACGTGATCTTCCGTAATAGGTTCTTGAATCGTTAGAATCGAATATTAACATTTAGGCCAAAGGATAAAGCACTGGGACCCGTGAGGTTATTCAGCTGAAACGGAAATTGACAGTAAATGGTCTGAAAGGTGTAACAGGAGGAAAACCTCAAAGCAGTTGCACTATGAATCAATTATCAGAAGAGGGTGGAAAGGCAGATGGAAGAAAGAGACTATGAAGGGAGGAACAGTGAAAGGAACGAAAGGGGTTGATGCTAAGGGACGAAGGTGCGCTGCAAGGAACCTTAAGTAATGCCTACAGTGCACCGCATGAGGTGCACTGACGGCACACTACCCTTCTACGGGGAGTTATTGAATCGCCAGAACTTGTCTCTTTCTTTGACTTTTTTATTATTTGTTATTTTTTTATTATTCCTCTCCACGAGTTCGTTGTTGTTAAAGGTTAAGCTGGCCTTATGCCAGCACAGGCTCTTTCTCATAGAGCAGCCGGTGAAAACGATTCATTACTTGTTCAGCCATATTTTTTGTGTATTAGGTTGCTCTGCAAATTTGGGTCCTTGAGCTTACATTGTAAAATTCTATACTTTCCCAGACAGGGTTCCAGCCTGGCTTGTAATACAAGAAGATAGAGCTTTTACATAAGAAAATCTCAAAAATGGAAAGAAGTCATCCATTCGATCAAATATACAGTGGAAATTGCTCGTTCAATGAAGAATGGAAATTGATCAATTGTATCAAGTAATCTTATTACTATTATTTATTTATTATTTTTTTCCCATGTATTGAGGCGCCGGTAAGGATAACAAAAAGACAATGTTCTTTCAGAGCTCTGCTTTTGGAGGTGCTGTCCCCCCCCCCCCCCGAGTAAATGTACATTCCCGTCTCATACAAAAAAAAAAAAAAAAAAAAAAAAAAAAAGGGAATTTGGAAAAACTGGTGTAAGAAGTATTACCACTATTCCCTCGGAAGCGGAAGAATACAAATTCTAAAGAGACTATAAGAATAAAAATGTTGGAAGTAAGTGATTCCCTGAAAACAAACTCCAGAACGCCCCCCCCCCACCGCCCGCGTAGCAAAACCCCAGTATAGCAGGTTGGGTGGACGCGCTGAGCAAACCACACCCGGTTCTCAAACACCCCTAACTGCGGGGACCTCTTCTCCTTCTCCTTTCGCCCAAGGTATGATTCCGCCCATCAAAAAGACACCCTTCGTGATTGGGACGGTTGCTCGGTGAAAGGGGTGGATGAGCGGGCGGGCAGATGGGCCCGCCCACCCGGTATTGGGGGGACTACTGACCCCTGCTTCTGCTTCTGCTGCTGCTGCTGCCGTCACCAGCAGAGAGAGAGAGAGAGAGAGACGAGCGCCCTCCCTACCTGCTCCTCCTACCTCCCCACCCCACCACCTGGTACCACCACCTTTCGCGCCATTTTTGCCTCCCGCCAAATCTCACAAAGTGGCTATTAGCTTCTCTCAACAACAACGAACCTAAAATTAAATTGTCGTCGCATCATATCGTCAAATTAGCGCGAGTTTAAAGCGAGCTCGCTCTAGCTACCATGAACCTCGTCTTTGTCACATTAACGCGTTCGACTCAAAGTTTGTAAATGGGCAATTAGCGGCTCCAGCAACCGTGATCGCTAATTGGCCAGTCAGTTTACATTGTTGCCACGTCGATGGTCACACACGCCCCGCTTGCCACATCACCGATCATAGCTGACACGGGAGAGATGATGTCCCCGACTGCAATAGGCGATTCTCTCTCTGCCAGCGATGGAGGCGGCCCTTTGATTCGCTTTGTATAGACGGGAAATATTATTCTCCCCAATGGACAGGCGAAAGAATATTACTTTCTTTGTCGGGCGCAAAAGACACATTCGGTATTTCTTCACAAGTGCGGAGAGAGAGAGAGAGAGAGACGACTCGTGCGGAATTTGAATAAACATTGGATTCGAGATATATTTGACGTTTCATTTCAATTTGCGAGTGGAGGAGGTAAAAGAGATTTTAATACACGCCGGTGTATTTGCGTGCCTCTCTCTCTCTCTCTCTCTCTCTCTCGGGAAAAGGGCGAAACGAGGACTGGAGGAGTTCGTGCTTGCAAAACGCACAATATGCTGCCTGTATGTTTAAAGAATGTATGTTCGCGTGAGTGTATATATGCTTTTCTTGTGATTAGACGTACGTCCGTCGGTGAATGGAATGATTTGGGTATATTGCGAATTCAGTTTCAGATGCTGATATGTATGCTACAGTGCTACTACTGTACATTCTAAGTAAAAAAAAACAATCTGCAACACTTCACTATAAATACTTACAAATCTTGAGTAAGGAACGTATCTTGCTGAGAACGGTTCAGATGAGCACAGCGCTTTATCCATTTGTCATACGATGTTTATACTCTGGTTTTTTCCATATGTCCATCCGCCTGTGGTGTTTTCGCATGGTAACACTGCGTCCTGGGCTTTACATAGTTACGGTATATGTAAGTTTTAGGTAAATAAAAAGATATCTAGGTGTAACTTGCAACTGAAAAGTGTTTTAATAATTCACTGAATGCGAATTACACCGTTAATATTCGAAAAAGGATATTATTTAAAGCCCGGGACGCAGCGTTACCATGCGCAAACACCACAGGCGGATGGACAGATGGAAAAAAACAGAGAATAGTTAACCTAAGCTGCTAAATAAACCCTCTTGCATGATTATTATAATAATAATGTCGATTTTCCCGTTGCAAATTGACTCGTAGCTTTTGAATAAATTACTTTCTCGGAGTCATAAGGGTAACGCTTCTTTAAGAAATTACCTACGGTATAACAGAACAGGTCTTTTGGTCAGTCTGTCCGTGACAGTTAGCAGTTAGAAAGAAATCACGGTATTGTAATCGTCGTTCGATTCAAATAGCACGGTCTCTTGCTCAAAAATGAAAGAGGGGTTTTTTAGGAGACTGCAAAACTCAGGGCAGGAAGGGGGAATGGAGGTCAAGTAAAAGGCTAAAAGATGGATGCGGCTAGGGGCCGAAGGTGACGCGGAAAACAACCTTTAGTAGTGCCTACAGCTCACCACTTGAGGCGAACCGACGGCACTGACCCTCTATGGGAAATATTAACGTTACGAGGCCAAGGGTCATTCAATGAACTTAATCTGAAGGTCACAGAAATATGATACACAGAGATTAAGGATGAACTTCAGCGATTCTCCATCAAACTACAGAGCGATTTTGCCTTCAGTTTCTCTTGAACTTCAGCAATTCTTCATCAAAATCTCAGAGCGATTTTGCCTTCAGTTTCTCTTGAACTTCAGCGATTCTTCATCAAATCTCAAAGCGATTTTGCCTTCAGATTCTCTTGGTGGTTTCCAGAGATTCATTAGCAAAAAAAAAAAGGACTTCATAGTCGCTGACCACCTCCACTGCGACGCCTGATTAGGACACATGAAATCATGCAAGTTTTCTTGACGACTGCCATAAGTATGAGCCCTTTAAGCAATGAAGACTATATGCCTACTGAGATGGATCTTCGTTCATCAAAACCACTGGTCCTGGGATGGGTTTTTTGCTAATGAAGACCACTGTAGAATGAGATGGGTCTTTGTTCATGAACACTATTGTTACTGGGATGGGTCTTTGTTCTTGAAGACCATTTACTGGGATGGATCCTTGTTCTTGAAGAACAGTTACTGGGATGGGTCCTTGTTCATTAGACCAGTTACTGGGATGGGTCCTCGTTCATTAGACCAGTTACTGGGCTGGGTCTTTGTTCATTAAGACCAGTTACTGGGATGGATCCTTGTTCATTAAGACCAGTTACTGGGATGGGCCACTGTTCATAAAGATCACTGTTATCGTCATGGGTCTTTTTGCATACGACCACTGATACTGAGATGCTTGTGAAAGCACGATCTAGCGTGATGGTAGCTCAGCGTGTGGCAAGCACTGAAAGTTATACGGAATTGTGGACATCACGTACCATCAAATATCTGTGATGGGGGGTACCAAATATATGTGATAGACGGTGAGTTCAGAGGTCCTCACCAGGCCTCTTTGTCCCTTCGATAGCGAACTATACTTACAGGACATACTGGAGATGGGGAAAGGAATGCAAAAATTACTATAATTTTTAATTACCTATCATCATCATCGTATTCATCTACATCTTATCATTATTATTATTCAATAGTTTTTCGTTACTCCCGTTAATTCACTATCATCCTTACTGTTGTTATTCTATTTTGTGGTTATTCCTGTTGTTATGGCAACTACCGTCAATCCCATTATCACTTTTAAAATACTTTATTTTTATTATTTTTTAAAATTATTTTTATTGTTCACCAACGTTATCAAAAGCACCTCAATGACTATATTCGTCATTTATCATCAAGATCTTAGGACCGAATTCCATAATTCAGCAGCTGATTACCTTCCAGAGGACGAATAGTTCGATAATCAGCCTCTCCTCCACGCTGGGAATAATTATGCAAGATGATGATGATTATCAGGCGATGTAATTCCTGGGGATAATCAGCCTCTCCT
Organism: Macrobrachium nipponense; assembly: GCF_015104395.2. Lineage (NCBI taxonomy): Eukaryota > Metazoa > Arthropoda > Malacostraca > Decapoda > Palaemonidae > Macrobrachium > Macrobrachium nipponense. The sequence goes on along the minus strand of NC_087215.1, from coordinate 67,638,173 downwards.
CCAGGACGGGATCAATTATACAAGATGACGATAATTATCAGATATTAAAGATATAATTCCTGGTGATGAGAGATGTACTGACCTCGTTTAAGGTTGCATAGGGCTTATGCCAGCGTCAACTCATGTCCCTTAAGCAGCCTGTATGAGACAGCAATCATAACAACGGGTAGTGTTGAAAATAAAATATATATCAATAAAATTTCCGTTTACTCGGGGAGTAAGCCTACAAACTACTTTGTTGTTCTTCTTCTTGTTGGGTGGGAAGGAGGGGGGGGGTAGGAAAGCCTGAAAAAGGTCTGAAAAAAGGTCTGAAAAAAAAAGTCTGAAAAAAGGTCTGAAAAGTTTGAAAAGGTCTGAAAAAAAAAAGTCTGAAAAAGGTCTGAAAAAGGTGTTTCGCATCGAGTTAAAGATACAGGAATTTTAGGATGTGTGATTTATTTATTAGAATGAAAATGGAAAAAAATAAATAATGTTAAACAGCACAGAACAATTATTACAAATAAAATACAGCGTATTTATTTAAATCTTCGTCGGTGAAACAACGGTCTATTTGACCGTAGATTTTAGCACGCGTCCCGAGTAAGCTGGAGGTTGGATCATGCCTTGTTTAAAAAATACATGAAATATTCTTCATTTCACAACCAAGTAACCAAAGCTCAGTGTATATATAAATATACATATATATATATATATATATATATTATATATATATATATATATATATATTCTAAGATAATACTTTGTATATAATACCAGACAGAAACATGGTTTCAATTCATTCAATAAACCGACATAACTAAACAAGTGTTGTTAGTCTTTCCAATTTGGTTGTGACTGGTCAAGTTATATGCAAGATTTTCAAAACATATTATTATAACAATTCGAGTTATTTTCCAATGGTTTTTTTTTTTCCCTGGTTTTTAATTGGTTAATTTTTTTGATATTGAAAAGTTCTGAGCATTTGAACCTTCTCGCTTTGCTTCCAATTTGTTTATGTATGTTGACTAAGTCTGATCGTCTGTAGCGTTCAAATTTGAAGGCAACAGGCCAAGTGATATAAAGCAAATATGAACTTTTAACCACCTCAATTTGCTTGCAACTGGGTATGTGAAATGAAAGCACTTTTAAACTTATCAACAATATCAAAATGCTGGAAGCTACGAAAAGGTTTGAAGTTTGTTATACAAGTGAATTCTTTACGTTGCAATATTCTCTTTTCGCTTCCAAGCTGTTAGGTGATATACAAAAGACTACATTCCTATCTAGTAATGATGAAATGATTGAAAATTTTAAAAGTTTATACCTTAGACCTAAAATGCTCCCCGCCCACCCCCCAAAATAAAAACTGTAATTTACTGCGTTGAAGGTCAGTGAGTGTATAACAAACCACAGCACTTTCTCATAAAAAAAATTAATATTTTGAGTTAAATTTGGAAAAAAAAAGTGTTGCATGACACAAAAAAAATTATTGCTTAACTCGAAACGTATGTTACAATATAACGTAGAAAAATGTTCTGCAGTCTTATAACGCCCATAATAATAGCAAGTTCTTTAAAAAAAAATTTAAAAAATCAATTTATTTTAGGAAAAGAATTTGCATGTAAAAAAAAAAAAAAAAATAAAAAAAAAAAGCTCAACAAGAAACGTTCGTCGTAAATCTAACAAAGAAAAAACCTCTAAACGGAGAGAATTATTTATTCTTCCGTTCCGTCATAATTACGAAAAAAAGAAAAAAAAAAATAGGGGGGTGGGGGGAGTCAGTATCCAAGCCATCAGACAGAACACCAAACCGTGCGTGCGCTTTGGTGACGCAACACAAAAGAACCTAAAAAAAAAAAAAAAAAAAAAAAAAAATCCACAAAAGTGCAACATTGTAACTCTGAAGTATAATAAACGCACGATAAAAAAGAAAAATGTCATTCGCCGACTGCCTCTGGTGCTGTTTAATGATTAGTTTACCGCAAATGATGGCGAAGCGACTAATTGCTTTGAAGTGCTTGGAAATGCTTTGCAAGACCTCACACTCGGACTCTTCCTCGCACGTATTCAATTCCGGCGCGCTGCCTATGAAGAACACCTCGTCATTACACCACAGAAAATATGAAAACTCGACAATATGCTGTTAATTGGCCTCTGGTCTGAACTTTGATTTGCTTTTTTTTTCTCTTTTTTTTTTGTCCTTTCTCTATTTTTTTTAATGCCCACATTTAAAAAAAAAGTGGGAATGGGGAATACTGTAGAGAGAGAGAGAGAGAGAAAGCTACCGTCAAAATGTACATTAGGCAAAATATATCAAACTGAAAAAGAGGAAGGAAGAGGAAGGAGAGTGAGAGGAGAACGAGATGCGGAAGAGAAGGAAGAGAGAGAGAAGAGAAGGGCAGCAGAAGGTAACCGCCGGAAAAAAACAAAATGTACATTAGTCTTAAATGCAAAAAATAAAAAAAATAGAGAAGAAGAGAGAGTAGAGAAAGATGGAGCGAATAGAGGAGATAGAGAAAGGAGAGATAGAGAAGAGAGAAGAGAGGCAGGCAGGCAGGTATAGGCAGGCAAGAGCTACCTTTTGAAAATGTGTACACACATACATTAAGCAAAATATATAAAACTGAAACATCGTCGTGGGGCGGCAAATGTCCACACACATCAAAATAAAGAAATTGTTTCACATTTCCAACCGTATGATATAGAGAGAGAGAGAGAGAGGGAGAGAGAGAGGGGGACCTCGTTAACTCGCAATGCAAAATATGATGGAAAAGACTGGGTGGGGGAAAACACAATATATATATAAATTTACATATAAATAAATAAATATATATATACACACACTAACTAATATGCATGGATGTAGAAATGAATAATATCTCCCTTCTCGTTTTACTCCGTCCCAATTATTTTTCATTCATTTATTTTCTGCTCTTAATGATCGCACCAGCCTTTTTTCTTTTTTTTTTTTTTTTTTGCTTGCTTCTGCATTTTTTTTTTTTTTTTTTTTTGTATGATAAGCATTTTGTTAAAAAATGTCATGAATGGAGCGAGATGCGACGTATATTTCACAACTGCGCGACTCAGTTACGATTAGCAGCGTAACTCTTGAAGCAGGTGATGGTAATGAAACTAAAAAAAAAAATTTTTTTTTTAATAAAATTAGAAAAATTTTAACCCCCCTCCTCCAACACCCCACCTCACGAAAACTGATCCACGGTACCACATCACCGTGAGACGATTCCCAGTTGAATATTTGCGTACTACAGCTAGTTGTCTTTATAACATTAAGCTGGTATTTTTTGCCTAACGGCAACTCGCAGGTCTGTTTAAGTTATAAAAGGCATGAGAGAGGCCTGGTGTGAACCTCTGGTTACTGTCACCCAAACCGAGACCTTTGGCCTGCTGACACAACTTACAATAATTAGTCATAGTAATGCGTACAATATATAAACTTATATATATATATATATATATATATATATATATATATTATATATATATTATATATATATATATATATAATATAATCATACACATATATATATTTCAATTTTGCAAAGGAAAAATAAATAAATAATTTTTGCGTGATGCAAGGGAATGGGCAAACTTCTATTAATGTATATTTGACGAATATTTTCTTAAATTCATGAAAAAAAAATTCTGTTCATTTCCAGTTTAAATGACCTCATAGTATCTTTACATGAAATATCTGCGAACACACTGAACAAAGAAACCTATTACCAAGGAAATTAGAAATTTAGACAATTCTCTACGATCGTAAAAAGCTCCCTAACTTTGTCCGTAAGCCCAAACGCAGAATGAGACATAAAGAGCATCAAAATATTGATGATATCATAATAAAGGCTCACCACATATCCTTAAAAATCACCTCCCCGCCTGCAAAGCATTCAATATGACCTACGGGCTGCTTTGTGAGCAAGAGCCCATGCTGGCATAAGGCCTTCTTAATCTCAAACAAACAATTATACAGGATAAGTCTCTTATGCCAAAATCACCTATATCTATCTCTCTCTTTCTTTTCTGATTTTCTTTGTGGCTATGTTTTCACAATTGAAACTATTATAAAACTTTTTTTTTATTTTCTGTCTTCAGTGCACCGTTTTTACGTTCGCTATTTTGTTTCTTTGAACGTGTTGGAATAAACGACAAGTATTCGTCTTTAACATGACACTAAAATAAAAGTATCCAATCACGGGATATCATTTTTCCACACCAAAATCATAAGAAAGTTCAGTGAGTAAATGTGGCTAAATAAAAAATGGGCGCATTAAAATGGCAATACTACGGATTAATAAAAACAAGTACAAAAAACGCGCCAAAGAAATAAAACTCTCCATAAAGCTTATTTAATCCAGACCACCGAAAATAGACCTACCCCTCTCGGTGGTCGCGGTTATCACTGGTATGAGCCGCGACTCACGAAACTCTCAGCCGGTGGTGGTGGCCAGACGCACGACGATCATGACTAACTTTAACCTCAAATCAAATCAAAACTTTTGAGGATAGAGGGCTGGAATTTGGCATGGTTGGCGACTGGAGGGTGGGTGATCAACATACCAATTTGCAGCCCTCTAGCCTCAGTAGGTTCTAAGGTCCGAGGGCGGACAGGAAAAAAAGTGTAGACGGGCAGACAAATCCCTCATCTTACCTCGACTCTTTCTTCCTTGAGGTCGACCTTGAGCGCCAGCTGTTCCCTGAGCAGGACGTCTGGGTAGTGGGTCTTGGCGAAGGTCCTCTCCAACTCCTCGAGCTGCTCCTCGGTGAAGATCGTCCTGTGGCGTCTCTTGCGTTTGCCCCCGGCGCCTGAGGCTCCGAAGAGCGAGGCCGAGTAGAGACCTGGGTACTGGCCAGGACCTTCGAGGGAAGAAACCAGTGGGATTGTTAGTTTTGGTCTCAACAGATGGCGTTGTTCGTTTTGTTTACATTAAAAATGGCGGTACTCGAGCATTTCTATAATATCAAGTTAATTCCTGCGCTTATGAAGAGAGAGAGAGAGAGAGAGAGAGAGAGAGAGAGAGAGAGAGAGAGAGAGAGAGAGAGAATCATTTTGTCACAAGTTGGTCATTCAATTTTGGTTTTTCTCCCACGGTTGCAAAAACCAAGTCTTCGTTGCAGATTTATCACGACACACACACACACACACACATACACACACACACACACACATATATATATATATATATATATATATATATATATATATATATATATATACATATATAAACTCAGGAAGTTATGCAGGTAAGAATTCTCAAACACACGTACGATTAAATAAAAAAATAAATACGCAACAAGACTCATAAACGTATTCGTAGACTTTGCGTATGCATATATACGCATAAACATAATATGTGAATTATTATATACTACGCACGTATATTATACTGATAAGATCGAACGGACACAGATAATCTGGCAAATCAACACTTGTGCAGACACAAAGATAAGTCAGCACGAGCACATACGAGCTGGCAAATTAACACAAACACAAACTGATACATTTTGAAAACACAAGCATAAAGCTGGAACACACTAAAACACACGCAAACACGCAACACTTTTAATCAAACAAAAAGACACACGTCAACTTGCATATTGACGGATAAAAAAATTTAAAAATAAATAAAAAGCGTCTAATTTCCTTCGGCGCGATCAAGTTTTCTGTACAGCGTAGAATCAAGGCCACCGAAAGTAGATCTACCTTTCGGTAGTGGTATAATGCTGAATGCGGCGCGGCCCACGAGACTTTAACCACGGCCCTGTGGTGGCCTTGCCTGCATCGTTACCAGAGGCACGATTACGGCTAACGTTAACCTTCATTAACAATCAAAACTATTGAGGCTAGAGGGCTGCAATTTGGTATGGTTGATGATTGGAGGGTGGACGATCAACATACTAATTTGCAGCGCTCTAGCCTCAGTAGTTTTGAAGATCTGGGGGCGGACAAGAAAAGTGCAAACGAGGGAGTGTGGGGGGGGGGGGGGGGGGGGGGGGGGGTGAAGTTCCGGACGGACAGATAGAGATATTGTTCTTTTTATAAAACTAAAAACACGTATAGACTTTCATAAAGACAGATTACTAATAAAACTCTGGGGAAAGAAACAAAAATACCCGGAAATGGAAGATTTTAAAAAGGGGTGGGTGAGAGGGGGGGCGGGGGTCGAAAATGAAAAAAAAAAAACAAAAAAAATAATAAGAATTTCCGGTTTAAATCCAAATTTTGAAACCGAATCGGATGATAGATTACAGCAAAATCCATCCATCGATTTTATATCTCAAGAGGTAAAAGCGTTAGAGGATATTCCGGACGAAGAAGACATCGATATAATCCGATTGAGGGAGAGAGAGAGAGAGAGAGAGAGAGAGAGAGAGAGAGAGGAGAGAGGCTCTTCCCTAATCTAAGCACAAAAGTAAATTTCCCTTTCGTCTATCTCTCTCTCTCTCTCACTCTTCCATTTCTTACGCTTTTAATTTCCTAAGCCAGTTCAAAAGACAATTCTTAAGGCGCTTTCTTCCTCACTTTAACTTTTCTTCCCCTTCGTGAGGACGAGAGAGAGAGAGAGAGAGAGAGAGAGAGAGAGAGAGAGAGAGAGAGAGAGCTAACACCCCTCCCCTCCACTCTCTCTCTCTCTCTCTCCTCCCTCCCTCCCTCTAAGCGGGTTAAACACTAATCTATTTTTCAATTAGTTAATTGACTAACTTCACCTCGTCTCATCCTACCTGAATGTCTTCACAGAGCACCAATTAAACATATTGTCCCTTGAGAGAGAGAGAGAGAGAGAGAGAGAGAGAGAGATGGTATCTAAAATGTAAAGAAATCTACAATTCTTAACCCTGGAAAAAGAGGAAGTGAGAGAGAATGGAATGGAATATATAATTGTGAAGCATAACTCGAGAAAGAGAGAGAGTAGAGAGATGAGAGGAGAGAGAGAGAGAGAGAGAGAGAGAGAGAGAGAGAGAGAGAGCCGGACGAACTCGGCCACGGCTCAAGAAGTTTCTAGGGTACTTTGAAGCCTCGAGTTGTATTGCTCCGATATGGATAAGGAACAAGGGACAGGAGGAGATTTGGAAGGGAAGGGGGGGGGTTGGGGGGGGGGAGGACGGTTTTAGGAGGGAGGGGGACCAAATAACCCCACCACATTCCCTTTGGATGAGGGATTGACGGCACTATAAACGGATTCAAGAAAAGGAAATGGGTATATTTAGGAGGAGGCCATCTGATTCCAACCTGTCATTTTCAGTATCACTTTAATCAATAGTCTATGTATACGAGAGAGAGAGAGAGAGAGAGAGAGAGAGAGTGCAAACTTCTTTTGAGAGAGAGAGAGAGAGAGAGGGAGAGAGATAGAGCACCAACCTATGTATGAGAGAGATTTAACCCCTGTATAGGAGAGAGAGAGAGAGAGAGAATACTAATCCATGCATGAGAGAGAGCGAGAGAGAGAGAGTACTAACCTTTTATGAGTGAGAGAGATAGAAGCACCAACCTATGTATGAGAGAGATTTAACCCCTGTATAGGAGAGAGAGAGAGAGAGTACTAATCCATGCATGAGAGAGAGCGAGGGAGAGAGTACTAACCTTTTATGAGAGAGAGAGAGAGAGAGAGAGAGAGAGAGAGAGAGAGAGCACCAACCTATGTATGAAAGAGATTTAACCCCTGTATAGGAGAGAGAGAGAGTACTAATCCATGCATGAGAGAGAGCGAGAG
>NC_087215.1:67625461-67627961 GCF_015104395.2 Macrobrachium nipponense | reverse complement strand
ACATCTTGCCTACAACTTGCATGATTAATCATAAAAGATAATAAAAAAAAATTGATAATTGCTGTTTACAAAAAATGAAACATTTTTCCATCTTAATTAAAAATAAATAAGTAATTATACTAATAAGTGTCTATATATAAAGAAGCAATTTCATGCGGTCACCAACTCGATTTTTCATTTAACTTAAAAAAAAGGTCGATTTGTTTAGAAAAAAAAAATGAGGATACGATGCAATCACTTCTAATTACGACAATCGTAAACAGTTAATTACAACAGTATGCATCAAGACTACGACAAAAGACCGCCTGAAGTGAGGATCACTTAAAAAAAATATATAAATTATAATTTATGAAATATATAAGAGCAGCAATTTATTGTCGAAACGTGCCAGGTCCGGCCAGAGATCAGGTCATCCCTGTGGAAGGCGGCTGTGCGGATAAAACCGAACACAGTGAACAGCTATAGGAGTTCAAACTTCTTTTTACTTATTGATTTCATTCTGCCCTCCTCTGTCCGCGCTGGGACCGCTATCCGTAACGAAGCCCGTTGGCTCGTGGATCATAATAATAATGATAATAATAATAATGATGATAATAATAATAATAATTATTATTATTATTATTAATAATATTATTATTAGTATCAATAGCCCCTTTGGTGGACTTGCTCCATACTAATAATAATAATAATAATAATAATAATAATAATAATAATAATAATAATAATAATTATTAGTTATTAATAGTAGTAGTAGTAGTAGTAGTAGTAGTATGGAACAAGCCCACCAAAGGGGCTATTGACTTCAAATTCAAGATTTCAGAGAATATGTTTGTTTATTAGGAAGTCAAATTTATTATTATTATTATCTTACCAGTACACCATAAAAAAGTACGAAGTCCGCTGATATAATCAGCGTGATTCACACTTACAATTTCTGCCAGTAATAAAGAATTAATTTAAGACTCTAACCCGTAGCCAAAGTTGACCATAAGAACTGTATCTCGAGCAGACATCTATACTCTGTTTTTTTTCCATCTGTCCATCCGCCTGTGGTGTTTTCGCATGGTAACACTGCATCCCGGGTTTTAAATAGTTATGCTATGTGTAAGTTTTAGGTAAATAAAAGGATATCTGGGTGTACATTTGCAACTGAAAAGTTTTAATAATCTACTGTATGCAATTACACCGTTAATATTCGATATAGGATATTATTTAAGGCCGGGGACGCAGTGTTACCATGCGCAAACAACACAGGCGGATGGACAGATGGAAAAAAACAGAGTATAGGTAACGATAAACATTGTATGGTCTCTAAATCCGAAAACATCATTTAACAAGTAAGAAATCGCGTTTTCTGTACAGCGTATAAAGGCCACCGAAAAGAGGTCTATCTTCCGGTGGTCTCGGTATATCATAATGGTGTATGAGCCGCGGTCCATGAAACTCTACGCACCGCCCGGTGGTGCCCTGGCCTTTATCGTTGGCAGAAGCATGATCATGTCTAACTTTCATTTTGAATTAAATAAATAAAATGAAAAACTACTGAGGTTAGAGGGCTGCAATTTGGTACGTTTGATGATTGGAGGTGGATGATCAACATACCAATTTGCAGCCCTGTAGCCTCGGCAGTTTTTAAGATCCGCGGGCGGATAGCAAAAGTGCGGAGATAAAAGAAAAGAGCGGGCGGACAGACAAAGCCGGTAGCTATTTTTAAAGAAAATGCAAAAAATACGAATGCAATACTCGACTCTGAAATTTTGTATTAAGATCCTATCTTTTTTTTTTTTTTATAATAGTCGACGGCTCAACACATCGACAGAATGAACATTGAACATCCTTTTCTTTCGTTAAGAGAAAAAGCAATATATTTTATCCTGTTCATTGATCTCATCTTACAGCGATAATGTCGAGGAATAAGACGATATTAAATTAAAATGTAATAAAATTAAATTGCCCATCTGTCCAGCAGTTTTGAGGAATAAGACCAAATTACATTAAATATAAAATTACCGGTTTGTCAAATATTAATTAATATAATATCTACGGGATTTCATCTCCTGGTTTCAGTGCCTTTGTCGTAATTGACTGTAACTTCACTTGTAACCTACAGTCAAGTTATAGTCATGACTAGGTCAAGAATGTGGCCAATTTTTTTAAAAAAAAAAAAAAAAAAAAAAAAAAAAAAAAAGCAAAAAACGAAACCTCTAAAATATGATCAAGCAGTCTTCTCAATTTTATTCTAATAAAATCAACACCGATCTCCCGGTATTTTAGTTTTGATTAATAATAATCTAATTCCAATTTCTTCTATTTGATTCAATTTTATTTTTTTCTTATTAACCGATGTCTTCTTTGTGCATTTCTCATTACTTTCTGTTACTTCCTGCTAATGAATACCATAATATTATTTCTTTGGAAGCTTGAAGAATTTAAAGATGTCAGTTGCTCCTGTGTTGGACTTGTTCCATATGGATAGGGTTCATCTCCTGATGACGATAAT
>NC_087215.1:67595461-67620461 GCF_015104395.2 Macrobrachium nipponense | reverse complement strand
ATACGTCGTATCACACATCACCGTGATTCATATACATATTCGAACTACAAATGTCCTTTAATATCTAATTCCCCCTCGGGTTAAACATATATGAAAAATATATTAATTCCGGGGTTAGAGCGAATTAGATATTAAAGGACATTTGTAGTTCGATATATTATATATATATATATATATATATATATATATATATATATATATATATTATATATATATATATACCTACCTTAAACAAATTAAAAAAGTTTAATATAATACATACATATATATATATATATACTATATATATATATATATATATATATATATATATATCTATATATATATATATATATATATATATATAATTTTAAGTAATGAAAGCTTATTTTTTCGGAAACCTGATATGACAGAACTTGAAATTTTAGGACATGATAATATCCTCAGAAGCTTTAAATTACGTTTAGGAGAGGCGTTGAGAAAAAAGAAAAAAATAAAAAAAAAGTTAGAACATGCACAGAAAAGGTTCTCAGTTTTAGGACACGGGCTCTCAAAGATGTCCGAAACCGATCGTATGACATGCCAATCAAGGTTTGGCGATAAGTCTGAATTTATTCCAAGACATGCTGGTGTCTTATCGGAACATAAACTTGTCTTGAAGTATGGGGATGCTCAATGCAAGGACATTATTCTCATGACATGCAAATGGATTTATGTACTACACAGTCAATTTACGAAGTGTGGGAGCAAAACTCTTTCTAAAACACCAAAGCATAGGAATTAAACGACATATTTATTCCGTTTTAAAGATTCGTTCAAATTCTAAAACCTGCAAGTGTCGGAATATAAAAGGATTTATGGACTACGCAGTCAATTTACGAAGTGTGGGGGCAAAACTCTTTCTAAAACATCAAGGTATAAGAATTAAAAGACACACATTTTAGGACATTCAAATACCATGGTGGAAATATGGGGGGGGAAATCTTTCCAAAACATCAAAGTACAGGAATCAAACGACGCACATTTCCACTTTAGGATTTTCAAATACCACGGTGGGACGTCTAAATGTTGTGAAAAAAATCTAAGCTTGTGTTATAGAACCGTTATTTGAGACACCCAAAGTTTCTCGCTGAAGTTCGCAATATTATGTTGCATTGTAGCGATGCTAATATATTGAAGAGGGCAGGATGACGAGTGAAAATGCGTATACTACAAATGCAGACGCATATGGCGTATAGCGCTTTAAATCAAATAGACAGAGAACGGATATAACTGAAGATGGTTGAATATATTTAAAGTCAAGTACAGTTTGGACGATTAGAAAAGAAATAATATAGTTATCCCTTTTACGCAGTTTTACTGACCAGGCCTAATATAGTTATTCCTTTACCAGGCCGATGTCATCCACATTTCATGGTTTACCACTTTTAGATTATCCATTTTCATTCTTGATTTATCCTATATATCTTTATTCCATCTCTTCACTAGTTAATTATCTCCTCTATCATTCATTTTCACGCGACAGGCGGCTTTCATATTAGCTCCCTCAGTCTTGCAGTATAGGCCTATTTTTTTCATTCCTAATTAGGGTTACACCTTAGCTAGCGATAGTACTGTTTTTAATTGCTTTGTTCGAACTGTTTTCATATTATATATATATAAAATAGACAGTAAAATGAAAGTTTTTTGTTTGTATGGTGTTTTTACGTTGCATGGAACCAGTGGTTATTCAGCAACGGGACCAACGGCTTTCGTGACTTCCGAACCACGTCGAGAGTGAACTTCTATCACCAGAAATACACATCTCTCACTCCTCAATGGAATGGCCGAGAATCGAACCCGCGACCACCGAGGTGAGAAGCAAACACCAAACCAACCACGCCACTGAGGCGCTAAAAATTAAAGTAAATGTGTTTTTAATCGCTTTGTTCGAACTGTTTTCCATATAACAATATATGAAAAAAATATATATAGTACAATTAAAGTAAAGGCGTTTTTAATCGTTTTGTTCGAAGGGTTTTCATATAATAATATATAAAAAAAAGTAGACTGTACAATTAAAGGACAAAAAAAGGATTGTCAAAGACACTGAATAAACAATACAATTATCGGGAATTCGCTCTCCTCATACAATCACCGATGAATCCTTACACAATCAAAAGAAGAAATGGTTCCTGTTCGGTGTATATAATATCGATTGCTTAGACGTGCTGAAATTTTTTTTTTCGGCACTTGGACCGGCTGGAAGAATGCCCACACAAAAAAATTTCCTCCAGCCGGCTGGAATTCTGGCTATGGCCAGGCCAAGTCTCAAGTGAAATTACTGAGTCACCTACTGTGGAGGACTGGGGGCTTGGGGGGGGGGGGGGGGAGGGGGGGGGGGGGGGGGGGGCTTTCAAAAATCGTGGTTATCCACTGCCCCAACTCTTTATCCGTGTCTCAGCGCAGAACGATTTCAAATCTTCAAATCAATTCGAATTTGATAGTCCAACCAATCAGTGGTCAGCTGTACCTTTTATTTGTGGGCTTGGAATGATTACTGAAGGTTGAAGACAAAATTGTACGACTATTATTATTATCATCATTATTAGGAAGGCCTTCTCTGAGGGCAGTAGCACTGAATACTTAATAGCTGTTTCAATTTATATAGAATCTTCTCAATTTAATTTATATAGAATCTTCTCAATTCTTCTTATTATCTTTTTCTCATCAGCATATAGCTGGTGTATCAGGTTTCCTAAGGACATATAAAGATTTCAGTTGTCTTGGGTTTATTTCTTCTGACGTGTCGACAGCGCACAGGCAGTCATCTATGAGAGTATACAGCAAAGTGAATTAAGATACTGTTTTACATGTATTTATAGCAGGGAAGAGCGTGTACAATCGGTGGGTAGGTCGGTAAGCAGGGATTTTAATTAAAATCCCTGCTTACCGACCTATTATCATTATTAATATTATTCAGAAGACGAACCGTATTCAGACAGAACAAGCCCACCAAAAGGAGTCACTGAATTTCAAATTCAGACTTCTGAATATGGTGCCCCATCGAAAATAACAGAGGGTAATGGGAAATACAGAAAAGGTCTGTTATTAGGGAGAAGACAGTAAATTAACAAATAGGCACAAATGTAAGTAAAATGTTAAAATACAAGATATATAGGTAGAGTATCAACTTCCGAAGGATGTTCCACGGTCCCGTATAAGAAGTATTACAAAACGGTGTGTTATTTATCGTCAGGTGCACACGTGGCAAAACTGAAAAAAAATAAACAAATCAAATAAACCACAAACACAAAGGATGTTTCATATCGCTCTGACGTAGCCTTGAAGATTCAGCTGTATATAAAAAAAATATATACATTCAATCTTGAAATGGAGAAACCCATATGCACAGTTACGCGGGGATTAACAAATTCAAAGATTAGTCTTACGGGACTGCTTGCATAGCAAGAGCCCGTGCCAGCACAAGGCTGGCTTAATCTTGTGCTGCTGCATGCAAAAAATTGATCTCTACAGGGAGCTGTCGGGAATCCGAGCGATTCCTTTTGAGACTGAAAAGTAGGAATCGAAGATTCCCGAAAGTTCGTCATTTATTTTTGGAATCGGTGCTAAACATGGCGTTAGCTCAATGGGACGCCGTGTTCAGTACTAGGCCCTCGAGGATCTAAATATTATATGAACCCATTTTCATATTGCGTCTTCTACAAATTATGTTAAAATGATATCTTTGATCCCCGATGGACTATTTATAGTACTGCGTCTCTATGAGGCCCCGCCATGTCTGGATCTCTAGCACCTCGGAGGAGACGCCTTGCTAAGGCGCCAAGGAGTAGTACTATAGCACAGATTCCAAAACCAACCTCTGAACAGAAAACTGTGGGGATTCTGAGCGATTCCCCTTTTCAGTCCCATGGGGGAGAATCCAATAGATTCCCGACAGTTTTCCGCAAAGATCGATTCCGGAATCTTTGCGACCGTGCATGACTGCACATTTGTTTCTCCACTCCGGTGTTGGTTAAAATCCCCCCTTCCCCTCCCAGACCTCGGATTAAAATTCCGCGTTGACCAAGCTAATACCCATCTGTGGTCGAGGGGGGGGGGGGTGAGGGGGAAGGAGGCATAAGAGGCTTTGGTTAATCCCATGCAAGGTCAAATTATTTGACCTGTCGTCTCCGATGCGGCCGTCTATTATAACGCCATCCGACCTGGACCAACCTATCCTCCTCACCTATCGAATTAAATATAGAACTTAGGCCGGAGACCAAGTGCCGGGACCTATGAGGTCCCTCAACGCTGAGAGGAAAACTGAGTGTAAGAAGGTTTGAAAGGTGCGACAGGAGTTATACATAAACCTCTCAGTTACGCTCGGGAAAGAATATGGACGGAGGTACGGTAAAAAAAAAAAAAATAAAAAAAAAAAAAATAAAGGAATGAAAGAGGTTGCAGCAGCTATATGGGACGAAGGGATCGCTGCATAGAGCCTCAAGTAATGCACTGAGGGCACTAACGCCCCCCCCCCCTTCCGACGGTGCCATACGGGCAGGTGTGAATGACTATCTCGATTAAATCAAAACTGAACTACAGTCGAGCGATTGGGACTCCAGAAGTTCGAGCAAGATGCTATGCATGATCACTATCCCTCATGGAATCCGCCTTGTCTCTGAATCATTGACTTGCGTTTCGTCAATTCATTTCAATCATTTATTCGTGGTTCCCAAACTTTTTCCTTTTTGTGGGCATTTCCCCACCCCCCCCCCAACCGTCCCCCCCACCCAGTTCAACCATCCACGTTGACTATTTACTAATTTATTTTTTCCAAATTTACAAATATACTGATAAACATATAGTTGCAGAGTGAAGTGGATAGAGAGCGGTTAGTAACAAATAAAAAGGACTTTCGTTTGCTCTTCTACTTTAGAATTAAATTAGTGAGAAGGGGGATTTTTTTTAGTTAGTAGGTAGTGTAATTATTTCCCCCTCGGTAGCTTCAAATTTCCCCCAGTTTGGGAACCATTGATTTAATCCTTAAATAAGTGATCTCGTGTTCTGCATTTCCCATGATATTTTCTTAATTCTTTCGAATGAAGGATTTAATAGTCTTTGGAAACTCGAAGAATTTCAAGTCAGTGGCCCCTTTGGTGGTGGGCTTGTTCCATATAAATAGGGTTCATCTTCTGAATATTAATAATAATAATAATAATAATAATAATAATAATAACAATAATAATAATATATTTCGGAAGGAGACCATCTCGTAGACAAGTTTTGTTAAAAATGGTTGCTGCTTCAGCACTAATAATCTTGTAGAGAGTCTCTCTACAAGATTAAGAGTGCTGGAGCAGCGACCATTTTTAACAATAATAATAATAATAATAATAATCCCTGAAAAGGAATCTGGAATAACTAGAGGCTGAAGTAGCTCCAGGACTCATGCAGAAGAAGCGATGGACTCCTATAAGGAGACAGGATGCAACCCGGAAGGCCCCCCCCCCCCCCCCAAAACATTATAAAAGTACCACGCAGTCAAATTGGAGGACTGTGATAGACCCTAATAATAATTAATAATAATAATATAATAATAATAATAATAATAATACTGTGATGAAACACGATACAAAATCAAACCTACAAAACTCACTACACAAATAAGTTGCTGTCGGTGCCATTTATTTATAATAATAATTAGGCATTATTATTATACATCTTTATCGACTGCTACGCTGAACAGTTCTTTAGCTGCCACTCTTGTTATATAATGCAAATTATTATTATTATTATTATTATTAACTGAGGAACAATGCTACGCCGAAATGCTCATTAAAAATAGCAATACCTCTGCCGCGTAAAAATAAATCTCTACAGAGCTTTCGGGAATTTGTTCCACTGAACGTGTACTGTATTATGTCTACCAGGTAATGTTTGCGTATATTGCCATGAGCTGAAATAGGGGATATTATTATTATTATTATCATTACATTTCCGAGATAGTATTATTATCTTAACTGTGTACTGTATTAAATCTTCCTTGTAATATTTGTGTATATGGCCCTTAGATGAAATAAAGAATTATCATTATTATAACAGTAAAACATGGAACGATGGAAAAAAAAACAATTGTACATTTTAAAAAAATGCAAAACGAGATGACAATTGTTTTTCTTGTTGGCGCCTCAGTCGCGTGGTCGGTACGGTCTTGGCCTGCCACCTTGGTGGGCGCGAGTTCGATTCTCGGGCATTCCATTGAAGTGTTAAGAGATGTGTATCTCTGGTGGTAGAAGTTCGCTCACGACGTGGTTCGGAAATCACGTAAAGCCGTTGGTCCCGTTGCTGAATAACCAACAAACGAGATGATGATGTCAAACGTAATAAAAAAAAAAAATGCAAGAAAACTAATCGCTTCTCCAGTATCATTGAGAGAGAGAGAGAGAGAGAGAGAGAGAGAGAGAGAGAGAGAAACAGTTTCTCAAATACGTTGTTCGTCCTCAGATTACCGTAATGAAAATAGATCAGTTAAAATAAATGCTGGTGTTATCTTTTGTAAGATAAAATTTACACATTCTCAGCATCTAGGAAAAGGTAACATCAAGGTTAATCAGCATTTACAATTTAATATTAGCTGAATTGTCAGCATTTACGGAAATTTAACATTAACAAAATTCTCAGCATTTTTGGCAATTTAACATGAACGATATTCTAAGCATTTTTGGCACTTTAACATGAACGAAATTCTCAGCATTTACGAGACTTTAACATCAACATTCTCAGCAATTTCGGTAATTTAACCTTAACGAAATCCTCAGCATTTAGAGAAATTTAACATTAACGAAATTCTCAGGAATGTGGGCAATTTAACATTAACGAAAACCACAGAATTTAGGAACTATAACATTCAAAACTTCAGCATTTATGGAAATCTAACATTAACGAAATTTAACGTTGTTCTTGGCATTTATGGAAATTTAACATTAACCAAATTTCCCGCCTATAGGAAATTTAACATGAATATTCTCAGCATTTATGGAAATTTAACATTAACGAAATTAACATAACATTAAATTACCTCAATTAGGAACGTAATAAATTTTTAAAAAACTCGTTATATATATATATATATATATATATATATATATATATATATATATATATATATATATATATATATATATATATATATATAGTTATTTCTTACAAAGGCCGATGTGCTCAGATATATAATCTTAAACAACTGTACGAGAGAAAATGAAAATGTTCTTGACACTTCGGGAAATGTAACATTAAACTTTTTCTTTTTAACAGTTTACATTTCACTATACCTCGAATAGAAACATGTAGTATACTGAAAAAAATAGCTAAATATATAATAGTATATAATCTTCCATTTTTAACAAAGGGTGATTTGGTTCGTAAACTCAACACGGCAATACAGAGCATTTAATCTTGCCATGTGAGGAAATGAGTCTGCATAAAAATTTTTTTGTTTTTAAGCGTATAATAAACCCCCTTGGACCCATTCTCTCCCCCCCCCCCCCACTCCCGATTAGGCCCTCGAGGGGAACGGAGGGCGGGAAATCTTCCCCACCCCTCCCCGCCTCCGGCCTCGACGATTTTTGTATTTAAACAGGAAACGGTCGCTTTTAAAAAATTTTTTTAATTCTATCCGAATAAACAAGCGAACTACACAAAACTACGGTTGTTTGAGGGTTTTCGAAAGGTTGTTCTGCGCCCAGTAGCCAGCAAACAACGCTTTTACTGTTATTATGATTATTATCTAATTTTCTCTGATAACTGCATGACCTCTTTCCGTATTACCCCATTACCTTCTTTTACGTCTGTGGTGGGTTTGTTCCGTATGAATAAGGTTCATCCTCTGAATAATAATAATAATAATAATGATATTACCATCGGTAGACTGCAGAGTAGGGGGTCATAAATTACTTGGGGGGCGGGGTTCCAAAAGGGGGGCGAAGCATCCCCAAGCGAGGTTAGCACACTGCGTCCACGGAGAGGTAAAGCCTGGTTAGATTATATATATTCCCTCTGGCGTGCCCACTACAAAAATGCCAAGCACTACGCCTGCTAGGCTTACAGTATACCTGTCCCCCCCCTAATCTTAATTCAATTATTATTAATAGTATTATTACTATTGGGGACCAGTTCGGAACCCTATATGGTTAGAGAAATTAGAAAGAGTAAAGAAACAAACATAATTATATTAACACAGCACACAAGATAATTCAACATAGCTACGAACGTTTCCAAGATATCTCGGGGAAGGAATTTTAGACGTACCCATAAAAAAAATATATATTACGAAGCAAATGGACAGGTTATTAAAAATGAATAAATACGACCTCGCATGGTCCTCTATGTATTATCTTGGAGATATAATGATAATGATGAAGGGAGGTCCGTCTATATATTATCGTGGAGATGATATAATAACGATTATAATGATATATGGAGGTCCTCTATCTTGGAGATGATATAATAATGATAATAATGATAAATGGGAGGTCCTCTAATATTATCTTGGAGATGAGATAATAATGATAATAATACATGGGAGGTCCTTTATATATTATCTTGGAGAAGATATAATGATAATGATAAATAGGTCTTCCAAAAATTACCTTGATGATATAATGATGATAATGGAAAAATAGTCGGACATCCAAATATGATACTGGAGATGATTATGATAGAATCATAAAAAAAAAAATTAAATGGTCAGAATTTACTTCCTTCCAGTCACTCACACGAAAGCAATATATATATATATATATATATATATATATATATATATAGTTTTGCCGGAACTAAGCATAGCTTAGGCCTACCCTGTACCCTATAACAATCGCAAAACGATTACCAGATTGCTACCTGCAACACCATTAATGCGTTGCATCGATTCAAATTGCAACATAATTCACGGTTATTACTTCAGTGACTACGAAAATAACGTCCGCTGGGAGAATCTAACGTTACGATGACGGGGAAAAATTGTATAATACTCGATGCCTGTAACGGGATAGATACATATCTATATATATATGACCTCCATTTGATATATAGCAGCAAAGATAATAATATAATGATATAAGCGTTATTTCCGCGCACACTTACATATGTATAAATATCTAAAAAAATAAATATACATACATTATAGTATATATATATTAACACAAAAGCTAGTGATACACAAGAGTGCCACTTTAAACATAAGCATAGGTAACCATGCACAATGCTCTCATTATTATATAGTGCAGCGCGTACAGACACACACACACACACATTACTACATCAGGACAGCTCAGCAGAGCGGAACCTCCAGCAGTTAAATCGGATTCAGCACAAGAACGTCGAAAAATCCTTACCGAGTAGATCGTAATGAGACCTTGGGAGCGCCGGAAAGGGCGCAGGGGGCAGGCGGGGCCCCCCTGCGGAAGTCCTGGGGGCCAAGAGACTCTCGATGGTGAAGACGGAAGACGGCGCCCTCGAGACCGGGGGCAGCATGCCGGCCTCGGTGGCCTCGCCAGAGGCCAGGCACCTCAGCTGCTCGGAGGCCGAGGCGTAGCTCTTGAGAGGGTCGGGGAACTGGAGGGGCATCTTCAGGTGGTCGGAGGACGCGCCCCCGTAGGAGGCCTTCAGGTGCTCGTGCCCCAGGTACAGCCGCATGTGTTCGGGCATCAGGTACTTGAGGTGCTCGGAGGTGAGGTAATGCTTCAGGTGGTCGCTGGACGCCAAGTACTGCTTCAGTGGGTCGCTGGCGGCGCCCATGTACTGCGTCAGGTGGTGGAGGTAGGAGGGGTAGGGGTAGTGGGGCAGCGGGGCCAGGCAGGGCCCCAGCGGGGAGGAGGAGGAGGTGGGTCAGGGGGGTCGGCAACGGACACGGCCGCGGGCAGCGGCAAGCCAGCGGGCGGACCCAGCGGAGGCAGCGTGGACGACACCGGAGATGATCCCGAAGACCTCACGCTCCCGGTCTCCACCATCTTGCCACCAGCAGTCGCCACTTTGCAACTCTTCGGGAGGACGGCGCCCGGTGGGTGCTGCTCACGACGCGCGGCGAGGAAGACTCCAACGGTCTAGACGGGACTCGTCCAGGGAGGAGAGAGGCAGTTCCACTATCAAAAAAAAAAAAAAAAAGTACGTCACAGCGTCCCTGGGCAACTCACGACGACAACAACAACAACAGTAACCATCGACGACGGGAACTGCGAGCTCCTCATGCGGGTCGTTGTCGTCTCTCTACTACTGTAGTAACTAGTCAAGTCTCAATCCCACATCGAAAACGCACAGAGAGTTGGTCTCTTCGTCGCGCGCCTCGGCGTCGTCAGTCAATTGCGTCGAACGACTGGCGAGCGAGTGTGAGCAACTCATCTCTCATCACTCACCATAAATCAGTTTTGAATACTTAAGCTCCTCCCATGGCCGTCCGTGACCGCTGATAAGCCGCGGAATCGTCTCAGCCACGCCCCCTCGGCCAAGGAGCGGCGCTGATTCGTTCAGAGGGATTTGCGCTGGCCAATGGGCGGCGGCCGGATAGGGTCCCGGGGAGGGGGTGGAGGGCGGGGAATGACGGGCGTGTTCCGGGGAGTTCTCTCTCTATCTCTCTGTCGCCGTTAAGGGATTTCGACTATGGCCATATCAGATCTCTTCTATCCATTTGAGTCGAATCGGACGAAAATGAAGAAACTTGAGACGCCGGAAGGAAGTAGTGGACGGATGGGGGTGATCGAGCTGCAGGACGAGACAATAATGAACTATTAATGATTCCATTTAGCCAGTCAGATCACTACTCGCTTCCAATAAGAATGTCGTCTCGTGCAGTCATTCGCCGTGAGAGACTGACTGATGACTGTTTAAATTGGGGTATTGGGAGGTTAATCTATCTCAATATGCTGGAGTTACTGACGGCTTTGTGTCCCCTCTCTCTCTCTCTCTCTCTCTCTTTGAACGTCACTCAGCGATGCTTTAAAAAGTTGGGGGGAAAATAGAGTCAAAGACTTTGTAATTGCTTAATTAGGCGTTAAATCATTTAGCATTCTACAAATGCGCATAAATTAGCTGATTACCGAGAAGCGTTAATGACGGTGTTCGTGAAGTTGTAAGTTTTATATAATATATTATACATGTATGTATATACATATGTATACATCATATGTAAATATACATACATATATATATATATGTATATATATGTAGTATATATATATATATAATTAGCGAATACCACAGGAAAATGATAGTCAGAAATCCAAGCGCTTTCGTCTTGACAATGTCTTGTAAATACGACGAAGGCGATTGGATTTCTGACCATCATTTTCCTGTGGTATTCGCTTATTTAATGAAGTCACGTGCATCTACTGTGATTTTTTAAGCTATATATATATATATATAAATATAATGTAGATATAGTATATATATATATATATATCATATATAATGTAAATGTAGATAACATATATATAAATACACCGAACACACACATATATATATATATATATATAATATATATTTGTGTGTGTATATATACTAACTAGTATACAGCTATTTACACAACTGGCTTTTCAATTCCATCCCAACATTTATTTTTTAGGATAAAAAAAAAAAATGATAACTTTATTCCGGTTGAAAAACTATACTACTACTTGTGAGGTCTGATTGATTGATCGTGAAGATTCGCCTGGCGCTACGGACTCTCCCACGTGATCTGCTATGTGGTGGTGATCGTTCAGAAATATAAAGAGAACGTTATTGCGACGTTTGTTTTTGCTAATGAATACATTCTCGTAGATTTATGTTGCCTTATGTGTAAGTGCGAATGATGTATTAAGGTAGCTACTGTCTGTTAACCAATAGATTGAAAAGAATTGTTGATGGTTTATATCAAATTAACTATACTATATATATATATATAAATATATGTATAATATAGTATATATATATCGTCTTTACTGGTGACAGTGGGACGAAGCTACAGAAACTGGTGGAGTAACAACGGTCATATCTTGTTAAGCGTCAAAATCCATCATTTCTGCTTATTTACTCTCATTCGTCTTTTTTTTTCTGTCTTCCCGTAGGCCTAGAAGCCTGATAGGCGCTTCAACTGCTCCGTTCCATGGTGCTTTGATAAAAGCGTAAAATGAAGCAATGATATCGAAATAATCATATCGCAAATGTTCTTCCTAAAGAGTGAGAGAATATGAATACTGTAGATTAAAACCATTTCATAGATATACTTACATAGGAATGTTTATTTTGCCAAATACCAGAACTTGCCCAAACAAAGGCGTTACGCGAATATGCTTAGGAACTTAACGCCTACGAGAGTAACGGAATCTGATAACATATTTTAACCTCTTAAAGGGTAAAGCGCCATCTGTGCACTTCTCGGGGTACACTGTAGGCGTTGCTAAAGGTTCTTCGCAGTGTCCCTGCGGCCCCCAGCTGCAACCCCTTTCATTCCTTTTACTGTACCTACATTCATATTATCTTTCTTGCGCCTCGTTAACCACCCTCTCCTAACATTTGATTCCTATCGCAACTGTCTTCCTCATGTTACACCTTTCAAACCTTCTACTCTCAGTTTCCTTTCCAGCGCTGAATGACCTCTTAGGTCCCAGCGCTTGGCCTTTGGCCCGACTTCTATATTATATCTTCCTTCTTCTTTTTTTTTTCTTTTTTTTCTTTTTACGAAACATTTCATAGAGGTTCCTACGTACGAAGTGTCTGATAATTACTATATACCATGTAGGCAAACGTCTATATATATATATATATATATATATATATATATATATATATATATATTATATATATATTATATATATATATATATATGATATATATATATATATATAGATGTTTGCTTACGTGGTGTATGGTATTGTCAGATATTTTATATATAGTATATATATATATATATATATATATATATATATATATATATATATGTGTACAGTTACTTTTGATAAAGTCATCCTCCAGAATATCAATTATCTGAACATTTTCTCTTGTAATTTTCGTAAACTAATTTTAGTCCTTTTTTTAATAAACAACCTTTGATATATTCAACTATAACTTTGAGAGGTCAACTCCCACCGCTTGTGTTTATTATATATATATACTATATATATATATATATATATATATATATATAGTATATATATATATGCAATGCAGTATACGTAACGTTCCTGGGGACGTGACTTACCGTCTCGACCGTCGTTTCTGGTATATGGAACTTACCTTCCGTCTTAACTCCTATGATTAATATTTCAGTCAGTTTCGATGGTACGGGTACATTACCAACATAACAATCTAGCAAAAAATAAAAAATATAAAGTTAATTCCATATACCCGTAAATCACTTATTTTGAACGAAAAAAAAAAAGCTTAATTGATCTAACATCTGATTGAATTATATTATTTCAATCAGATATTAAGTTATTTAAGCGTCCTATTTCGTGATAATAGTAAAAAAAATCACATAAAATCAGGGAAAAATCAGTGTGAGACCAAACCACCTAATCAGAATATATATATATGTGTTTTATATATATACACATATATATGTATATATGTACGTATATATATATATATATATATATATATATATATATACGTTGTATATATATGTATATATAATGTATATATATACATATATATATATATATATATATATATATATATATATATATATATATATATATATATACATATGAAAAACGAGTACCCCGCACAAACTATTGAGTATCGTCCAAGCATATGATTAGTCAAGATTTCACAATTGAAATTAATTAAATCAGATATTAGATTATTTAAGTCTTTTCCACGTAAAAATATTTACAAATGTAATAATAATAATAATAATAGATTTGTTCGCATTTCCGGATACGACCTGAACACCGAATGCAGGTAAATTGGATATAAAAAAAAAACATATCAAGAAGAATATTTTAGCTATATAATTATGATAATAACAGACTTATTCGTATTTCCCGACAAGACATAAACACAACTTCGCTCTGTGTGTATTTGAGAGTATACTGAAACACGAACTAGCTTAATTCTAATGTATTCCATTCCTACAATGGCTCGCTCTCTCTCTCTCGTATCTATCCCACACCTACAATGCCTCCCTCTCTCTCTCGCTCTTATTGTAAGTCCTTTTTGTGTATTAATTTGTAATGAAACACTAACTAGTTTGATCCTAATCTCTCTCTCTCTCTTATTGAAAGTCCTTTTTGTGTATTGATTGGTAATGAAACACGAACTAGCTTAATCCTTATCTCTCTCTCTCTCTATCTCTTATATTAGAATTCCTTTTTTGTGTATTAATTTGTAATGAAACACGAACTACCTTAATCTCTCTCTCTCTCTCTCTATTATAAGTCATTTTTGTGTATTTATTTGTAATGAAACACAAACTACCTTAATCTCCCACCCCTCTCTCTCTCTCTCTCTCTCTCTCTCGTCTCTCTCTCTCTCTCTCTTATATTAGAAGTCCTTTTTGTGTATTAATTTGTAATGAAACACGAACTACCTTAATCTCTCCCCCTCTCTCTCTCTCTGTCTCCATATAGATCGGCATCTCCAGCAGCACCCCCGGAGGAGGCATCTCCGGCGTCTTCTGCATGGAGGAACAGAAGGAGGAGCCTTTGATTCCATTATCTCGGGCGACAGTTATTAAGCCCTCCAAGAGGCTCTGTCACCCTCAAGTCGTCGCCTAAGGCGACCTAAGCCGGTTATGAAATCATCTTGGCAGCAAGACTATACGAAGGTGCCTGTGTATGTGTTAACCGGTCGTCTATATATATACGTAACAGTGTCTTGCGGTGTTACGGAACTCTTTGGGGAACCGAAATGGATAGTTGGCTTTGCGGCGAAGGGGGGGGGGGGGGGGAGAGTAGAGAAAGAAGGGCATTAGATGTTATACGCGCCTGAGCGGGTATAACCGTACAGACATATTATACGCCAGACGCGTGCAAGCATACGTATATATAACATATTATAGTCAGGCTATTGGAACTCTTGGAGTAGCAGGGGGGGGCAGGCGGCTTGCGGGGGGGTGGGGGTGTTACGTGCTTGCACGCACACACATATATATATATATATATATATATATATATATATATATATATATATATAATATATATATATATATATATATATATATCCACACACACAAAATGAAAGATGAGGTAAGTCTTATACACGCACACACTTACACACATATACATAAATATAGATGGATTTAATGTTAGTTACTCTCTCTCTCTCTCTCTCTCTCTCTCTCTCTCTCTCTCTCTCTCTCTCTCTCATTCAGTTGTTGATTTTACCAGCGGATATTCCGACGACCACGAGTAGTCGATTATCGCCTTTATCATATAGTTACACAAGGAGGATTTTGTCTGAAAGGCTGATTTCAAAATATCGGCTTATGGTTGAGACGGTGGAGATAAGTAAACGATTTCTTTTCACGTCCGTTGAGATAGATTAGTAAACAAACTGGTAATTCATATTATAACATTTACATGTAATCATAAATCATTTTTTATTAGAATTTATGCCTGATATATAATTTTCCAATTATTATTCATATACTAAAAAAAATACAAAGGTTGATAGGTTGATAAATAGATAGATAGGTTAGTAAATAAACTGGTAATTCATCATATTATAACATTTACATGTAATCATAAATCACTTTGTATTAGAATTTATGCCTGATATATAATTTTCTAATTATTACGTAAATACTATAAAAAATTTTAAAAATAAAAAGAAAGAAAATTACGACACTTCCAAAGAAGGACGCACGCACGTACGTGAGCTTCATTATAAAAGCCAGGACGCGCAAAAATAAATAAATAAATAAAAACGAAACACAAACAAACAAACAAAAAAATATCAGTAAATAACCGAAACCATGCAAGAGTAATTACAAACGCAATATTATGACTTAATCATTTGACATAAAATGAAACCTTAGGAGGGCGCTACCGCGCAATTAATTAGTGGCTTTTGTGGCGCCAAGTGACATTTTGCCGGGAGACAATGGCTGGACGCATCTATCCAGGCCTCAAAAACGACAAATCTTTTAATCGCATTTGAATGTCGTATATATCACCTATATAATCTCATCTGGGGGAAATGATTCATTATGTTAATGTCATCATTTTTATGACGCCGCCCCACAACTGGCGACGAGGGCGTTGCGTTGTGACCTGATAATATGAGTCACCTTCGTGTCATATTCTTTATGACACGAGTTTGCAATTGGAGTGTTGAGTTATGACATTGATTCATATACGTCTCTCTCTCTCTCCTGCTTAATATGAATCACCTTCATGTCATATTTTCTATGACATGAGTTTGCAATTTGGGCGTTGAGTTATGACATTGATTCATATTCATATACGTCTCTCTCTCTCACCTGCTTAATATGAATCATGTTCATGTCATATTGTTTTTAATGGCGTTTGTAGGCGTAAACTAGCTAATAATAATAATAATAATAATAAATAATAACTAATAATAATAATAATAATAATAATGTTCATGGAGGACGACATCAAGCTGTATGGTAAGAGCATCAAGGAAATAGATACCCTAATCCAGACTGTAAGGGATTGTATCTGGGGACATCAGGATGGAGTTTGGAATAGAAAAATGCGCCTTAGTCAACATACAAAAAGGCAAAGTAACGAGAACTGAAGGATAAAGCTACCAGATGGGAGCAACATCAAACACATATATGAGACAGGATACAAATACCTGGGAATAATGGAAGGAGGAGATATAAAACACCAAGAGATGAAGGACACGATCAGGAAAGAATATATGCAGAGACTCAAGGCGATACTCAAGTCAAAACTCAACGCCGAAATATGATAAAGCCATAAACCACATGGGCAGTGCCAGTAATCAGATACGCGCAGGAATAGTGGAACATGGACGAAGGCAGAACTCCGCAGCATAGATCAGAAAACCAGGAAACAAATGACAATACACAAAGCACTACACCCAAGAACAAATACGGACAGACTATACATAAAACAAACGAAAGGAAGGAGGGAGAGGACTACTAAGTATAGAGGACTGCGTCAACATCGAAAACAGAGCACTGGGGCAATATCTGAAAACCAGTGAAGACGATGGCTAAAGAGTGCATGGGAAGAAGACTAATAAAAGTAGACGAAGACCCAGATACAGAGACAGGAGAAATGACAGAAAGAACAGAGGACTGGCACAACAAACCAATGCACGGACAATACATGAGACAGACTAAAGAACTAGCCAGCGATGACAATTGGCAATGGCTACAGAGGGGAGAGCTAAAGAAGGAAACTGAAGGAATGATAACAGCGGCACAAGATCAGGCCCTAAGAACCAGATATGTTCAAAGTACAATAGACGGAAATAACATCTCTCCCATATGTAGGAAGTGCAATACGAAAAATGAAACCATAAACCACATAGCAAGTGAATGCCCGGCACTTGCACAGAACCAGCTACAAAAAGAGGCATGATTCAGTGGCCAAAGCCCTCCACTGGAGCCTGTGCAAGAAACATCAGCTACCTTGCAGTAATAAGTGGTACGAGCACCAACCTGAAGGAGTGATATGAAAAACGATCAGGCAAAGATCCTCTGGGACTATGGTTATCAGAAACGGATAGGGTGATACGTGCAAACAGGACCAGACGTGACGTTGATTGACAAAGTCAAGAAGAAAGTATCACTCATTGATGTCGCAATACCATGGGACACCAGAGTTGAAGAGAAAGAGAGGGAAAAATGGATAGTATCAAGATCTGAAAATAGAAATAAGAAGGATATGGGATATGCCAGTGGAAAATCCGTACCCATAATCATAGGAGCAACTAGGCACGATCCCAAGATCCCTGAAAGAAATCTGGAAAAACTAGAGGCTGAAGTAGCTCCGGGCCTCGCAGAAGAGAGTGATCCTAGAAACGGCACACATAGTAAGAAAAGTGATGGACTCCTAAGGAGGCAGGATGCAACCCGGAACCCCACACTATAAATACCACCCAGTCGAATTGGAGGACTGTGATAGAGCAAAAAAAAAAAAAAAAAAAAAAAAAAAAAAAAAAAAAAAAAAAAAAATAATAATAATAATAATAATAATAATAATAATAATACGACATTTCGGGCTCATTATATACTTATAATTCATTATATGTATATTCACAATTCTTTATACAATCATGATTCAGCTATGTCATCATGTATTTACGATTCATTGTATATTCGCGATTCATTATACAATCATGATTCAGCTATGTCATCATGTATTTACGATTCATTGTATATTCGCGATTCATTATACAATCATGATTCAGCTATGTCATCATATATTTACGATTCATTGTATATTTGCGATTCATTATACAATCATGATTTATGATATACTATGATTCATTATATAGTCGTGATTCATGATATGTTCATGGTTCATTATATATTCATGACTCATTATATATTCCCGATTCATTATGTATTTATGACTCATCATGTATTCATGATTCATTGTGTATTCCCGATTATATATTCACGATTCGCTATACTTATTCACTTTTCATTATTCATTATATATCCATGAATCTTTATCATTTGTCATCTTAAAATGCCAGGAAACATTATTGCATTTTTATCATTTTTTTTTTTTTGCTGCATTAATTAATAAGGCCACAAATCAATTCAAATACTCTTGCATCGATTCAGTTCGCGGATATTGAACAACATAAACGGAATTTAATGTAATGAGCGTATGAATTAATACAAAAATGTTTATCCATGCAGAAAAATTTCTCATAACAACTCGATAGTGATTTGTTATAGGGATTTTGTTATGCGAAATTGAAATTTTTTTTTCATTAGCATAGAGTTGAAAGCAGTTATTAATGCAATTTCAACAGCAGAATTGATTGAATTTATTTAATGTTGCATGCATATATGTGTATGAATTATCACAAAAAACTTATATTCATATACGCACGCATACATTGAAAGAGATAGAGAGAGAGGGAGATTGATTGATTGATGCAAAAATGTACCATGGCATCGCAACAACTTAGGTCATAGTCGGAGAGGGAAAGAGAGTTGAAAGCAGTTATTAATGCTATTTCAACAGCGGATTTGACTGAATTCATATAATGTTGCATGCATACATATGTATGAATTATTACAAAAAAAAAACTTATATCATATACGCAAGCATACACTGCATATCAACGCGCCAGAGAGAGAGAGAGAGAGAGAGAGAGGAGAGAGAGAGAGAGAGAGAGAGCAAGCCCGGTATTATGCAATGAATGCAAATAGGCGTTTTTGTTGAACATCAAATCATTTAGAGCCATTATTCATTTGGGCAGATTCACAAATTAAAGGTGACCCACCGCCCCTAACCTGCCGACCTGTTACCTGTAGAAAGGATGGTTGACAAATGACCTGGATGGTTGACAAATTGGCCTGGATGGTTGACAAATTACCAGCATTAAGGATGGTTGACAAATGACCTGTATTAAGGATGGTTGACAAATGACCTATTAATAAGGATGGTCGACAAATGACCTGTATTCAGGATGTTTTGGGAGTGGTATCAAAGTAAATTTAAATATAATATAATTGCTCTAGTTTTCCCCGTACCTTAATGCATCTCTCTCTCTCATTGCTTATTTTCTTCTCTCCATTTCATGTTCATTTTCATATACTCTCCCGTGACACTCGAGCGTTGCAGAAACTGTGGTCAGTCAGAAGCGATTAAGCCCAAAATATATCTTTGGCTTTTATTACTGATGATATTATATAATATATATATATATATTATATTATATATATATATATATATATATATATATATATATATATGAATAATTATCACATCACCGTGATTCATATAAATCATTCGAGCTACAAATGTCCTTTAATATCTAATTCGCTCTACCTTGGAATTGATATATTTTCATATATGTACCGAAGGGGAATTTTCAATTGTTAATAATTTCGTCCCCGACTTGATAACGTCACTGGCCGTTCCTGATTTTGTTCCGTCCACTGGACGGTGGTTCGATCCCATGAGGGGACGAAATTATTATCACTAAAAATTCCCCTTCGGTACATATATGAAAATATATAAATTCCGAGGCAGAGCGAATTAGATATGAAAGGACATTTGTAGCTCGAATGATATATGTATGTATATATATATATATATATATATATATATATATATATATATATATATATACGTATATATATATATTTATATATATATATATATATATATATATATATATATCACATATACCTATAGATATAGGTCTTAAATATTTACACCTCACACACACCCATTTTAATCTTTGTCGACGACAATCCATCAAGACGCGGACAAACAACGCCCACAAACAGCAGAGGGCGCCTAAGAAAAGGTGTTGACATCTACAAAAAAAGAAAAGAAAGGACTCCTCGCCTCCCGTTGGCTCACGCCCCCGTCCCCGCCGCATTCCAAGGAAGCAGGCGGAATAATGGTGCTTTTAATACAAACTCACGAGGAGGAAGGACTGTCGAACCCTTTCACGGACTGACAGAGTGACGGAGGAAATCCCATACGCAAAGGTCGGCAGGTCAGTGCAAATATGGAGATTATCTGGAGAGGTGGCCGGGAGAGGACGTCTTTAAGAAGTACAACAGGTCCTATGTCCCATGTTTACAGACTTGGCGAGGTCGCTATATGTATACACAGTAGTGTACAGTACAACCCTATACCTCGAGGCTTTTGACTTCGTGGTTTTATTGTTCTGGACTTTAGTCCCAAAAGCGAGTGCTTGTGGCCATCATGCGTTTCTGAGTCTCTGTCTGCTTTATAGATACGTCACAATTTGACAATATGCGCGTAGTTCAGCG
Organism: Macrobrachium nipponense; assembly: GCF_015104395.2. Lineage (NCBI taxonomy): Eukaryota > Metazoa > Arthropoda > Malacostraca > Decapoda > Palaemonidae > Macrobrachium > Macrobrachium nipponense. The sequence continues at coordinate 67,599,556 of NC_087215.1, read as the reverse complement.
TCATTATCTCAGTGCTGGAGAGATGTAACAGTACAGACGTAGTAGTTAGTGCCCAGCGTGGCACACTGTAAAATTCGCAGTAGAATTACATACATACACGTTCATTCCGGTTCATGTTTACATATACATATGGAATTGTAATAGCCACAATGCCCTCTTAACTTCTTGAATTTCTTTGAACTTGGATTTTCAGGTTTTGTAGTGACAAGCGTATCCAAAAAAGAGCAAAGAATTCAAGAAGTTAAGAGGGCATTGTGGCTATTACAATTACATATGTATCTGGTTAAAAAGTGACCAGTAGATTCTACTATATATATATATATATATATATATATATATTATATATATATGTGTGTGTATATATATATATATCATATATAGATATATATATATATATTATATATATATAATCTATATATATCTATATATATATAACATATATATATATATATATCTAAATAGTATATATATATATATATATATATATATGTATATATCTATTAGATATCTTATATATATATATATAAGTATATATATATATATCCATATATATATATAGATATATATATATATATATATATATCTATATATATATAATATATATACATATATATATATAGTATAATATATATAATATATATCTATACATATATATATATATATATATATATATATATATATATATAATATATATTCATATATATATATATATATATAGATATATATATATATATATATAGTATCTATATATTTATATATAATAATAATATATATATATATTGTATATTATATAATGTATCTTATATTTATTAAAAAAAAAATAAAATAAATAAATATATATACATAATATATATATTATAATATATATAAATATATTATATAAAATATATAAATATATTATATATGTATTATATTATATAATATATATATATATATAGTTTTTTTATTGTTTTTTGCTGTTATGAATAGATAACGATGGAGTTTATCACTTTTATACACGAAAATAAATAGATGAATGTACGGCATTTCATATCATTACTATCAACTAAAATGTGAGGTATAATTGACAGGCTAGAGTCAGTGAAGTTTTTCAACGTTGGGTTTGGTCAGCAAATGAACAGGTGACCGGAGATGAATCCCGGAAGCAACTACTCTGTGTATCGCTGATTACGGTATACGTGGAGGCAAGGAACAACGAGCATGGCTAGTTCATGGGTAGGTGACCGGCAAGGGATGCCAGACGCCTAGCTACTACTTGAGCTCCCTTGACTATCCATTAAAAAAAAAAAAAAAGTATTTCGAAAATGATAACATACCTAAGGAATCTAGCCCAAGCTGCAATGAGGTAACAGAGAGAGAGAGAGAGAAAATTTCCCATACACCGATGATTACTCTGTACTAAGTGGAAGCGATGAACAATGAGCATGGCTACTGCTTAGATAGGTGACCAGCTAGGAATGCCAGACGCCTGGTTACAATGATACTGTAAACCTACCTTCAAAAATTGTGCTTTGAAAATTGCAACATACCTAAGGAGTCTAGTCCAAGCGTCAATGAGAGAGAGAGAGAGAGAGAGAGAGAGAGAGAGAGAGAGAGAGAGAGACGAAATGTCACATTAAAACAGGAGAAATGACTAACACCGAACACGAGAGGAAAAACTACATAGAATTAAAAGCGACCAACAAAAGCATTTAGCTCCGATCTCCGAGCGGCTTTGCAAAATTGAATTGAAAAATTGCACTGCAGTTGCAAGAAGCTTTTCAGATCACTTGCAAAAGCCGCCTAACGGCTGTGTTCAGATCTGCTTCATCCGCGAAAGGGAATGATATAATAAATAATCTGTTTTTTTTTCTTTGGTTTTTTTGTCGGTCTAATTCGAAACACGGGTTTAAGTCTTATCTTGAGTTACTGCATTAAAAATCATGTGGAGTTGTGGATTATTGTTCTGTCTTCGGTATATTTCGAATCATTTTCCCTTATCTGTTAGGTACCCCCATTCTGATGTCATTCATCATCTTGTATAGGCCTATTCGTGCTGTATAGTATCGGTTTTGCATTATTCAACCAATGCATTCATTGCCACTTACCACCATATTCTTAAGAGTGGAATGACTAGTATTTCCTCTTGATTTAACTTACACGAGGAATCTTACACCGTTTAAGTCTTAGTGGGCAGCTTTTAGCTATATATTCTTATTGTTTAATTGCTCGACGAATAATCGGCCCCTGTATTCACGTAACGGCTCGCATCGCCAGAAATGGTTTGCAAATAAATACACGAGCAATTGCAGAGGCTTCTTTGCATTGAATAAAACCGATTGCTGTCGGGATTAAAATATAGAGTTGATCGCATAGACAAATAACAGAGGAACGCTCGGGATTGGCTACGTTTCCTGACTGCTGCATTATTTTCTACAATATTCCCACTCTTAACTTTTTTCGGGAAACAGAGAATATTTATTTAGATGTGGAAGGGTGTTTTTCGGTTTTATAGAACGGTGGCTATACGTACGTCTCTGTCAGAAGCGAATATAGAATATTAGAATAAACAATTCGCATCAAAAGCTAAGCGCTGGGATCTGTGAGGTCCTTCTGCGCTGAGACGGATATGGACGGGAAGAAGGTTGCACAAAGGTATGACAGGAGGAAAACCTCGAAGCAGCTGCTCTATATGAAACAATGGTTGGGAGATGGAAAGAAGTATATGAACGGAGGCACAGTAAAAGAACCTTGGCTAATATGTGACAGAGTTCGAATCTCCTTGCAGGAATTCTTTTTCTTCTTCTTCTTCTTTTTTTAGAATTTCTTCACTTGTTCTTCATTTCTAATTCAAAGTTTCATAGTGCCGATGGCACATAAAGATTTTCAAAAAATCGTCAACTTGAGTAACCATCTATTACAAATACATGAGACCATTTTGCTTTTATTTGCTGTAGATGGGTAAGGTTCATAAATTCCTAAAGATGGAAAAGGAATGTATATAAAAAAGGAATGTATATATTATGAGCCTGAATGATAAGGGAATTAAAGTATTGATATGAGTCAGAGTTGAAATGAAGGATTTTAATCTTAAATACAGTAAATAGAATATATAGGCTATATTGAAGTTGAAAAAATATAGATACAATGGAAAAGGTTTATACGAGAAAAAATGAATAAACAAACAAATACTAAGTACAAATTGAAGAGAACAAGAAAATGGAAAAAGGATATAGGATACATACTATATATATATATATATATATATATATATATATATATATATGTGTGTGTGTGTGTGTGTGTGTGTGTGTGTGTGTGTGTGTGTGTGGGTGTTTGTGTTGAATAACTTGATCACGAAATATGTAAAATGTGATGCTATGTATTTATATATTATATATAATATATTATATATATATATATTATTACTATTATATATGTATAATATATATATAATAAAAAAAACGAATATCAAAGAGAGAAACATGATACATACGCAAAAAAATAAATGTCAAAAACAACTTAATAAAATAATAAGAAATGAAGAGAGAGAGAGAGAGAGAGAGAGAGATAGAGAGAGAGAGAGAGAGAGAGTCGATATTCGTTCATTGTGAAGACAAGTAGCCAATCTCCCCGCCCCCCCCCCCCCACCCCCCCCCAACACACACACCGGGCGTTCTCTTCGACTGGTTTGCGTTCTTCGATAATGACGATAGTGATATAATGATAATGATATCATGATGACGATAATGCAATAATGATGGTGATGGTGATATGATGATACTGATGATAATCATGACAGTGATAAGATGATAATGATACAATGATGTGATAGTGATATAATGATAGTACTGATAATAATTATGATAGTGATATGATGAAAGCATGATTATGATGATAACGATATGATGAAAATAATATATAATGATGGTGGTATGATGATAATGATATGATGAAAATAATGAAGATGGTGATAATGATACTGATAAGGATTATGATACTGAAATGATAAAAGGGTGAATATGATGATAATGATATAATGATGGTGCTGGTGATATGATGTTACTCATGATAATGATGCTAATAATGATGTTATGATGATAATGATCATAGTGA
>NC_087215.1:67577961-67592961 GCF_015104395.2 Macrobrachium nipponense | reverse complement strand
GACTAACTCACAGAATATGAAAATGGGTGATATCTGGAGCTACTTACGATGTGTAACACAATTCTAGAAGTATAGATATCCGCATAAACAATGGGCAGTAAGTCTAACTGTATGTACTATAAGCACGGTTTCTGATGAAGTTCGCTAAGCCTTAAACAAGGATACAAAACTAAAAAATGCAGGAAACGGAACTATATATATATATATATATATATATATATATATATATATATCTATATATATATATATATATATATATATATATATATATATATATATATATATATATATATATATATATATATATATAACACATTTACCTCACAGCGTTCTGTATAGTACATTCATGCAAAAACCTATACATGTACCTCAAATATAATGTATATTTACTAATTACAGTTTTCCATACATTTCAAGTTTTTTTTTTCTTATAAAAATCCCCTATTTTCCTTAACAGCCAACGATACGTGATAAGTCCATACCTGTATTTGCATATATTTACCCAATGGAATCTCCTGTATTGCTACCATGTGTTTCTTTCTCGCTCCCATCATCGTTAAAATCCTTTTGTCCTTCGAGTATTTCCAGCATCCTTCGACTTTGTCCTTTGAATGTTTGAGTTTGCAGTCCGTAACTTGTAAGTTTCCTTCAGCCTTGTCCTTTGTGTGTTTGAGATTGTAGTCTGTAACTGTTATAAGCTCCCCGGTACTACACTAGTACGAAAACTATTGCGCTGAGGTCGGTACGAAAAGCACCAAAAAATTAGTGAAAATGATGAGACTAGTAATGTAAATTAGAAATGAAAAAGGAATAAGAAATATAAACGAAAGTCGAGAGATTCGAACGAACGCTTTTAAAAGATTATGAACTGGAAAATACACAATTAAAAATCATAACTCCGCTACACTTGTTCGAACGGGGACAAAATTGGCCGTTAAGTTTTGAACTCGTTTTCTATCCTGCGTTAACCTGTGGTCTTTTAAAGCTAAATAAGTGATTCTGATGACGGTAAATAGCTGTGGTGACGTAAACCAACCTCCCCTTTGGGGTTGGGAATCAGCCTATGGGTGCAGTGTCTCACTGTAGCAGTCTTGCACCAAGTTTCCTAGGCCTATGGATCGCTCCTGGCCAACTTCCCACAAATCCTGTCAACTATATTCGTTCCAGCATCTGCTGGAAGGAGACATTCAGAAACCGGAAGACTGTAGCTGTAAATACGTTCCAGCATCCGCCAGGGGTCTAGAAAGAGTGACATACTTATTACGTCTATAGCAACCTCATCCCTTGAGTAATCATTTAGAAGCCTGAATGGTGTACCATTCTGCTACTAACCTGCACCGGAAGTGTGTACCATGCATCTGGGAGGTTGTATCATTCTGCTGCTATGCCCTCACCGGAAAAGTGTAAATAGTGTATCATTCTGCTGTTATCTCTTCACTAGAAGCTCTACCATTCTGCTGCTACTCCCTCCTGCTCCCCCCACTCGCTGTAAGAGTAGCTATACCATTATGCTGCTATTACAAGGGTGTAGTACCATTCGGTCGCTACACCCTCACCGGAAAAAGTGTACCATTCTGCTGTTACATCGTCACAAGAAGCTGTACCATTCTGCTGCTACTCCCTCCTGCAAGCCCCCCCCCCCCCCCCCCACACTTGCTAGAAGAATAGCTATACCATTCCGCTGCTATTAGAAGGGTGTAGTACCATTCTGTCGCTAAACCCTCTCCGGAAAAAGTGTACCATTCTGCTGCTACCTCTCGCTAGAAGGGTGTAGTACCATTCTGCCGCTATATTCGTCCCAAAAAGGAAAGTGGGTAACATTTATCGGAAGAAAACGAGTCAGGTATTGGAGGAAGAGCTATCGGCCTATAAGACGGTGTGACCCTTTCAACTGCGTCTAAACCGGGAGAATCTTAATCCTGTACATCGGAAGTTATATTATTATAATTATAGACAAGACCACGTCCAAAACGAAGTTAACGAGAAGAGCAACGTGCTGTTAACGAATTTCCTAGGTAAGGTCACTGATAATCATAAACGAGTTATTCGTCATATCAGGGAAATAACATGATATATAACTTCTCTTAAAACGAAGATGAGACTATAGTTTACGAGACGGTGACCGGTAATAGTCGGGGAAAAAAAAAAAAAAAGGAAAAAAAAAAAAAAAAAGTCACAATATTGGTTAGGAGAGAAAGTCACGGGAAAAATAATGTGTGAATTTATGGTAGCAGGTGATAAAGTCACGGGGAAAAGATTCATAATATTTCTTGCGTTTTATTTGTATTATTTTTACAGTCTTTTGCTTACGGGCTTTGCTCGTACTTAAATATATAGTTAAGATTAATGTGACTTTTCCGTTATTTTTTCGTGTGACTTTATGTATTTATTTATCTTTAACCTATACTATACATTTTAAACCGTTCGTTGTCAACGTTTGTATCTGGTAACCAGATGTTTGCGAACAAATGAATCGACTTGCAAGATAGGTACACGAAGTGCGATATATGATTGCAATACTTGTGTCTCTCTCCTCTCTCTCTCTCATGGTTATCTAACAATATATCTGAAGTTTGCCCGCCATATACCTTAACATATGGATAGTACCATAGGTATTGCATCCGATTAGCAACGCATGCAATTTTTGCTCAGCGTTCGCGACGCGGGCCAGAAATAGAAGCCTTAAAAAAAGAAGAGATGGGATCTAAACTCATCGTAATTCATCATCACATGATCCCAACCTATACCGCCCCCCGGGCAAATGTTGTCTTTGCCGCCCATCCCGCGTAATTCACTAATGGCTCTTGGATACCAGGTTCCGCCTCGGAGTCCTTGGGATAAATGGAAGAGGAAGAAGAAGAGGAGAGAGTTTTCCTCGTTGCCTTCGTTTCCCAACTGAATTCGACGAGGAGTGTGGATCTTGGGCTGTTTTATTTGTTATTTAAAATCGTGGAAAACTGAAGTATGAGAATCTTGGTGTTTCTTAAAAGTTGATCTAGACGGGGAAATATACTTGTATTGTTGAGAACGTTGCCAGATATCTCCTTTTGATAAGAGTGATTTTGATGAGATTTAAGAAAACTTGAAAGTGATGGCGTATAGGCCTAAGCCATGCTTTCGATGAGACGTGTCAAAATGATTATTATTCGCGGTGTTGATGCCGCTGGCTGGACATCATGATATTTAGACGGGTGTTGGCTGGCACACAAAACACACAGATACGCGCACACAAACACACACGGGCATACACAGACACGTACAAACATAGCGCCCCAGTGAAGATACACTAAATATTGACGGCACCCTGGTAAGGATGCCCGATGTTGGATGATCGGTCGCTTTTCCACAGTAGGGTTCCTACCACACTGTTTTTCTATAGATAATGTGGCTATATTTTGCATGCTTCTATACAATGGTTCAATAGGGATAGCTAGATGAATTGGCGATATGAATGTTCTATGCATTTAGGTATAGGTACTATTCATTGTAAGGCTGGTTTTCATACGTGGTTTTATATATATATATAACATCTATAATATAAATACTGTTAAATTTATTGGTGGTATCTCCATAAGGTTTGCATTCCAGCTCTTAACAGACCTGTTTTTTGGGAGTGAGGTTGCAGGCCACATGCTGATCTCCTACTTTGTTGAAATCCCCTGCAATCAGGTAACTACCAGGTACGCAACAGAATAAAGTTGACTGACGTACAAAGTACTTTTAAGGGAACTCCCGTAGTACTTTTTTTTGTGAAAGTTCTTTTTAGGGAAATTTAAATGTAAGATTGCCAGAATTTATCATTATTATATATAATATATTAATTATATATATGTATATATACATATAGGTTTTATATACATACATACATGTATATATATATATATATAAGTATATATATATATATATATATTATATATATAATATATACACATAAGTGTTTATGTTTGTGTATGTCATGCAGAAATTATTAATATTACGAGTTAAACGTGAAAAATTAAATATTTTAAGATTTTGCATAAACAGCTATCTAATATTTGCTACTTTCCTTCAAATACTGACAGGCACTCTAGTGTAGTTTCACATACATACATATATACATACGCACACAGAAAGGTCTGCGTGTATCACGAGAAAGAGAGAACACCCTCTCCCCACCCTTAACCTCCCCACCCCCCGGCGCCTTCCATTTCATCTGAGTATGGGCGTTGTTCAGCTATAGATCACGTCTGTCTGTATACCCAGCTTTAGGAAAAATAGTAACAAACAAGGGCTTCCCGATGCTCTTCTGTCTCTTAAATGGACTTCGAATGTCTCGTGCATTGTTAGGAACTCTCTCTCTCTCTCTAGACACTTAGACTCAGTCACGTAGGTAGGTCTTCAGAGAGAGAGAGAGTTTTCTTTGATGGATTAACTCGGTGTTGTGTACCAACATATGCACACACACTCATGCAAAAATGTATCTGGGATTCATTGTAGTATATATATATATATATATATATATATATATATCTATATATATATATATATTACTTTGTGTATATGTAGCTATATATTTGTGTAAATATATATATATATATATATATATATATATATCTTATATATATATAATACATTTGTGTATATGTGTATATATTTTGTAATGTATATATATATATACATATATATATATATACATATATATATATGTATATATGTATATATATATATATATATATATATATATATATATTATATATATATATTAGGACATACATAGTTTACAGTATATTTGTCCATTTTGATGGACAGGCAAGATAAAAATTCAGATATGACCCCTAGGTTTGCCAGGAACATACGAACTCTGACTTAAAACTGGGATTATGGAACAGGTAATGAATCTATGAAGGAGAATTGTATATTAATGCTTGTATATTAATTCGTGACTGTCTCATGTATAGTGGGGTAGTGCCGTCAGTGCACCTCACGCAGGGCAGTGTAGACATTACTTTGAGAGTCTTTGGGGGCGTTCCTTCGGTCCTGAGCTGCAGCCTCTTTCATTCCGTTTACTGTACCTCCGGTCATAGTCGCTTTCTTCTATGTTAATTTCATCCTCTGAGGTTTTCCTCCTGTTACACTTTTCGAACCTTTCTTACTGTCAGTTTTCACCGCTGGATGACCTCATATATGTAGGTCACAGCGCCTGGCATCTGGCCTAAATTTTACATTGCATTCCTGTCCATCTCCATTTAGCCGTAACTCCTTGGTATGGTCTTTGCTTGGCACTTGGGTGGCCGCGAGTTCGATTATCGGGCGTTCCCATTGAGGGGTTAAGAGATGTGTATTTCTGGTGATGGAAGTTCACTATCGACGTGGTTCGGAAGTCACGTCAAACCGTTGCTGGATAACCGTTACTGGTTCCATGCAACGTCAAAACACCACACAAACAAACTATGAGTTACAAGGATTAGGATGTCACAAAAAGGTGGAATGCGATATGGCAATACCTCCCTGCTTAGTGTGGTGACAGTATACCTCGCCGACAGAAAGCTGGAGAAGGAATTGTGTCGTTAAACTTGTAAACAATTGTACTTAATACAGCCTTTAAGTTGTCACCTTATTCTTTTATCTTTTAAGTCGTCTGAAGAATTTTATGACGACTCGCTGATGGTTTACCCATTAATACTTAATTCCTGGTGTTTTTTTTTTTATTTCTCTTGAACCAGATATAAATATCTACCTTCGGGAAATGTGAGTTGTATTATTAATGGAGATCTAGAAGAACAAGTAAATAATGGGTCGAAGAAATCTTACGGCGCAGTCGAGTTTTTTGTACAGCGGCGTATAATTCTGTATGAAAGTTGCAGCCACAGCCCAGTGGTGGCCTGTGCAGACGCAAGATCACGGCTAAGTTTAACCTTAAAATAAAATATAAACTACTGAGGCTAGAGGGCTGCAATTTGGTATGTTTGATGATTGGTGGGTGGATGATCAACGTGCCAATTTGCAGCCCTCTAGCCTCAGTAGTTTTGAAGACCAGGGGCGGATGGACAGATTGAAATCCATCTCAATAGTTTTCTTTTACAGAAAACTAAACATTTGTATGTTACTTTCAGAGATGTGAAATCAACGCGCTGAGACGCTGTGATCAAGTATCCCGCAGGGGTGTAGTGCACCTCGTGGTGCACTGTAGGCATTACTTAAAGCTCTCTGCGGCGTCCCTTCGGCCCCTAACTGCAACCGATTTCATACCCTTTACCGCACCTCCGTTCACATTCTCTTTTCGTCAACGAAGCGTCTACCCTCTCCTAACTACTGTTTCAACCTCGTTTCCGGCGCCGAATGACCTCATAGGTCACAGCGCTTGGCCTAAATTTTATATCCCAGTATAGCCCGATCTGATACAGCGAAGTACTTTTTTCCCCTCTTTTGAGCAGGAATGTATGTCATTACTCCGGTAATACAACTTTCAGAACGCTTATTTTATTTATTTATTTTTAGCCGTTTCTGATGCTGTGATCTCGCTCATTCCATGTTTATCAAGTTTTTTATTTGTTTATGTGTTTCTTTTTTAATCATCATCATCTACCAACCAGTTTCTAATTATCTTTTGCTTCGCTGAGCGGGGCAAATATCCTTCATCTAGTTACCTGAAGCTAGTTACAAGGATTAGGATATCTCAAAGACTTGTTAGTCAATCCTTAGAGGAGACATCGTGTGCTCACTTATCTGTAGGAGCAGGTTTTTCCTGTGCATTCAAAGTGTCCTAATGATTTTGTCTAGCTTTCTTCTAAACTCTTCCATGCTGTTGCTGTTTACAACTTCTGGTGGCAGTTTATTCCACGTGTCACATATCTTGTCTGCAAAGAAGTTCCCACAATGGGATGTGTTGTATCTCTTCAGTTCTAGTTACCTGAAGCCAGATGGTTCCGTTATTAATTAATCTTTTGATATATTGTGCATCTTGTACATTCAGTTTGTTCAAATGTTATCTATCAGTCATAACGTTAAATGAATAATGGTATTGGTTTATACAAAATTTAATAGGCAGAGGACAAGCGCTGGGGCGTGTGGGATCATTCAGCGCTGAAACAGAAATTGGCAGAGAAAAAGGTTTGAACTTAGAAAGGTGTAACAGGAGGAAAACCTCTAGCAGTTGTTAGAGAGGGGGAAAAGTCAGCTGGAAGAGAGAGAATATGGAGGGAGGTACAGCAAAAGGGATGAAAGGGATTTGCAGCTAGCTAGCGGCTCCGCAAAGAACCTGAAGCAATGCCTACAATGCACCGCGTGAGGTGCACTGACGGCACTAACCCCGCTACCGGGTTAAGGATTCTCAAGGTCTTCATTGGTGTAAACAGCAATTGAGTTGGCGATCATATAATCTCAAGATGGACAAATACAATTTTCAGAACGCTTTTTTTATTCTTTTTTTTTTTTAGCCGTTTCTGATACTGTGATCTTGCTCATTCCATGTTTATCACGTTTTTTTATGTTTATTTATTTATTGTTTTTTTTATCATCATCATCTACACCCCATTTCTAATTATCTTTTGCTTCATCTAGTTACCTGAAGCCAGATGATGACCGTTAATAATTAATCTTTTGATATATTGTTAATCTTGTGCATTCAGTTTATTCAAATGTCTGTGGTTACAGCAGTGGTAATTATGCCACATTCGCGCTGGGAAACTACAATGAATCATAGAAAACGGAAGGTGAATTTATGAAAACATTGGTCCCTTTTACATGAAAAAAAGAAAAGAAAAAAAAGTCCTGAACTTAGGAAATGAACCTTAAAACACGTCTACCATTTCGAACGATAAGCATTTGCTGACATTGGATTCTCAGCTACGTGTGCCACAAAGCCAGACCACGTCTTATGGCACTACCATAGTTAAAAACCATGTCTGGATATTCGTAAAACTAACTTACAAGAGTAATGTGTTACAAGATATGTGCTATAATGTAGTACATTATCTCCCACGCGAATACGGAGTAACATGGTGGCAAGATGAAGTGCCTGAGTCTAGCAGAGAGAGAAAAAAAAGTTGCTGGTAGCTCCATAATATACTTTGAGAAGCATCCGTTTGAGTCTACTTGCTTTCAAGTTGGGCTTATTATTTCTCGAAGGAAATTAACGTTATATAAAAAGTATCACAGCATTGTGATTTCAGGTAGACGCTCGGTTAATTATAACTACAGAATAACGTGAAAATCCTTAAATTTAAAGTCCCCCTCACGTAGCGTAGTAAGATTACACCATATGTTTCTCCCATTTCCTCATCCTTAACAGAAGGCGAGTACCCATCTCCTACCACTAACCCCCTCCCCCAACCTCCAAAAACATCCCACGACACCCCCACCGCCACTTCACACCGCCGTCCATCTCATATAACAATGTTACTTCGTTATATGCTCGACTGTGGTTTACAAAGACAACGATTAATTACCCACCAAGTCAAGGGCCATCCGCTCGATATCTTCCATAACGGCCTCTATCTAAACTTTCCACAAAATCCCGTGGCCGAAAATACTTCCATCTCCGGCTAAAAACTTCATCGCCGCCTGACAATCCATCTAAAGGAACAATTGTAGCCTGTGTGTGTGTGTGGGTTCCAAAAACAACACCATAATTGCTTTTCGTATCTAACAGACGAATGTAAACGGATACTCCCGGCCCCTTGCGAGACGCTTCCTCTGGCAGAGTCTCGGGTCGATTTCAACCCTTATGGCAGTGGTCCGTAAGAGCGACAATACACGCAAGATCCCTCGGGATGGTTCCGCGCCTCTTCCCGCCTCCGAAACCACTCGGGTGGGAAACTTGACAGGCTGCGCGAGTTTAGGCGGGAAAAGCAGAAGAACCAATGGGATGGCCGACACTTCGGGAGGGCGAGGGTTTTCAGAATGCCGCCTCCTTTTTCCATTATTGTGCATACGCTGCTGGAGTTTGAGGGACTTTCATTCTGGCCCTCGGCTACTGGGGCGTCTGCTTTTAAATACGCTCTGCTAGACTGAAATACTTATCGGCCTAGACATGGACTCGTTTATCTCATAGAATGCTTCCTTAATCGAAGTCCTTTAGCACCACAAACGAATTTCGGACGAAACAATGAGAGAAACTCAAAAACCGACGAGTGTCAGGAACCGGGAAGAGAGGGAGAGAGAGAGAGAGAGAGAGAGAGAGAGAGAAGGATGGAGGAAAAGGCGGGAAATCTGGCATTGGTGGCGGTTGTCTCTGCACTCCAGAGTCACTCCTCAAACATCCACCCGGAGCTGCTAATTTAAATAAACTTCCTCTCTCTCTCTCTCTCTCTCTCTCTCTCTCTCTCTCAGGACCGATCAGCTGTCGTTATTAAGTTAAATATTGACGTTCCCTTTTCCCTAATTTGTCCCTAAACAAGCGGGGGTGGGTGGGTGAGGGTTTCCATTTTGGACAAGGGAACGAAGGAAGGGGTCAGCAACCTTTCTCTCTCGTCATTAAATGGACGTGAGTGGCTATTTTTATTGACGTGGACGCGAAGAACGAAGGATTTTTATCTTTATATATATATATATATATATATATATATATATATATATATATATATTCCACCGCCCGCATGAGAGAGAGAGATAGATAGCTTTATCCGGAAGGCGTCTGAATGAGATGCAGACCAAATACGAGGAATGGAATGCAAATTATTCTAGCCAATATTCACCTCCACACTTTCATATTATTAATTAATGCCTTTTTATTTCTCCCATCTTGGTTGGTTGCCTTCTGTTCTGATTTCCGTCAGCGGGAATTTACATTTTTTCCACATTTTTTTTTTTTTTGGTACATGAATATAAATGTGTATATATAAATTATATATATATATATATATATATACTTTATGTATGATGTATATTATATATATATATATATACATATAATACACACACACACACACATATATATATATATATATATATATATATATATATATATATATATATATATATGCTAATAATATATATCTATGTATATATAGTATCCAAATTTTGCACATGAATATGTGTATATAAATATTATATATGTTATATTATTATATATATATATATATATATGTTACTATATGTATTGAATGATATTTTCTATATATGCATAATATATATATATATATATATATATATATATATATTATGCATGTATATAAAAATATACATCATAACACCATAGTACATATATATATATTATATATATATATACTTTATATATTATTTGATATATATATAAATATACACCCATACATATAGTATGAATGTATATTTTATATACATTCTATAAATGTTTCACTATCGTACCGCGACAACTTACCGGTAGGTTGCCAGGACACGATAACGTATTACCATTCCCCTGACTCTATCAAGTGTCCTTATTTTTCAACTCCTCTTCCATTCCGCCTATCCACCTTTTTCTGGGCTGTTAATCTGTTTACCTCTTTTGGCTATCTTTATATAAACTCTCTCAATACATCCGCACTCGCATCCATAAAGGAGAGTTCAGTTCAACGGAATATATATATATATATTAAAATATACATTCATACCTATATATATACTTTTATATACAACATTTATATTCATGTTAAAAAGGAATAACTAATATATATAGTATCCATTTTAGTACATGAATGTGGTATATATACATATATAGGATGAATGTATGTTTTATTATATATATAATATATATAATAGTATCCATTTTTTTGTACTGAATATAAGTGTCTATATAAATTATATATATATATTATATATATATATAATATATATATATTATATATATAGATATATATTCTATATGTTCCGTTATTCTGTTGAACTGAACTCTCCTTTATGGATGCGAGGTGCGGATGTATTGAGAGAGTTTATATAAAGATAGCCAAAAGAGGTAAACAGCTTAACAGCCCAGAAAAAGGTGGATAGGCTGAATGGAAGAGGAATTGAAAAATAAGGACACTTGATAGATTTAGGGGTATGGTAATACGTTATCGTGTCCTGGCAACCTACCGGTAAGTTGTCGCGGTATGATAGTGAAACATTTATAAGTCTCTATAAAAGTTGGATTTTTTAATTTATGGAGGAAAAGTAGCCATTTTGCTCTAAATATTTAGAATTGTGACATAGTTACAGTTTTATATTATATATACATATATGTATTTACATGTATGAAGAAAGGATGCTTTATTGCTTTGTATTATATTCCCAACCCTCTCTCTCTCTCTCTCTCTCTCGCGACTTTTTAGAATTTGCCTGGTGCTGCTTCGATGCAATTTTTTTTTAATTTTTATTTTTTATTATTACTTATTCTCTTCTTTTCGCCTTTTTATCTGTTTAATTATTTTCTTTCTTATTTTGCTTTCGTTCTTGTCCTTTAGTTTCAGTTTCATATAGTGAATCTTGGCAAATGTCTAAGTTTTATCCTTTATTATTTCTTTTTGTATATTTACCTCACGCTGTTTGTTTTCTGATAATCCTGATCTTAAGGGGTTCAAGGAATCGTTTAGAGCCTTTTAAAGGTATTTTTGAGGAATCCTTCCGTGCTTCTTACAGTCTTTCTGAGGAATTCTTCAGAGCTCCTTTTGGTATTTCTGAGGAATCCTTCAGTGCTTTTTTGGGATTTCTGAGGAATCCTTCAGTGCTCTTTTGGGATTTCTCAGGAAATCCTTCAGTGCTCCTTTTGGGATTTCTAAGGATCCTTCATGCTCCTTTTGGGATTTCTAAGTAAATCCTTCAGTGCTCCTTTTTGGGATTCTGAGGAAACCTTCAGTGCTCCTTTTTGGGATTTCTGAGGAAATCCTTCAGTGCTTTTCTTTGGGATTTTTCTGAGGATCCTTCAGTGCTCCTTTTGGGATTTCTGAGGAATCCTTCAGTGCTCCTTTTGGGATTTCTGAGGAATCCTTCAGTGCTCCTTTTGGGATTTCTAAGGAATCCTTCAGTGCTCCTTTTGGGATTTCTAAGAATCCTTCAGTGCTCCTTTTGGGATTTCTAAGGAATCCTTCAGTGCTCCTTTTGGGATTTTTAAGGAATCCTTCAGTGCTCCATTTGGGATTTCTAAGGAATCCTTCAGTGCTCCTTTTGGGATTTCTAAGCAATCCTTCAGTGCTTCCTTTTGGGATTTCTGAGGAATCCATTCAGATGCTCCTTTTGGGATTTCTGAGGAATCCTTTCAGTTGCTTCCATTTGGCGGATTTCTGAAGGGTAATCCTTCAGTGCTCCTTTTGGGATTTCTGAGGAATCCTTCAGTGCTCCTTTTGGGTAATTTCGTTGAGTGGAATCCTTCTAGTGCTACCGTTTTGGGCTATTTCTGAGGAATGGAATTCCATATGCTCCTTTTTTTGGGCACTTTCTTGTCAGTGCTCCTTTTCTTAGGGATTTACTGAGGAATCCATTCAGTGCTCCTTTTTGGGAGTTATTTTCTCAGGTGATAATCTATATTCACTTCAGATGTATCCCTTGGTAATTTTAATTTACTAAGGTAATACCTTACAGTGTATCCCTTATTGGATTCTGTGGAATCCTTTCAAGTGCCCTTCACTTGGGACTTTCTTATGGGTATAATTTATCCATTCTAGTATATTTGAGGAATCTGCCTTTTCAGGGTATCTTTCTTATGGTATTTCGGAAGTAGATCTTATCCTATCGGTTGCTCCTTTTACATTCTTTATAGGTACTTTATTCTGAAGGAATCCGTTCAGTGGCTCTTTTTAGGGAATTTCTGAGGAATCCTTCTCAAGTGCTCCTTTGTTTGGATTTCATTAAGGAATCCTTACTTCTCAGTGCTCCTTTTATTGGGATTTTATTTCTTAATAGAGAATTACCTTCATTAAAAAACAGGTGACTCCCATTTTTATTGATGATTTCTTTTCTTTATGGAATAATTCCTTCCATTGATGTCCTCCTTTTATTGGGATTGATTCTTGAGGTGAAGAATTACCTTTACAGTTGCTTCCCTTTCCTTTTTAGGGATTTATTTCTAAGGTAAATCCTTCAGTTAGGTTCCATTTTTCCGGTTTTGGGAATTTCTAGTCTCTATGTAGCTCCTTTTGGGTAGATTTTTCCTTGAAGGAAATCCTTTCAGGTGTTCCTTCTTGCCTTTTGGGAGATTTTCTTAAGGATAATCCTTCAGTTAGCTCTTCTTCAGGTATTTCTGAGGAATCCTTCAGTGCTCCCTTTTGGGATTTCTGAGGAACTCCTTCAGTGCTGCCTTTTGGGATTTCTAAGGAATCCTTCATGTGCTCCTTTCCGTGACTTGGGTCTTAGGAATCCTTCAGTGCTCCTTTTGGAATTTCTGAGGAATCCTTTACGGTGCTCCTTTCGGATTTCTGAGGAATCCTTCGGTGCTTCCTTTTGGGATTTGATCTTGAGGAATCCTTCGGTGCTCCTTTTGGGATTTCTGTTAAGGATTTCTTAGGAATCCTTCGGTGCTCCTTTTGGGATTTCTGAGTATCCTTGAGTATGCCTTCAGTGCTCCTTTTGGGATTTGTCCTTTTAGGAATCCTTGGTCGGTGCTCCTTTTGGGATTTCTGAGTAATCCTTCAGTGCTCCTTTTGGGATTTCTAAGGAATCCTTCAGTGCTCCTTTTGGGATTTCTAAGGAATCCTTCAGTGCTCCTTTTGGGATTTCTTAGGAATCCTTCAGTGCTCCTTTTGGAATTTCTCAGGAATCCTTCAGTGCTCCTTTTGGGATTTCTGAGGAATCCTTCAGTGCTCCTTTTGGGATTTCTGAGGAATCCTTCGGTGCTCCTTTTGGGATTTCTGAGGAATCCTTCGGTGCTCCTTTTGGGATTTCTGAGGAATCCTTCGGTGCTCCTTTTGGGATTTCTGAGGAATCCTTCGGTGGCTCCTTTTGGGTATTTTCTGAGGAATCCTTCGGTGCTCCTTTTGGGAAATCTGAGGAATCTTCGGTTGCTCCTTTGGGATTTCTAAGGAATCCTTCAGTGCTCCTTTTGGGATTTCTGAGGAATCCTTCAGTGCTCCTTTTGGGATTTCTGAGGAATCCTTCAGTGCTCCTTTTGGGATTTCTGTGGAATCCTTCAGTGCTCCTTTTGGGATTTCTGAGGAATCCTTCAGTGCTCCTTTTGGGATTTCTGTGGAATCCTTCAGTGCTCCTTTTGGGGATTTCTGAGGAATCCTTCAGTGCTCCCTTTTGGGGATTTCTTAGGAATCCTTCAGTGCTCCTTTTGGGATTTCTGAGGAATCCTTCAGTGCTCCTTTTGGGATTTCTTAGGAATCCTTCAGTGCTCCTTTTGGGATTTCTGTGGAATCCTTCAGTGCTCCTTTTGGGATTTCTGTGGAATCCTTCAGTGCTCCTTTTGGGATTTCTGTGGAATCCTTCAGTGCTCCTTTTGGGATTTCTGAGGAATCCTTCAGTGCTCCTTTTGGGATTTCTTAGGAATCCTTCAGTGCTCCTTTTGGGATTTCTGAGGAATCCTTCAGTGCTCCTTTTGGGATTTCTAAGGAATCCTTCAGTGCTCCTTTTGGGATTTCTGAGGAATCCTTCAGTGCTCCTTTTGGGATTTCTAAGGAATCCTTCAGTGCTTCTTCAGGTATTTCTGAAGAATCCCTTAGAGCTCCTTTTGGGATTTTTGGGGGTTTTTCTAAGGAATCCTTCAGTGCTTCTTCAGGTATTTCTGAAGAATCCCTTAGAGCTCCTTTTGGGATTTCTAAGGAATCCTTCAGTGCTTCTTCAGGTATTTCTGAAGAATCCCTTAGAGCTCCTTTTGGGATTTCTAAGGAATCCTTCAGTGCTTCTTCAGGTATTTCTGAAGAATCCCTTAGCTTCTCCTTTTGGGATTTCTAAGGAATCCTTCAGCGCTTCTTCAGGTATTTCTGAAGAATCCCTTAGAGCTCCTTTTGGGATTTTCTAAGGAAGTCCTTCAGTGCTCCTTTTGGGATTTCTGAGGAATCCCTTCAGTGCTCCTTTTGGGATTTCTGAGGAATCCTATAGTGCTTCTTCAGGTATTTCTGAAGAATCCCTTAGAGCTCCTTTTGGGATTTCTAA
>NC_087215.1:67542961-67572961 GCF_015104395.2 Macrobrachium nipponense | reverse complement strand
CAGGTTTACGTAGTTTCTGTCAGGCAGAAGTAGTAATTATTGCCTGAAATTCTATTTCCCGAAGAATATAACTTTCAACCATGAAAGACGACTCTTGCTCATTGACGTTCTCAGTTGGTTTTTTATTATTTTCATCTTCGAAAATGACCTTTCACCACTACAATTGGACACCATTAATACTAAATAGATTCTCAACAAGATTTCAACATTACGAAAAGTACTCCTCATATTTTTCTCTCTGTTCCAATAAATGTTTTCAAAACTTGAGTGCTTTCACTGCAGTACTGAGAACCGTTTTAGGATCTTGTAGAATATGGTTGGTTGCATTGAACCTTTCTAGGATGTCATTCCAAAATGTAACATAAATGGCTGTTTCTAATTTACCCATTTTTTCATATAAATTACATGCTTCATTCCCAGTCACAGCCTTGTGGTCCTCATCGGTCATTATGTCAGAAAGAGCCTCTCTCATCTTTCTGTAACCATGCACTATAGCTTTTGTTTCATCTGCTCTGCAAGACCAACGAGTTTCATTCTTCGGGAAACAGATTTTCAGACAATAATGACTACTTTTGCCTGACAGAAAGTCGCTTGGGAACATACAACTGCTTATCAGCTCTTGTTAATTTTTCTTTGGGCGTAGCATAGCTGCCTTTCCCACTAAATTAAGGGAATGTCCAAAGCATGGCACAAACTCTGACAATGGATTCTTGTCTTTGATGAGGGCTTGCATTCCTTTATACTTCCCGCTCATATTAGCAGCATTATCATAGGACTGCACTCTGCAATCTTTGAGACCAATATTGTGGCCCTCTAAATACTGAAACAGGGGTTTGGCCATATCAAAACCATTGTGACCTCGTTTGTCCATGAATGTCAGGAACCTTTATTTTGGCAATGTCTTCTATATAGCATATGACTAAAGTTAGTTGATCAATGTGACCCTCATCTGGGGTTGAGTCAAGACTTCTTGAATATTGACATTATTTCTTGCAGTACATGTTCGCCCATTATTCCAATTACTTCTTTACAAATTGTAGAGGAGAGATAATTTGTGTGACCTCGTCCTTTATTTGCATGCAGTTTGATGTGAGTTGCAAGAAATGGATCCTACTCTGATAGGATTTCCAGTATACCAAGAAAATTCCCATTTGATGGAGAACCAATCAGTTCATCTGTGACACTGAATGCTAGTCCTCGCTCAGTGATAAATCTAATTGTACTTACAATACGTGTAAGAAGTTTACACCAGTATTCTTGCAATTGAGCTACTTGCTTTGATGATTATTCTTGATCTATTCTGCGATGTTCTTTCCCTAATTTGGCTCGACTGACAACCAGAAAGAACAATTAACAAAAGCACTACGCACAGCGTAAGCTGGCAGTGTATTTCTTTACGAATTTTCAACTTTTATTAAAGAGACTGCTTCTTACTCTCCTTCTGCTTTCTTAATTAAAATAGCAGTTACTCCTTTCAATTTATGTAATTCTGAACCTCTAAACATTTGTCAGTACAATAGTT
This sequence comes from Macrobrachium nipponense, assembly GCF_015104395.2. Taxonomy (NCBI): domain Eukaryota; kingdom Metazoa; phylum Arthropoda; class Malacostraca; order Decapoda; family Palaemonidae; genus Macrobrachium; species Macrobrachium nipponense. The sequence continues at coordinate 67,571,439 of NC_087215.1, read as the reverse complement.
CTATTAGCCTAAATAGTGGCCTAATACAATAATAGATAACATGAACAAAGTCATATATCTTTACTAATACGTTTCTTTTTTATTTAAGGGAAAGAAAAGAGAAGATAAAGTGAGGGAAGAAATTAAAAAGAGGGGATTAAAAATGGAAAGATAACAGAAAACAAAAGGTCACTAAGGTGGTAAAAAGAAAATGAAAACCCAAAAAGTGAAAAAATGTATAATGGGTCATGGAAATCACCTCGTTCTGGGGGGGCCTAGGGGCTATAGCCCCTGTTGCCCTCCTTTTAATCCGGCCCTGCAGAGGTTGTAGAACAGTTTGTAATTTCAGTCATTGACAACATTGCAGAGGTTGTAGAATTCTGTCTTCTGTTGTTTTTTCGTCCCAAAGTTTGTAATTTTAATTACAACATTACAGAGGTTGTAAAACCTTTCTTGTTTTATTTTCTTCCCAGAGTTTGTATTCTAATCATTCACAACGACACAGAGGTTGTAGAATCCTGTCTTCTGCTGTGTCTTATTCCCAAAGTTTGTAATTTTAATCATTTTTCCTCCTCTTCAGGCAGACCGATACTTCATCAGCTTTAAAAGTGAGTAATGATTTTTTTTTTATTTACATTTTGTCGAAATCGGTTTAGTTTGATTACTTTTACGAATAATACTTTTATCAAAACTGTTCTTAGACATCCGCTGTGTTTAGCTTTCGCTGGAGGAAATCCGTTAAACCACAGTAGAATATAGAAAACGTAGGTTAAACCAAGATTAAACCTTCGAATACAGGAAAATCAGGTTAAACCTTCGGATATAGAAAATCCAGGTTAAACTTCCAACATAGGAAATTCAGGTTAAACCTTCGAATATAAAAAATTCAGGTTAAACCTTCGAATATACAAAATTCAGGTTAAACCTTCGAATATAAAAAATTCAGGTTAAACCTTCGAATATAGAAAAGTCAGGTTAAACTTTCCAATATATAAAATTCAGGTTAAACCTTCTGATATAGAAAATCCAGGTTAAACTTCCAACATAGAAAATTCAGGTTAAACCTCGAATATAAAAAAATTCAGGTGGAAATAAATCTTCGAATATAAAAAAATTCTTATAGTTTAACTTCGATATAAAAAATTCAGGTTAAACCTTCGAATATAAAAAAAATCAGGTTAAACCTTCGAATATAAAAAATTCAGGTTAAACTTTCCAATATATAAAATTCAGGTTAAGCCTTCGAATATAGAAAATAAAGGTTAAACTTTCCAATATAGAAAATTCAGGTTAAACCTTCGTATATATAAAATTCAGATTAAACCAGTTAAATCTGCCTTTATCTAAAATTCAATTGCAACCAGTTACACTCGCTAATGCAGAAAATTCAAATGAAACCAGTTAAACCTTATATAAACCTGCAGATATAGATCGTTCGGATTAAACCAGTTAAACCTTGTATATCTAAAATTCAGATTAAACCAGTTGAGTCTGCTTATATACAAAATTCAAATTAAATCAGTTAAACCCTGAAATGTAGATAATTCAAATGAAACCAGTTAAACCTTACATAAACCTGCAGATATAGATAATTCAGATTAAACCAGTTAAACCTTCGTATATCTAAAATTCAGATTAAACCAGTTGCGTCTGCTTATTTACAAAATTCAAATGAAATCAGTTAAACCCTGAAATGTGGAAAATTCAAATGAAACCGTTAAACCTTCGAATACAGAAATATTCAGTTAAAAGTTTCGAATCTAGAACATCATGATGATACAAGAAAAACCTTTCATACTAACTATGTAATCATAAATGTTAAAATTACCTGTAACTCGAGAGAGAGTTTTTTTTTTTTTTTTTCTTTTTTTTTTTTTTGAATGTCACGAAATGAAAAACTACAGAGATTGTGGGAGAAGAGAGTAATAATGTTATTGCACAAATGAGTAAAATGGAAAACGCACTTAATTGTTGTTTTAATGTATCCCGAGATAAAAACATTTGCAGCGCACATTATATTTTTACTCTTGATTACTCAAAGTTTACCAAGATTATATACCCGGTGCCGGTTGGATGGATTTGTCAGGGATGCTGCTCTCTCTCTCTCTCTCTCTCTATCTCTCTCTCTCTCTCTTTTGAGTTCAGGACTTAATTACCTAAATACTATTCTTTCTTTGTCTCTGTCTCTGTCTCTCTCTCTGTCCAGAACTTAACCTCCTTATACACAATTCTCTCTCTCTCTCTCTCTATATATATATATATATATATATACATCCATATATATACAAATACTAGAAATATATATATATATATATAATATATATATATATATATATATATAATATATTATATATATATATATCAAAACTAACCACCAGAAGTTGTAAACAGCAACAATGTGTAAGGAGGAGTTTGAAAGAAAGCTAGACAAAATCATTAGAAAGACACTGTGAATGAACAATAAAACCTTTCTCCTAGAGATAAGTGAACACACGATGTCTCCTCTTAGGATGGACTATAACAAGTCTTTTGAGGGAAATCCTAATCCTTGTAACTCTCTCTCTCTCTTTCTCTGAATTGAGAGACAGTTTCCGCCAGAGTTAACACCAACATCCTTCTAGTTGACCAGTCAGGGCAGCGGACCTTCCTTCCCCTTCTCTTCCATTTTCTGCTTCTGGTTTGTTATATCGCAAATCTTTCCCTCTCTCTCTCTCTTTCGTCCCCTTTCCAAGGTGCCTCCACCCCTCCCCTTCCCCTCGCTCCTGGAAGCGAGAGAGAGAGTGAGGAAATTTCGTTTTGAATCTACAGACAGAGGGAGATAGAGAGAGAGAATTGTATTTAGGTGTCCTGAACTTGAGAGAGAGAGAGAGAGAGAGAGAGAGAGAGAGAGAATTGTATTTAGGTGTCCTGAACTTGAGAGAGAGAGAGAGAGAGAGAGAGAGAGAGAGAGAGAGAGAGAGAGAGAGAGTCTTTCTTCCTCCCCTACCTCTTTTCCTTTTGTTCCTGGCACTGCAGAGAGCCAGCCAGTGCCACGTTGCAAAGGGGTTTTCGCAGATCTTGCATAGGTCGCGCGGAAATGGCAGATTGGTGATTCTGGGGGAGCAAATTTCACCTTTTTATTTTTTTTTTTATCTTTTTTCGATTTTATCTTTTTTCTTTTATATCTTTTTTCGTTTTTTATATTTTTTCGTTTTTATCTTTTACATTTTTATATTTTTTCTTTTTATTTTTTTCGTTATCTTTTTCATTTTTTAAAATTTTTTCCTCTATCTTTTTCCATTTTTATTTATTTATTTTTTAATTCTATTATATTTTTTCGTTACTATCTTTTTTTGTTCTGATTTTGTTTGTTCTTTTCTTATCTTTTTATTTTTTCGTTTTTATATATATATTTTTGGTTTTATCTTTTGTTATCTTTTTTTGGTTTGTTTATATCTGTTTTTGCCTTTGCTTGTTTTTAACTTTTTTTTATCTTATGTTGCCTTTAGGGTTTTTTTTTTTTTTTTTCTCCGAGGGCTTTTATTGTCTGGATTATTCTAGATAAATGTAATGTGTTCACCACCTTTTTTTATAATTTTTTTTTACGTTGCTTTGAGTTTTTTTTTTTCTCAGAGAGTGGGTTGTCTTTTTTATTGTTAGTTTTTATCATGCTATTCTAGATAGATATAATATGTTTGTGTGTGTGTGTGTGTCTTGATTCTGTGGAGGGAATATCACCCCTTATTTAACTTTTTTTTTTTTTTTTTTTTTACGTTGCTTTCAGTTTTATTTATTTCATCTTTTTCCGAGGATGTCTGTCTGTTTTTTTTATGATTAGTTTTATCGTAGGTTTTATCCTAGATAAGTGTAATAAGAGAGAGAGAGAGAGAGAGAGAGAGAGAGAGAGAGAGAGAGAGATAAAAGGAGTTACGAGGATTAGGATGTCTCAAAAGACTTGTTAGTCCATCCCAGAGGACATCAAGGAGTTACGAGGATTAGGATGTCTCAAAAGACTTGTTAGTCCATCCCAGAGGACATCTTGTGCTCGCTTATCTCTAGGAGCAGGTTTTACTGTTCATTCACAGTGTCCTCCTAATGATTTTGTCTAGCTTTCTTTTGAACTCTTTTACTCTGTTGCTGTTTACAACTTCTTTCTGGTGGCAGTTTATTCCATGTGCCACATAGAGAGAGAGAGAGAGAGAGAGAGAGAGAGAGAGAGAGAGAGAGAGGCGGGAGGACTACGATCATCTACACCGCACTTTCAAAAAAAAAAAAAAAATAAAAAAAAAAAAATAAAAAAATAAAAAAAAAAAGACCTTATCATCTGATAAGTTGATTCCCTGTGGGTTTGGTCAGAGACTAGAGGTCTACATCAACTCGTATTGAAATCAACACTCAGTTGTTGCTCAGAATCGGAATAAATTTACTCTTGGAAATTTTGTATATAGACGAAATCAATGAAAATTGGAGGGTTTTTGGGTACTAAGAACTGAGAATGGTCAGAGCGCTTGCTAAGAATAGTGGCATTCTCTCTCTCTCTCTCTCTCTCTCTCTCTCTCTCTCTCTCTCTCTCTCTCTCTCTCTCTCTATATATATATATATATATATATATATATATATATGTATATATATATATATATATATATATATATATATATATATATATATATATATATATAATCTCTGTACTTATGATATTCGTAGTTAAAACTAGGTTAATATATATATATATATATATAATATATATATATATATATTACTATATATATTCGTAGTTAAAATTAGGTAATTTTAACTACGAATATCATATAAAGCAATTAAAAGATGAAATAATAGTGAATCCCTAATCATGCAAAAGCAACATGTAGTATTATTGCCTTAGTCTACCATGACAGTCAAACTCCCACACACATACACACACACACACACATCGTCGTCATCACCACCGCCACGTCACTATATCACTTCATCTAGCGTCAAATCCTTCAAAACCAGCGCGATCCCCGTCGACGCAGCTGTTTGGCTTCCAAGGTGTTTGTGTGCGCTCTCATCATCTCCAACCTCCCTCCCCCACCACCACAATCCCCAACATTCTCCCCCCCTTCCCCTATGTCTCTCTCCTCTCTCTCCACCAAACTGGAGGAATTATAGTACAACCCCATCTTTCCATCCCCACCACCATATGCTCACCCCTAATCCTGCTCACCCCACCCCAACCCATCTCCACCACCCCCAACCCCAGAAGTGACACGCACACACAGACACACTCACGCCCACTAAATGCTGCCTTATTCAAACAATAATTGGACTTAAATGGAGTTTGGCTGTAACTCGATTACAATAACAATGGACATCTCTCTCCTTCACCTCTTGGAGAGTTGCCATGTTGGGCTTTTCCATCCAGGCGCTTTTTCTTTTTTTTTTTTTTTCTTTTTTTCTCGCTCGCATTCGAAGCTCCGTTTTGCCGCCCCGCCTCCTCAGACATATTTCCGACATATCATCAGACATTATTATAATCGACATTCATCTGGGTACGGATTATGCGGCTCCGTCGAGCCCCCGACGATTGTGCAAGACGCGACATCTGGCAACGATTCAGGAGGGGTTGCCGCCAATGTATTAACTGGATATGGCGGGGAGTTAGGCGGTATGTATCAACACTCCTTTGTGGAGACATCATACGCATGGATCCCTTTCAATGACACTGGCTGGCCCCCTATCCCCCCCTCCACCCAACTTAAACCAGTGCCATATCTTGGCAACCCTTGATTTAGGAATACCCTTTTTATATAGGTGCGTTCGGCTATCATGCATATATTAGCAGCGGAGTACATCGGCCTATTTTTCCCCATTCTCTCCTATCATTTCTCTAGTACTATCCAGCAAGAAGAAGAAGAGTATAACCAGCTCTCGGATGTAAACAAACGCCTGGAAACGGGGTTTTAGAAAACGCGAATTAAATTGTTATAGCGTCGGTCTTACAGTCATTAGCATTCAGTTGCGATTAGCATATGATTCTCGATAAATGTCAGAAACAGATGAAGCCAAGAGTGGCGCAAACTTTGCTTTCGTAATGTATTCTCTCTCTCTCTCTCTCTCTCTCTCTCTCTCTCTCTCTCTCTCCATTCAGTAGATAATGAGTTAAAGGCTAGATTCCACGGAATGTGAATGGGAAGCCGTATCTCTTTAAACGCCGGAATATAACTTATATACTTTCGCCTTGTGGGAAGGGTGGAGCGGTAGGGGAAAAACAACGAGCTGGTATATTATAAAAATAGTCAATGCTCCACGTATTATACAGTTGCTCATTTAATTTACGCGTATTATTACTGCTTTGTTTGTCACTCCTTTATCTCTCCCCCCCTTTTTTTTTATTCGTTTTGCAATAGATATCGTTTGAAAGTTACACGTCATCTTTAAACTGAAATATAGTACCGTATACGACGTTAAATCAAGTGTTGTGTAATGCTTAAGTTTTTTTATTATTATTATTATTATTATTATTATTATTATTATTATTATTATTATTATTATTATTGATCCTTCTAATCGTCACATGTGATTTATATTTGCACCATTCATTATTATTATTATTATTATTATTATTATTATTATTATTAGTTAATTTATTATTATTTTATTGTTTTATTATTAACTGAATGGTTATTTTCTCGAGGTGACATCCTTAATTTCCCATGTCTTCGATAATATTAAACCTTCTGACGCGCGCGGCACACCCAACACACACCATTACCCCCCACCCACAGAGGGAGAGAGAGAGAGAGAGCTAGTGCTTTGTCACAGCGAGGAACTATACACACTAGTTTCGCATGACCTTATATTTTAATAATGAGATGATAAAATATCTTGAAGAGGTAATTCCTGAAAAAGAGTTGGTGTTTTGTGTTCGTCTTTACGTGTGGGAAACAAGAAAATACCGATATTATTAGTTACTATATAGTAACCTACATTACTATGCAAAATACAAAAGCATAGTATTATAGTTTAAATATATAATTGTGGATTTATATTACGAAAGCTGTTTTTCTCGACATTGTGAATTTCTTAGCGATCATATCCACGTTTAGTATTATTATATATTAGTATTATTATTCAGAAGGTGAAACCTATTCCTATCGAACAAACACACAGTATTATTATTATTATTATTATTTTTAATGTCTTCTGCTTCAGCACTATTAATCTTGTAAAGAGTCTTCTCTATCTTTCTGATGACGGCTTTCTCGTTGTTGCTCCCCAGTCTAAGCAACAACGAGAAAGCCGTCATCAGAAAGATAGAGAAGACTCTTTACAAGATTAATAGTGCTGAAGCAGCAGTCATTTTTAACAAAACATGTCTACGAGAGGGTCTCCTTCCGAAGTATTATTATTATTATTATTATTATTATTTTATTATTATTATTAGATTATTACTTATTATTATTATTATTATTATTATTATTATTATTATTATTATTCAGAAGTGAAACCTATTCATATCAAACAAGCACACAGTATTGTTATTATATTATTATTATTATTATTATATTATTATTATTATTATTATTATATTATTATTTATTATTATAATCAGAAGTTGAAACATATGCCTATCAAACAAGCACACAGTATTATTATTATTCTTTTTTTTTTCTTTTTTTTTGTTTGTTCTATCACAGCCCTCCAATTCGACTGGGTGGTATTTATAGTTTGGGGTTCCGGGTTGCATCCTGCCTCCTTGGGAGTCCATCACTTTTCTTATTATGTGCGCCGTTTCTAGGATCACACTCTTCTGCATGAGTCCTGGAGTACTTCGTGCCTAGTGCTCCCATGATTATGGGTACGATTTCCACTGGCATATCCCATATCTTCTTATTTCTATTTTCTTCAGATCTTGATACATATCCATGTTTTTCCCTCTCTTTCTCTTCAACTCTGGTGTCCCATGGTATTGCGACATCAATGAGTGATACTTTCTTCTTGACTTTGTCAATCAACGTCACGTCTGGTCTATTTGCACGTGTCACCCTATCCGTTCTGATACTATAGTCCCAGAGGATCTTTGCCTGATCGTTTTCTATCACTCCTCAGGTTGGTGCTCGTACCACTTAGTTACTGTCAAGGTAGCTGATGTTTCTTCTTACACAGGCTCCAGTGGAGGGCTTGTGCCACTGAATCATGCCTCTTTTTTGTACTGGTTCTGTGCAAGTGCCGGGCATTCGCTTGCTATGTGGTTTATTGGTTTCATTTTTCGTATTGCACTTCCTACATATGGGGAGATGTTATTTCCGTCTATCGTTCTTTGAACATATCTGGTTCTTAGGGCCTGATCTTGTGCCGCTGTTATCATTCCTTCAGTTTCCTTCTTTAGCTCTCCCCTCTGTAGCCATTGCCATGTGTCATCGCTGGCTAGCTTCTTTAGTCTGTCTCACATATTGTCCGTGCATTGGTTTGTTGTGCCAATCCTCTGTTCTGTCTGTCATTCTCCTGTCTCTGTATATTTTTGGGTCTTCGTGTACTTTTATTAGTCCTTCTTCCCATGCACTCTTTGCCACTCGTCTTCACTGGTTTTCAGATATTGCCCAGTGCTCTGTTCTCGATGTTGATGCAGTCCTCTATACTTGGTAGTCCTCTTCCTCTTCCTTTCGTGTTATGTATAGTCTGTCCGTATTTGCTCTTGGGTGTAGTGCTTTGTGTATTATTATTATTATTATTATTATTATTTTATTATTATTATTATTCATTATTATTATTATTATTATTATTATTATTATTATTATTATTAGTTATTATTATTATTATTATTATTATTATTCAGGTGAAACCTATTCATATCGAAGAAGCACACAATATTATTATTTATTATTATTGATTATTATTCAGGTGAAACCTGTTGTCGGGTTATGGAACAATCCCACCCACAGGGGCCACTGACAAGAAATTCTTGAAGCTTCTAAAGAACATTAAGGTTTGTTATTGTAATAACTATCAGGAGGTCACGGGAAATACAGAAAGAAGAGATCCCACTTATCGAAACAGAACAGATGAATAAACAGATCAATAAACAGTTAAAAATGTACTGAAACGGAAAGGAGATCGAATATATAATCGTTCGATGTTCATTCCTTTTAAATGGCCATCGGACAATCAGTCGCGAATATTATTCCCGAGTTTTACTTGTTTGCGAGGGAGAGAAACATCGAACATTCGATCTCGTAGCGATGTTTAGTATGCGTCTAGGAAATTGAAATATAGAAATTAGGCCGAAGGTCAAGTAATTTGAGGGAGAGAGAGAGAGAGAGAGAGAGAGAGAGAGAGAGAGAGAGAGAAGGGGCGAGGGAATGATCCACGAGAGCGAAGAAAATATACGTCGTTGAGGGAGAGCAGAGCGAGAGAGAGAGAGAGACCCACGAGAGAAGATAATACCTTCGTTGAAGAGAGAGGGAGAGAAGATGGAGCAGAGACGAGAGAGAGAGAGAGAGAGCGAAGGCAGAAGATCTGGAGACGGGAAGGGAAAGGTAAGAGGGGTGGGGAGGGGGGTAGGGGGGGGGGTGAGGTGTGTGAGGCGGACCAGAAATGTAGTGTTTGGCGTAAACTCCGCTAAGTAGTGAATAATCAAATTCGTGCGGGCGGCGGGCAAAAAAAACACTCTGTAGAGGGCCCTTGGCCGCCGCCCTCGGGGTTCCCACTGATCTCCTCACGCCCACCTGAGGCACGTACCGAAGGCCCCACCCACCCACTCGGGCGGCGGTACCGCGCCCTTCACCGTGCCCCACTGGAGCCTCCACTGTGGACCGCCGGGCGATGACGCGCTGGAAAAGGTCATGCGGCCGATATTGACTGACGATTAAGGAGAATGAGAGACACAGAGAGAGAGAGAGAGAGAGAGAGAGAGAGAGAGAGAGTTGTGGATACTGATAACAATATTTCACTGATATGTCACTTTTGATCATCAGTTTGAAAGGAGTCAGATGTAAATATATACCTATACTCATAATATATATTTATATATGATATATATATAATATATATATATATATATAGTATTATATATTTATATATCATATATAATATATATATATATATATATATGTATTATACATGCATCAAACCACAAATGGCCTTTAATACCCAGTTCGCTCTACCTCGTTACTAATATATTTTCGTATATGTTAACCGAAGGGGAATTTTTCAGTTGATAATAATTTCGTCCTCCTCCCGTGGTCATGTATATATATATATATATATATATATATATATATATATATATATATATATATATATATGTATGTATATATGTGTGTGTGTGTGCGACCCTTTTTCTTTAAAATTTTTGAATTTTTCTTAAAAATGTTCTGTGTCCTGCTTTCCTAACCCACACTACCACGGCGGAGAACGCAGTATACACCGGCATTTATTCTCGTGTGTATGTTCATCACATAGATTCGAGTGTAAATAGCATGAATACGAATATAGCTTCTTCAAAGAAGTGAGTTTGCTACTTGTACATTACAGAAATTACAGAATTAAAGACGTCGTGATTAACTGAATCATCTTGAACATTGTAATTCGTCCTGCAATTTTTACGGCCGCCAGCAACTTTAGCACAATTTAAAATTTCCTTGTTAAAATGTCGTCACGTATGGCTCATTCAGTCTCTACATCGTTATGAATAATAATAATAATAATAATAATAATAATAATAATAATAATAATAATAATAATAATAATAATAATAATAATAATAATAAACTGTGTTATTGTTTGATATGAATAGGTTTCACCTTCTGAATAATAATAATAATAATAATAATAATAATAATAATAATAATAATAATAATAATAATAATAATAATAATGAAGATTGAAAAAGAAACCCACAAAATCACTTTGTAACTTGTTTACTTCTAAGTATTTACATTTAGTTTTACTCCACACTCGAGTACTTTCAGGCCCTATCTGTGGCCCATTTTCAAGAGATGTTTGGGATGTTAGCCTGGGTCAAGGCCCAGCAGTCTTCTGGAACTTCTTCTCGTTGAGCTGTCATTTATGTGATGGCTGTTCTGGTTTCCTTGAGAGTTGCCAATCCCCTCTTGTCGCTCTGATATCCTGAGCTGATGGTCAATGGGATTAATCCTTGAGGTAAAGGTGTGGTCACCAAAAGTCTGTTGGGCAGGAGACCTAATCTCCAGGTCAGCAGGGTCAATCTTAGCTTCTTTTAATATCAAAGCTCGGCTTATGGGATCTTCTGAGGTAAAACCTTTGTTTCCTTCTATTACTTTAATCTCTCTGATGAGTGCACCTTCTACTACCCTCCTGTGACTAATTTTGTTGCTTTTGTATATAAGCCTACTGTTTTTTAAATCCATCGTATGGTCATTTTCCCAACAATGCCTAGCTATAGCACAGACTTTTGGTGACCACACCCTTACCTCAAGGATTAATCCCATTGACCATCTGCTCAGGATATCAGAGCGACAAGAGGGGATTGGCAACTCTCAAGGAAACCAGAACAGCCATCACATAAATGACAGCTCAACGAGAAGAAGTTCCAGAAGACTGCTGGGCCTTGACCCAGGCTAACATCCCAAACATCTCTTGAAAATGGGCCACAGATAGGGCCTGACAGTACTCGAGTGTGTAGTAAAACTAAATGTAAATACTTAGAAGTAAACAAATTACAAAGTGATTTTGTGGGTTTCTTTTTCAATCTTCAGAAGAAAACTGAAAGAAGTTTTTGTTTGGTTCATCATGTACCCACAGCAACATTACAACAGAAGTACATTTCAACAACTGTATGAAGTTGCTGGAACTCAAGCTGTTCATTATGCAAGAAGATATGAAACACAACTTTACAAAGCCAAAGCCATGAAAAATAAGATCTGGTTTATAAGTGAATGCTTGAAGAACAAAGTGTGTCCAAAAACATATGGCAGGATTGGAAGAAGACCCTGGAGTGGAGAAGCATTCAGCAGCTTTCAAGAAGGATACATCAAGGATCAGTTGCAAGAGCTTAGGGAGAAGAAAGAAGCTGCATTTGCTGGTGTAAGGAGTACACAAAACACACTTCAAGAGACTATAAGGAGTGAGTGGTACAAAAAAGTTGTTGGGCAGATCAACAGTAGAGTAAACTTTGATACAAATCGTAACATGGTCAACATTAAAAATAAGTTTGAGAGTTTATTCAGTAATTCGGTTTGGATAAAATTTAGCAATACGGATAATATAAAGAATATCTCAAGTAGATTATTGACTAGGGATGAAACAGCAGCACTAGGGCTAGGATTAAATTTCTGTGCAGGGACTACAAACAATATTAACATAGAATTCAACAGCAAGATCTACCTTAATGTTGAACATCACAATGATTTAGCTCCTTTTCTCAGAGGAGTGATGATAGGGAGTAATGAAAGCAAACTTGAAGATATCTTGCCAAGGAGATTTAGTATCGCTCTGAAGGGATTAAAAAGCTACAAAGACATTAGAATCATGAAAGCTGACAAAGGGGGTAGTATTGTTATCATGAATAGTTCAGAATATAGGGTTAAAATGTACAGGCTAACTAGATGATGAAACTACTTATGCTAAAATAGAGAATCCGCTCCAACATTCCAAAAGCTTCAGAATACCTTTAATCAGAATGTGAAGAAAATAATCAAGTAGACTAGGTAAATTGGAAGGAAGGGGGGGGGGGGGGGACATGCTATGCAATAAATTATTCTCAAGTAAATTACCTGAACTTGCATATATATATATATATATGGCAGCCCCAAAATACACAAGGAGGGCTGCCCTCTACGCCCTATTGTTTCTAGTAGGAAATCTCCTAACAAAAACTTAGCTGTGTGGTTAGCTGGAGAACTAGGAATATGCTTAGGTATATTTTCAGAATCCCATATTAAACATCAGTAGATTTCATAGACAAGTTAAGAAAAAAGAATATAAAGGGACACATGGTTAGTTTTTGATGTAGTAGCATTATTCACCATGTACCCTTAGATAAAGTATAAGAATTCCTTCAGACTAAACATAAGAGGGTGGATTTTCAATCCAAACATCGAAATAGGCGTCTTCCTTGAGTTGATTAAATTGTGTGTCAGTGGTACTTATTTCACGTTTGAGGGACAAGTTTACAAACAGAAATATGGAGTAGCTATGGGGTCCTCATTATCACCTATACTCGCTAACATCTATATGGAATATTTCGAAACTAATCTAGTTCCTAATGTTAATGTCCCTAACTTAAAACTGCAAGGATGGTGGAAATATGATGGATGATTTTTTGCTATTCTGCAAGGTGATGAAAATGAAATAGAAACTTTCTAGATGACTCAGTAAGTTTGATAACAATATCCAGTTCACTTTAGAGAAAAGTAACAATAATAAACTGCCCTTTTTAGACATACTCATAGAAAGAAAAGAAACAGGATATGAATTCAGCACATATAGAAAGCCCACACATGCAAACTCATATATTCATTTCTTCTCTTTTCACAGTCATGATATAAAAAATAGGGGTTCTAACAGGTTTATTTCTTAGGGCAATAAGAACGTGTGACCCTTGCAAGATAGAACAAGAAATAAATTACATCGGTAAAAGCTTCGATGCATTAGCATACCCGGAATGGTTCAGAAAAAGGGCACTCAACAAAGCTAGAAAATTTTTTTACAGAGCAAATGTAGAGAGTACATGGAATAAAGAAAACAAGAAAATAGTTGCCCTCCCTTTTATGCCTAAAATTAAACAAATCACTTCAAAAATGAAAGAAAGTAAATATATACCTTTGATAATACCATAAAAAACAAAGTATGTAAAAATAAATTGGAAGAAGGAACAAGTAATTTTTACAGGGATGAATGGTATCTGGGGGGCTTATTTTTAACATAAATTCAGTTGCAACAATTGTGGAGACAGATATGTGGGGGAATCAGGACTAGAGTCCAAGAACATAGAAGGGCAGTACAGCTTAACTCTCAGGGGAGTGCTATAGCTAGGCATTGTTGGGAAAATGACCATAAGGATGGATTTCAAAAACAGTAGGATTATACAAAAGCAACAAAATTAGTCCCAGGAGGGTAGTAGAAGGTGCACTCATCCAGAGAGATTAAAGTAATAGAAGGAAAACAAAGGTTTTACCTCAGAAGATCCCATAAGCCGAGCTTTGTGATATTAAAAACAGCTAAGATTGACCCTGCTGACCTGAAGATTAGGTTTCCTGCCCAACAGACTTTTGGTGACCACACCTTTTTACCTCAAGGATATCCATTGACCATCAGCTCAGGATATCAGAGCGACAAGAGGGGATTGACAACTCTCAAGGAAACCAGAACAGCCATCACATAAATGACAGCTCAACGAGAAGAAGTTCCAGAAGACTGCTGGGCCTTGACCCAGGCTAACATCCCAAACATCTCTTGAAAATGGGCCACAGATAGGGCCTGAAAGTACTCGAGTGTGTAGTAAAACTAAATGTAAATACTTAGAAGTAAACAAGTTACAAAGTGATTTTGTGGTTCTTTTTCAATCTTCAGAAGAAAACTGAAAGAAGTTTTTGTTTGGTTTAATAATAATAATAATAATAATAATAATAATAATAATAATAAATAATAATAATAATAATAATAATAATAATGATAATAAAAAGGTGTTCTTGTTCGATATGAATAGGTTTCACCTTCTGAATAATAATAATAATAATCTGCTTATAAGAGATTCAATATTTAAAACCAGAAAATTCAAAAGGCGAAGGTGAATTATTATTATGAGTAATGATAATAATAATGGCGAATTTATCCTCTCGCGAACAGGTAAAAGTAAACATGACAACGAGAAATAGGATATATATTTTGTGCCCCAGGCAAAATTTGACACGGTCCAAGCAATATGATATATTTTACCGGACACAGGTAAAATTAGACGTGGATCGACAAATACGATTTTATGTTTTATCGCTCGAGTGCAAATAATTGTGAGTATTTAAGATGTGAGTATTGAATGATGATGCAAGACTGGAGTTTGGTCTTCCAACAGAAAATCGAGAGAAGTTGTGAGAAAATAAAGTTTAATGTCCGGTAGTTATTCTTGCGTGGGTCATCAGAAGTTTGAGAATGACTAAACACAAGCTTGATGGCGGGGGCGGGGGAGGAGGGGCGCTACACTGCACTGGAACCCTGCGCTGCCCATCATGTCTCCCGTACCTACCCCTCATCCACCCGGGCTGGACAAACAGATTTGCAGTAGGATGGTGGCCGTATCACGTCTCCCATGCCCTCCCGATCCCCTACCTACCCTGCCCCCACTCGGTGCGGACAAACATATTTGCAGTTGGAGGGGTGGATGTGTCATGTTCTCTCCTACCTTCCTGAACCCCTACCTAACCTGCTTCCACACGGGCTGGACAATTTGCAGGAGGAGTGTGGTTGTGTCATGATTCCCCTTTCTTCCCAATCCCTTACCTACCCTGCCTTCACCAGCCACCCGGGGCGGACAAACAAGAAAGATCCACCCAGATCTTATCACTATAGAACAGTGTTTCTTAAAAATGCTTGTGCAGCAAGATTCTTTAAGAAAGATTTATGATAATTTCCCTCTTGGGTTTAAAAAAGTGTTTTCAGGGTATGATATGCAGTACTAAGATTGCTTCTGAATTATTTATTAAATGGCTTATCTTCAACATAAATGTTTACATGACTTGAAATAACTTTCACAACATTATTAATTTTGCAATTTTGCGCACAAATTTGAGTGAACTTAACAGCACCAACGCTTCCTCCTCACATCTTTAACCGTACTGAATGCGACGAACGGTATACTACTGATTTTGCCGATTCACCACTCTTGGAATATCTGGCTCCAATCTGCTGATCTTCAGTCGCAGTCAGTGCATAGTTGCCTGATCATGAATACCACTGCCTTCTACAAAGTTGTCAAATTGCACCCATCCTAATCTGACGGGCGCCATTGCCAGAAGCCAAGAAGATTTTGTGGTACAAAAAAAGGAATGTAGGACGCTTTGGCCACAAATGTCTTCGAGCCACGTTTTGGCCTAAAAATGATCTGGTACCAACGACCAAATTATCCTGCGGGAACCTTGGAACGTTCCACGGGCCCCTTGGGGTCCGCAGACCACACTATAGGAAACACTGCTATAGAAGATAGTTAGAAGGTTATTTCACGTTTGAGAAATAATTAAATTTGAAACTCGCGGAACTAACCTGAAAAAAACTTTCAAATTAATGTGAATTTGTGTTCAGAATTAAGTTAGCGAACTTCTCGAGCTAAGTTGACTAACTTCTCCAGGAGAACTTAGTGAGACGGATGAAGAATTTGCAAAGCCAAGAACTTTTTAATCTAAGGTTTGGAAAGGCACATTCTATATATATATATATATATATATATATATATATATATATATATATATATATATATATATATATATATATTATAAATGTTCATCATATACATCTGCGTGCTTGCATGTTTGCACGCAGTCAGTATACGCGACCAGCAACCAAATCCCCCATTGCCTTCACAGATTTGTCACAAATGAAGCGACTTACTGCTTGATAATTGCTTCAGAAATTCTGTGATCACAAGTTACGAGAAAAAAAAACGGAAAAAAAAAGTATCGAAATAAAACTTCCCGTGAAGAAATACCGTCGAGAAAATATCATAAAATCTGACTCTATAATGAGGGCGTCTCATCAAAGTCATCGGGGAGAGAGAGAGAGAGAGAGAGAGAGGGAGAGAGAGAGAGAGAGAGAGAGAGAATTCAGTTGGTCGCTTCTCTTCCTCAATCATCGTTGAACCAATACAATTTAAGAGATTTTCTTTCGCTTGTGATGTACGTTATTATTGTCTGTAATCAACTTTCTCTCGTGCATACATACACACACACATATTTGTATACATATAATATGTATACACGTATGCATATAGATAGATAGATAGACAGGTAAACAGGTATGAATATACACACATATATTCGAATCAGCGAACAGAGGACAAATCAGGACTTCAGTGATGTTACCGACTTGGTCAAATGTCACTGAAGTCCTGATTTCTCCTCCTCTGTGCGCTGGTTCGAATCCACGTGAGGACGAAATTATTATCAACTAAAAAAATTCCCCTTCGGTTAACATATATGAAAATATATCAGTTGTGAGGTAGAGCGAATGGGATATTAAAGGACTTTTGTAGCTTAATACTTATATATATATATATATATATATTATATATATATATATATATATATATATATATATATATATATATATAAAATTTTATCACATCACCGTGATTCATATAAAGCATTTAAGCTGTAAATCTCCTTTAATATCCAGTGGACTCTACCTCGTTAAAGCTATATTTCCGTATATATCAACCGAAGGGGAATTTTTCAGTTGATGACAACTTCGTCGTCTCGTGGGATCGAACCACGGAAAGACCAGAACTCGGGACTGCAGTGACGCGCCTTAAACAACACGGCCATCGAGGGAGGTACAAGTTGATCCTTACTTCCATCTACAAATCACTGTCGTGCTCAGGTATTTGTCATTAGAATCGACATCAACCCACCTCTACCATGTTAACCATACTATTCATGTCTGGAATATAAGTAAAAAATCCTTATGATTTTCACGGAAGTTCTTTTCCATAACCTTCGTTTTGTGTCTCATTTTTCGTAGTTGTCAGTAGCACGGCGTTCCTCGGGGAGTGGCCTTGGAGCCACAACTGATCAAATACGGTGCAATCCGGTATAATCTGAACTTCGTAGGCGCATTGATAAATGACTTCTAAACAAGTTGCAGAAGGCTCTTGGAGAAAGGTTGTTGTTCATATGTGCAAAAACCTCGCTGTCCTTTGATGAATGCAATAAAAGGCGTTGTATTTCAAGAGGTAAACTGAAATAATGCGCCCCAAAAATATTTCGCGGCAACTGCACACAAGCACATTTGTTAAAGGGATCTGCTAGATAACAAATTCAAAAAAAGAATTGTCCTTGAACAGGATGCAAACAAGGTCTTCTGCAGTGCAAGATTGCTAGAAGGTTAAGTTATCCTTGAAACCTGAACACATGACAGGGCTCTTTCGAAATGCAATTCGGCCTTAACTTAACTGCAGGAAAGCATTGTCTTTCGAACGAACGCACGTCAGGCCTTTTTGTGAATTAGAAGTGTCTTATAATTCCTAATAACTGATCTCTCTCTCTCTCTCTCTCTTTTTATTCCATTATACCTTCTGTTACCTCATTGGAATGAACACCATGATATATTCTTTGGAAACTTGAAATCCAAGTCGTTGGCCCCCTTGGTGGGATTGTTCCATATAAACAAGGTTTATCTTCAGAATAATAATAATAATAATAATAATAATAATAATAATAATAATAATAATAATAATAATAATAATAATAATAATAATAATAATAACTGCCTCTGTCTGACAGACGTTAGAGCAGTCATCTGCCTTTGTATTCCTTTTTAATTATTATTTCAACATGAACAGAATTCATCTTAAACCAAAATGCATCCGAAGGGTTTTATATAAGTAAAAACTGATACGTTATATTTGCTATGAAGCGTTGTCCCTTAACTTAGCACATACACTAAAAGTTTTTTTTTTTTTTTTTTTTTTTTTTTTTTTTGTAAATTAGATATTGGCACTATAGAACACGGTCGCTATTGGATGCCCTGGTTGTCAATTGAAACAAGATGCATCAGAGGAATTTTCTGAAACGCAACTGTGACAAAATTATCAAAAATTACGAACAGTAGATATTATCCTCCTGACGCCTAGTGCTTACAGCGGCGGCATGACGGAGAATGATAGCGTGACACACTGGAATGGGTAGAATTCTACATTATTATTAATATTATTATTATTATTATTATTATTGTTATTATTTTGGTAGAAGACCCTCTTTTAGGCAAATACTGTTAAAAAGAATGGCAGAATTAAGCAAGTTGATTTTATATATTGTTTTTTCTATTTTCCTTACAATTCGCTTCTCAGGCTCAGCGATGTTTCTGAGTAACTGACCAATATTCATATTGGGAATTTTCAAAAATTATAAATGCTGAAGGTAATCTTTTATTGGAACAGGATATCAGGTCCAGGTCAAGCAGGGGTCGTCGTCAGTGCTGACGTTGACCCCTGCTTGACCTGGACCTGATATCCTTTTCCAATAAAAGATTACCTTCAGCATTTATAATTTTTGAAAATTCCCAATATGAATATTGGTCAGTTACTCAGAAACATCGCTGAGCCTGAGAAGCGAATTGTAAGGAGAATAGAAAAAACAACATATAAAATCAACTCGCTTAATTCTGCCATTATTTTTAAACAGTAATTATTATTATTTTTTTTTTTTTTTTTGCTCTATCACAGTCCTCCAATTCGACTGGGTGGTATTTATAGTGTGGGGTTCCGGGTTGCATCCTGCCTCCTTAGGAGTCCATCACTTTTCTTACTATGTGTGCCGTTTCTAGCATCACACTCTTCTGTATGAGTCCTGGAGCTACTTCAGCATCTAGTTTTTCTAGATTCCTTTTCAGGGATCTTGGGATCATGCCTAGTGCTCCTATGATTATGGGTACGATTTCCACTGGCATATCCCATATCCTTCTTATTTCTATTTTCAGATCTTGATACTTATCCATTTTTTCCCTCTCTTTCTCTTCAACTCTGGTGTCCCATGGTATTGCGACATCAATGAGTGATACTTTCTTCTTGACTTTGTCAATCAACGTCACGTCTGGTCTGTTTGCACGTTATCACCCTATCCGTTCTGATACCATAAGTCCCAGAGGATCTTGCGTGATCGTTTTCTATCACTCCCTCAGGTTGGTGCTCGTAACCACTTATTACTGCAAGGTAGCTGATTTTGTTTCTTGCACAGCTCCAGTGAGGGCTTTTGCCACTGAATCATGCCTCTTTTTGTACTGGTTCTGTGCAAGTGCCGGGCATTCGCTTGCTATGTGGTTTATGGTTTCATTTTTCGTATTGCACTTCCTACATATGGGAGAGATGTATTTCCATCTATCGTTCTTTGAACATATCTGGTTCTTAAGGGTCTGATCTTGTGCAGCTGTTATCATTCTTTAGTGTTTTCATTCTTTAGCTCTCCCCTCTGGTAGCCATTGTCCATGTGTCATCGCTGGCTAGTTCTTTAGTCTGTCTCATGTATTGTCCGTGCATTGGTTTGTTGTGCCAGTCCTCTGTTCTGTCTGTCATTCTCTGTCTCTATATATTTCTGGTCTTCGTCTACTTTATTAGTCCTTCTTCCCATGTACTCTTTAGCCACTCGTCTTCACTGGTTTTCAGATATTGCCCCAGTGCTCTGTTCTCGATGTTGACGCAGTCCTCTATACTTAGTAGTCCTCTCCCTCCTTCCTTTCATGTTATGTACAGTCTGTCCGTATTTGCTCTTGGGGTGTAGTGCTTTGTGTATTGTCATATGTTTCCTGGTTTTCTGATCTATGCTGCGGAGTTCTGCCTTCGTCCATTCCACTATTCCTGCGCTGTATCTGATTACTGGCACTGCCCATATGTTTTTATGGCTTTTATCATATTTCCGGCGTTGAGTTTTGACTTGAGTATCGGCCTTGAGTTTTTCTGCATATATTCTTTCCTGATCGTGTCCTTCATCTTCTTGGTGTTTTATATCCCCTCCTTCCATTATTCCCAGGTATTTGTATCCTGTCTCATCTATGTGTTTGATGTTGCTCCCATCTGGTAGCTTTATCCCTTCAGTTCTCGTTACTTTTGCCTTTTGCATGTTGACTAAGGCGCATCTTTCTATTCCAAACTCCATCCTGATGTCCCCAGATACAATCCTTACAGTCTGGATTAGGGTATCTATTTCCTTGATGCTCTTACCATACAGCTTGATGTCGTCCATGAACATCAGATGGTTGATTCTATTGCCTCTTTTCTTGAGTTGGTACCCGGCATCCATCTTCTGTAGTACTTTTTGTCATGGGAATCATGGCTACTACGAAGAGTAGTGGGGACAGTGAGTCTCCCTGGAAGATCCCTCTCCTGATATTAACCTCTGCTAGTCTTATTCCAGAGCTTGTAAGTATTGTATTCCAGTTGCGCATTGTATTTTTTTATTATTATTATTATTATTATTATTATTATTATTATTATTATTATTATTATTATTATTATTATTATAATATTAGATTGGGTCGTCTATGGTTTCACAAACGATTAAGCGAGTCAGCAGTCTGCCCTTAAGACCAAGTACTAATGGAAAACTTATTAACAAGTGTTGATGGGAAATTCAAACGTAGCAAATTTAAAAAAGAAAATACAGCTAGCAAATGTGGCCAGACAGACGGAAACAAATTCTCTCTCTCTCTCTCTCTCTCATCTCTCTCTCTACTCTCTCTCTCTCTCTCTCTCTCTCTCTCTCTCTTAATATATATATATATATATATATATATATATATATCTATATATATATATAGTATATATATATATAATATATTTATATATATTAATATATATACATATATTAGAGAAAGAGATAAATTCACCTGCGCACTCTCTCTCTCTCCTCTCGGTCTCTCTCTCTCTCCTTCTCTCTCTCTTCTCTCTCTCTCTCTCTCCTCCCCTGTTTCGTCGTCCAATTAGCGATCGAGACGTGTAAATGATCAGCGCTTACGTTCGTCGTCCTTTTGTTTCTGCCGCACCCTCTCTCTATCTCGCTCAGAACGAATCTCTCTCTTCTCTCGTCTCCTCTCTCTCTGCGAATTTCTAATTTTCTCTCCTGCGCCGGAGCCTTTGGCGGCGCATTTCATTAGTGTTTCAGAATTCATAACAGCTTGGCCAGAATTCTTTGCCTAAACTTTTAATTAGGTGTTGAAACGACATCTTTTTGTTTTTGTTTTTATCTCTCTCCCGCTCTCTCTCTCCCTCTCTCTTTCTCTCACTCTTTCTGTAACGGACGAAGGGAAAATTCCGTCACGTTAATTGGACTTGCTTTTTTTTTCTTTTTTTTTATTTCGTTTTTTTCTTTTCTCTTTTAATGTAATCACTTACGCTTCTTTGATGCGGCTTATTCGTCTAGTTACCTCATTACAAAGTGATGATGATATGTCAGGATGATTCTCGGTTCGAAAAGATACAGCTATTCATGCATGCGTTTATGATGTAAATGCACACACACACAGACACACACACGCACACACACACACACACACACACACATATATATATATATATATATATATATATATATATATATATGTGTGTGTGTGTGTGTGTGTGTGTGTGTGTGTGTGTGTGTGCGCCTAAAACATCACAGCACAGATGCACGAGACTTCTTTACATAGTAAACGCAAACCGCAGGAAAATGATGAGCCAGAAAAAGTCAGTACCAAGCGCTTTCGCCTTTTATTCAGGCATTGCCTCGACAGTGCCTAGAATCAAGGCAAAATCACTTGGTACTGACTTTTCTGAGTATCATTTTCTTGTGAAATTCGCTTACACACACAAACATATATACATAAATGTGTTTGATGCATATATATATATATATATATATATATATATATATATATTTATATATTTATTTATGCTTGAATGCCACTATTCGCTAATTCTTCAATTTACTTACCTGCAGCAAAATCGTCGTTAAAATAACAATAGCATCCTTATTTTTTAATGAGAGAGAGAGAGAGAGAGAGAGAGAGAGAGAGAGAGAGAGAGAGAGAGAGAGAGAGAACCAAAAGGAGGAAATATCTGCAATTTCGGAACTGGGCACTAATTTTGACACTGGCAACTAATTTCGGACCCGAAACCACAAAGAGAGAGAGAGACCGAGAGAGACAGAGAGAGAGAAAGAGAGAGAGAGAGAGGAGGAAATAATATATCATTACGAAAAAAAAGTCCAGCTGCTCTCAAAATTAAAATTGCCTCAGTTTTTAGCCTGATGGATTCTACAGGCCTGGATTCAATCGGTTATGGTATCTGTGGAAGTAGGTCGAATTTCGTTTATTATAAGCCCTCAGTGATCAAATTTATTTGATTTAGCTTTAGAAAAAGACACACGACGCAGTTCCTGCTTTCTAAAGCTCATAGAAAACATGTAAACCATCCAGGAGCCAATTTAAGTCTCCAGAGCCGAGGATGAAGTCTATCTTCAAGGATCCGTGGAAGACACTGAATAATGAGTTCAGGAACCAATGTAAGGCTGTCTTCAAGGATCTGACGCTTCTTGAAGACACTGATTCGGTTCAGGAACCAATATAAGTTTGTCTTCAAGGATCTGTGGTTCTTTGAAGACATTGAATCGGTTCAGAAACCAATGTAAGTCTGTCTTCAAGGATCTGTCACTTCTTGAAGACACGAAATCCGTTTAGGAGCCAATTTAAGTCTCTAGAGCCGAGGATGAAGTCTGTCTTCAAGGATCTGTAGCTCCTTGAAGACACTGAATCGGTTCAGGAACCAATATAAGTCGGTCTTCAAGGATCTGTAGTTCCTTGAAGACACTGAATCGGTTCAGGAACCAATATAAGTCTGTCTTCAAGGATCTGTCGCTTCTTGAAGACACTGAATCGGTTCAGAAACCAATGTAAGTCTGTCTTCAAGGATCTGTCGCTTCTTGAAGACATGGAATCTGTTCAGGAGCCAATTTATGTCTCCAGAGCCGAGGATAGTCTCTCTTCAAGGATCTGAAGCTCCTTGAATACACGAAATCCGTTGAGTAACCAATATAAGGATCTGTAGCTCCTGGAAGACAAGGAATAATTTGAGGAGCTAATATAGGTCTGTCTTCAAGGCTCTGAAGCTCCTGGAAGACACGAAATCCGTTGAGGAACCAATATAAGTGCGTCTTCAAGGATCTGTTGCTCCTTGAGGAATCCGTTCAGAAGCCAATTTGTAAGCTAGCTTGCGATTGTAATAATAATAATAAAAAATTTGTAAGCCCATTGGGGGTATAAGGTATAAAAATAATAATAATAACAATAATAGTAATAGGCTCCCATTTACATGGTAAAAAAAAAAAAACACTGGTTGTTGAACAAAGCCGTCGGCTGTCATGCTACATGACGGACATCACACAGCCTCATCATTTCAGCCGGTTTCAGGATTACAATTTCAAATGATAAAAAAAAAAATTGTCATTCACTCATGACGTGTAAAAAAAAAAAAAATAAAACAACTCGAACTATGGCCATGCAACATTACATATAACAATATGTCCGACACGTGAGGCTTCGTACGAAGCTATAGAAGCAGTGGTTATTTGGGATTTTCTGCCTATTTTGTTCTCATATCTCTTGTCTCAAGTCACGATTTATTGCAGAGGTGACCCATGCTGTAAATATATTTTTTGTGTGGGGGGGGGGCGGATGGGGAAGGGGGGGGGGGGACTGAACCCCCTTTCCATACAATAATCACTCCCATTCTGTGAAGAGTTGGTGTCACCGATATGCATAGAAAAGATGTTTGTTTTTTTTTTTTTAATATATATTCTTTTTTTACGATGACTTTTCAAAATTAAAAATAATTTTTTTTTATTGATCAGAGGTGCGAGTTTAGAAAAAAAAAAAAAAAAAAAAAAAAAAAAAAAAATTATACAATCAAAAGATTAATGACGGACTTGGAAGAAAAAACCTATTAAATATCAAGCAAAACCCCCAAACTATTATACTCATATGCGAAGAAGAGAATAAAAGAAGAATATAGGCCCTGAGAATTGAGGGAGATTAACGAATGAAAAAAAGGGAAATTTTTGCAACTACTGGCAGAACGATATAAAGAGAGATTCAAACCCCTAGAATAGATAATGAAGATAATGATATAGAAGTAAGGGATAAAATGTGAATATTTAGCTGACATAAAAAGATATAATGAAGCTGATATTTGTGCAGGCTATTATGAAATTAAAAATGGAGCTGCATGCAGGGGCCGATGGAATTCCTGCTATTTTGTTAAAGAAAGTAGTTATTCTATCGCAAAAGCCACTTGGCAATATTATTAAGACAAAGTGTAGATACAGCAAGATATATGATCGAGCACAAATTAGCGTATATTACTACTTTCAAAAGTGGATCAACTACAAGTAAATTAGAGGCCTGTGAGTCTAACATCACATATAATGAAAGTGTATGAAAGGGTATGAAGAAAAATATTAGAAACATTTAATAAAAAATAATTTGTTTAATAAAGGACACATGGTTTCGTACCGGAAAAAGTCACAAACCCCAAATGTTAGTCCACCGTGAAAACATATTCAAAAATAGAAAAGCGGAAATGAAAAAAAACAGATGTGGTTTATTTATACTTTGCAAAAGCTTTGATAAAGTAGACCATAATATAGCGAAGAAAATTAGAAAACATACGTGGATAAAGAAAGATGGTTAAAACAACACGAAACAGATAGTTATTGCAAACGACGAGAAACATTGAGCAAGGTAATATCGGGTGCCGCAAGGTATGTTAGCCTGAATACTGTTTGTTATTATGGATTGAAGACATAGACAAGAATGTTAAGGATCGGTAGTGAGTATTTCGCAGATGACAGAATAAGTGAGAAAATTATTGTGATGAAGATAGGAACTCTCTACAAAGACCTTAACAAAGTATATGATTGGGCAGAGGTAAATAGGATGGTATTTAACTCTGATAAAATTTGAATCAATAAATTATGGACAGAGAAAGAAAGCTACATGCTATAAAAGGACCTATAATGAGACCATCATAAGGAAGGTTAAAGACCTTGGTGTATGAAATAGGAACATGTCAATGATCATAGCAACTCTGTTGGCAAAATGTAAAGCAAAATGGGAATGTTGTTACGGGGGGGGGGGGTGCACTTCAAAACAAAGAAAAGCTGAACACATGATTAGCTTTATAAAACATATGTTCGTAGTCACTGAATATTGCAATATATATGTACCCACACTATCAAAAGGATATGCACAAATAGAGAGTGTACAAAGGTCCTTTACAGCTAGAATAGAAGGAAGTTAAGGACCAGGACTACTGGGAAAGACTGAATTCTTAAAATTTATATAGTCTGGAAAGGAGAAGAGAACGTACATGATAATTCAGCATGGAAACAGATAGAAGGAATAGCGAAAATACATGAACTAAAAATATCAGAAAGAGCAAGCAGAGGTAGATTTAATAGTGCCCAAAAATACCGGGAAAAATAAGAGCACACGGACATTAATCCTACGCACCAGCATCGATAATTTGCAGCGCTATTTTTTCAATGCGTTGCCAGCTCATCTGAGGAATATATCAGGAGTGAGCGTAGATGTGTTTAGAATAAGCTCGACAATATCTTTAAACTGCATCCCAGACCATCCAAGATTGGAAGACAAAAATACCGGAGATCTAGCAACTCTCTGGTACATTAGAGGGCTCACTGAGGGGACCTGGGGCAACCCGAACAGATGTAAGGTAAGGTAAGTAAGGGTCTCTCTCTCTCTCTCTCTCTCTCTCTCTCTCTCTCTTCTCTTCCATATATATATCTCAAGTATAAAAGGCCCATTAAAACTAGTTTAAATTAGCTGTTTATACTTGAGACGTATCCTGTTTTAACAGAAGAATTTATTTACACACACACACACACACACACACACACACACACACACACACACACATATATATATATATATATATATATATATATATATATATATATATATATATACATATAGTGTGTGTATGTGAGTGTGTATGTGAGTGTGCGTTTGTTCCTCCATTTCTATGATGTGAATTCACTACCATATACTACCATATGCTACCATATTTTGCACTTGGTGCATGCACAATATAACCACTGAACAGGGCAAAAGCCCCTACATTGTCTCCCACTCAAACTAGCGAACTCGCAAGGACCGGAGAGTATAAATATAAACAATTAAAGGTTTTAAGATTACGTAGAAAGATGTCACGGGATTATCGTTTTTTGCTGGGTTCTATAAAACTTAGAATTCATTGCCTAATACCGAACGAGTATTTGATCACTAGGCCTATATAATTTCAAGGACAGTATATATACACGTATGCACGTATTTGTATGGTAGTTAGCCAGTTAATGTTGGGTTTATATAGTTAGCAAGGAACAGTTTAAATTCTCTCTCTCTCTCTCTCTCTCTCTCTCTCTCTCTCTCTCTCTCTTTAAAGTTGTTCAGCCAATCGTCTCTCCCCAACTTACGAAACATTTCTACTGTAAATAAACTTTTTTCCCATCTTGCAATATTTTCTCTCAATTTGGCCATTATCATCCCAAAATGTCCCAATGTCCACAAAAATCGATAAAAAAAGAAAAAGCAGGGAAAAGTGAAAATGAAAACCAATATCACACCGACGAACCAGCTAACACAAAGACAATAACGCGGGAATATTATAAAAAAAAAGAAACAAAAATTCCGCGCAAATTTTGAGTCATCTACTATACTTTCATTACCCTCCTTTGGACAATTACTGCTCCCGGTCCCACCAAAAAAAAAAAAGGAGTTTCATTTTATTTTTTTTATAGAAGGGTATTACGTTATCAACCATTAACTTCGTCAACCCCAAAACAATATAACACATCTGATGGATATTAAACAAACCCCGACTGACAAAAGAACATCGCTTGTATACACCACATCCGCGGGACGCGAGATTCCCGCCCTTATGGCGCGTGGCAATACTGCTGCTCTCCTCTCACCCCACCATCCCCCCCCATAACCTACCAGACCCCAACCCCTACCAACCCACCACCCGGATTCCTTCGGCGCGTCCGAAATCATTCGCTAATGCAAATTTTGAGAGCGTTTTAATGCATTCCGTGCGTCAATACACCTAATGTGAAGAACACGATTATTTTTCCTTCCCCCCCCCCCCAACCCCCCTTTCGAGTCTCTAAAATTGGCCCGCGAAAAATATGCGGCAGGAAAATATATTGTATTTGGGGTGTGGGGGTGGGGGGCGGAATCTTTGGAAAAAGCGACATGTGGCAAGAATCGGATCGTGCCGCCCAATACGAGGACTTCAAAGCAGTGATGCCATATTGCTCACACCATTCAGAGAGGATGACTTTATTGAAACTTCTTTTTTTCTTTTCCCCCCAAAGTTTTTTTTTTATCTCTCTCTCTTTCTCTTTTTCAAACACCGTATGGGGCGTGTGTGATGGAGGTTTCCAGTGAGCCGGGACTAGAGTGGAAGGCGTGAATAGGGGTATAGGAGAGAGGAAGGAAGGAAGAAGGATGTTGGTGGAATCACCAAATCACGGAGGATGAAATGGTCACTCCTCGATCAGTCTCATACAAAGCTCATTCGGAAACAAGGAAAAATAAAAAATAAAAAATAAAAAAAATAGGAAAAAAAGCAGCTAAGTACTGTCTTCGTCAGTTTCCTGCTCAGGTGGGTCTGCCCGAATCTGTCCACCTCCAACTATACATTATATATATACATATAAATATATATAAATATATATATATAAATATATACATATATATAATTAATATTATATATATATATATATATATATATATATATAGTATGT
>NC_087215.1:67510461-67535461 GCF_015104395.2 Macrobrachium nipponense | reverse complement strand
GGGTAGAGCTTTTACCCCACTTGCCATTTTTTAAGAAAACTAAATCCACCTGTACCTCAATTAAGTTTTCAAGTCTGGATTGCATTGCAAGATATTTCTTAGCTCTCATTTAAAGTAACTGTAGTTAAAGTACTGACTTTACTGACAAGATGTGCGCACAGGATATCCCTGATATAGCACGCATACTAACATGAAATGTGTCCAAAGAAGAAAAATGCGTTCTGGCTTTGTCCCATTCTAGCTCTAACTGGCTGTTTGGTATATTACAGTCGTGAGAGAGAAGGGTAATTTACCATTTTAGCAGGTGGTTTCAATGGACCATAATACAAAATAAAGGTATTTGAATGAGAATACGATCAAACAAAATTTAAATATAATAATGCAAAAATTATTTACAAAACATTACAATTAGATTTAACGTCAATATAAAAGGAACACAAATGCCATAAAGGACAGGAATGACAATAGGATAAAATAGATGACAAATGACAAACACGTCTCGAAAAGTAATCAGACTGGAAATTAAGAACACTTGAAACCAAGCACAATTCGTTATTAAACCCTCACAACAATATCACTTATACTTAGCTTATAGATACATCAACAATAAAGTGGACTGCTTCCCTGCCGGACACCAAAGTCCTTGGTTTAGTTGCCGAGTGGAAACCGATTCAAAATTACATTTAGGGGTCGAAGAAATTTAGGATGGGCGGAGCAAGTAAGAACAAGGAGTGTGAAACAAGACAAACAAGTTTCTGGGAAAGGACAAAGGAAAGTGGTATACAGGGGAAAACAGTAAGGCAAAATATATACAATAATTACAATATTGTAGAAGGTGTAATACCTCCCCCTAGAGGATCAAGCCCAGCGGAGTGGCTTGATCAAAGTTGAACACCTTCCTTCTCCTGAGAAGGTTGAGAATGGGCCCGTGACAAGGCATCAGCAAATACGTTGTCGCTGCCTTTGAGGTGCTTTATTTGAAGGTTGAAGTTTTGAAGATATAAAGCCCATCTTAGTAAGCGATGATTATGGGCCTTGGTGCGCTCAAGAAAGGTGAGGAGGTTGTGGTCCGTATAGACATGGATGACGGGAGCTCCTTGTAGATAACATTCAAACTTTTGGAGAGCAAGAACCAAACTTAAGAGCTCCTTCTCTATGGTACTGTAGGACAGCTGATGAGGCTTGAAACTACTGGAGGTGTATCCTATTGGGTGGAGTACCCCATCAATTTCCTGCAACAGCACTCCTCCAGCACCCGTGTCGCAAGCGTCTACTTGCAAAGAGAAGGGTTTAGAAAAATTAGGACTGTGTAAGACTGGCTCACTACTCAAAAAATATTTTAAATGTTCAAATGCTGCCTGACATCTCTCATCCCATTCATACTTCTTTTTAGGGCTAGTAAGACTATGTAAAGGGGCAGCTACTGAAGCAAAATTACGGCAGAACTTCCTATAATATGAAACCATACCTAGAAATCTTTTAAGGGATTTCCTAGTCTTAGGTTCTGGATAGTCAAGAATGGCATTAACATTTGCAGTTTTAGGCCTGACATTACCTCCACCCACAATATGTCCCATGTAAGTAACTGTAGCTTGACCAAGAACACATTTTTGTAAATTTATTGTTAACTAGGATTCTCTTAATCTATCAAAGAGCATATTCAAACGTTTCATAAGCTCCTCCCAAGAATCTCCTATCACCAATATATCATCTAGATATGCAAATACTCCCTCTAGACCCCGAATGGTGTAGTTAATTATGCGTTGAAATGTGGATGGGGCATTTGTTAAACCAAAAGGCATTACTTCATACTGGAATAACCCAAAAGGAGTTATGAAAGCCGATATAAGCTTGGCTCTAGATGTTAACTTCACCTGATGATACCCCTTGAGGAGATCTATCTTAGCTACATACTTTGCTTGGCCCACAGAGTCTATAAGGTCATCTGGACGGGGTAAAGGGTAACTATCCTTAACAGCAGCAGAATTTACTCTCCTGTAGTCTGTAGTACACAGTCGCATGCTGCCATCCTCCTTTGGTACCAATGGACAGGGAGACGCCCATGGTGACTTGCTTGGTTTAGCTAATCCAGTTCTCAGAAGATATTCCACTTCTTCTTTCATTACTAATTTCTTGGCCGGGCTGATGCGATAAGGGTGTTGTCGTATGGGAGCAGTTCCTGGTAGAAGTTCGATGTCATGAGCGAGAACTGTACACTGACCTGGATTTTCCCCCATAAAGTTCTGGGTAAGAGCAAATAAGGTTTTGAAGTCCTTCTGATTGAAAAGGAGAAAGATGTTGACACGAGTTTTCAAAGGTTTTCAGAGCAGCACCATTATCTACAAAACACCACGAATAGATGAATTCAGGTTCACTTACTTCAGGTTTTTCGTCCTTGACCTTAACATTAACATTTACAATTTTGTCTCCCTAACTAGTTTCAGTATTCCTGATACCCTTTAAACAGATTGGATGGATAATTTGAGTACTTTTCCTTCTATCAGGGGTTTCAATCACATAGGTATGGTTATTGACATTTTTAACTACTTTATATGGACCAAAGAATTTGGAGGAAAATGGGGATCCAGGGATAGGAAAATATGCTAACACAAGATCTCCTGGGTTGAACTTCCTAATTTTAGTTTTTTGATCATAACTATTTTTCATTTTAATCTGAGCTTTGCTTAAGTTTTCACTGGCTATTTTACGGACTTTAGAAAGGGTTTCCTTATTACTCAAATATTGTTGAACAGTTACAGTCTGATTAGAGTCTGGGGGCTTTAACCATTCATCTTTAATTAATGCAAGGGGTCCTCTTAATAATCTCCCATATACCATTTCAAAAGGAGAAACACCAAGGGATTCCTGGGGGGACTCACGTATAGCAAACAACAAAAACTTTACTCCTTCATCCCAATCAAGATTGTTCTCTAAACAAAACTTTAACACACTTTTAAATGTTTGGTGCCATCGTTCAAGGACTCCCTGAGATTCCGGATGATCTGCAGATGATAAGCAATGCTTTATATTTAATTCCTTAAGGATTTCTGAAAATAGTTTACTTGTAAAGTTAGAACCACGATCAGTTTGGATATCCTTGGGGATCCCGTAAGTAGTAAAGAAACTTAAAAGGTGTTTAGCAATATTTTTGGCAGATATATTCTTAAGTGGAATGGCTTCTGGAAAACGAGTACTGGGACACATAAGAGTTAATAAATATTGGTTACCACCTTTCGTCTTGGGCAAGGGTCCAACACAGTCTATTACTAATTTCTCAAAAGGCTCATGTGGAACTAATATAGGCTGTCAAGGGGCTTCAGGAATTACTTGTTTAGGTTTGCCAGCTATTTGGCATACATGACATTTCTTTATGAAATCTCCTACGTCTTTCCTCAAATTAGTCCAATAGAACTTATCAAGTATTCTATAGTAAGTTTTGTATTGTCCCAAATGACCACCTGGTCCATCATGTGCAATTTCCATTATATGAGTGCGCACTGAAGAAGGGACAACAATTTGGTATTTCTCACTCCAGGTATCGAGATTTGAATAGTTAGAAGGACGGTAAAAACGCATTAGGATACCGTTATTCTGATAAGAAGAAGGGGATTTATTCAAAGAGTTTATATCAACAGCCTTATCATGCAAACAAGATAAAGATTGATCTGACCTCTGGGCAGCTATTAGTTTATCGCTAGACATTACCTTAACTAAGAAATCACTATCTCCTTCAAAGTCATTTATCTTTTCTCCTGCTTGGGACCGAGTGACTATATGTGTTTGGGCCTGTACAAGATCTACCTTCTCATCATCCATCAAAGGTCTGTCCAAAACTACCTTATCCTCCATGGGGGTATCAGTGACAATTAAATTTGGTACAATTAATTTCCCGGCTAAATCATTACCCAATAGCAATGAAACTCCTTTTACCGGCAATTCTGTATCAATCAGCCCTAATTCAACTTTCCCTTTACAAGTGGACATCAAGGTAGACTGCTGGCAAGGGGAATGGATGAGATTCCAGTAAGATCCCTTACAACCACATTCTCACCAGTTAGATTATTCTCAACATTAGGTAAAGCCTTACTATGCAACAAAGTTAAAGCAGCTCCAGTGTCTCGTAATATAGTGACCCTAGACTACTGTTCTTTCTTCCCCAAGGCTATTATACCTTCAGACTTAAAATCATCAAATACATCGGGTACATTTGCTTGCACATGCGAAACAGGTTTAATCTGGGAGGTTGAAAATTTTACGTTGGGTTTCATAAAAACATTACGGTAGTTATCAGATCCTTTACATTTAGGGTCTTTACAATTACGAATAGTATGTCCTTCTTTCTTACAATAACTACATTTAGGATTATCAGAACCTTTGGGATTATCATCCGAAATATGCTGGGATTTTCCTGAAACTGGTTTAACAAAAACCTCAGCTCTTTTATTAGGAATACTCTTATGTATTAAGGAATAAGTGTCAGCCAAGGAAGCAGCCTTTAGTAAATCTTTCTCCTGCCTATCTTCAATATAGAGCATTGCATTAATAGGAAGTTTCCTTTTAAATTCTTCAAGAACCATTAAATTCATCAGTTCTTCCAAAGAAGTGACTTCAGCACACTTAAGCCATTTCTTGAAAGCTCTAAGCTTGTCAGAAGCGAATTCTAGGAAAGTTTGGATATTTGATTTACATAAGTTACGAAAATCTTGTCTATATCCTTCCTCTGTTATGGAAAATGCGTCTAAGATTGCTTTATAATAATAATAATAATAATAATAATAATAATAATAATATGCTTTATTTCGGCTCGGGGCCATATACATTGAATATACAAAATACAGACAGTTACATACACAATCTAGATACATGAGACATGATAAAATAGAAAAAGAAAATGAATAATCGGCACTTATCCACAAAATAGCTGAGGTAGCATAAAAGCTAGTAATCATCATACTGGTAATAAGTAATAATATTGGTGAGAAAAAAATATGCATTGAGAGTAATAACAGTTGGTGCACATATTATATAACTCAAATTTCAACCAGAGACCTTAGGTGGTTACAGTATAGTCAGGTCCAGAGGGCTTAATACATAAATTAAATGTAAATAAAACTTTAACTTTATAGTAATCACAGTACTAATGAAAAATGAAAATATCAGCAATAAATGTAATAATGACAAAAACTGCAGATGACATCTTGCCAGTACAGAGATTAAGTCCTTTAGGGGACAAAGGCCTCCTTTTCCCATCTTTGTCACAATTTAGATCTTCTTCTTGCTTCACTCCTTAGGATGCTTTGTATGAGCGAGTTGCTGTTGTTTCTCACTCGGGTTACCAGACTGGACATTGTTCGCCTAACAATGATTTTTAAATTGTCCAGGTGGTTTTCTATGAACATCTGTGTGGCGGAGTGGTAGCGGGGAGTGTTTGTGAGGCGTCTCAGAATGTCATTGTGCACAACAGTGATGCGTCTCATGGTCTCTCGGGTATAGTTCGTCCAGAGGGAACACCCATAGATACTGTAGCAGTACGAGCGGAATAGCAGCAGTTTCACGTCTCGGTGACAGAAGGCAAACCTCCTTGCAATCATGTTGCCAGCTGCACATAGTTTACGACGCCTCTGTTCAATGCCTGCAGTATCTTTTAGGTCGTCGGTGATAATGTGACCCAAATACGGAAATTCGTGCACAAATTCCAGCCGATGATTTCCGAGGAAAATTTGAGGTTCTGCAATATGCTTAAGCGATCTCGGGAGCAGCGACATGCATTGGGTCTTGGTTTCGTTGTAGATTATATCAAATTCCTCTGCATATTGGCGGCAGGTGTCGATGAGTCGTTGGAGACCTTGCACTGATGGGGAAATCAGAACCATATCGTCGGCGTAACAGAGGTTGTTTATAGTTGTTTCATTGACGGTGCATCCGATTGGGAGCGAGTTCAGTTTGACATTCAAGGCATCTGTGTACGTATTAAACAGGCATGGAGAGAGAATGCCCCCTTGCCAAAGCCCGTTTAGGGAGCCGAAGATGTAAGATAATACGTTACCCCATTTGACACAGAATTGCTGTGAGGAGAACCAGCAATGTAAAATGCCAATTAGATACAGGGGTGTGCCCCTTTTATGCAGCTTCAGGAAGAGCTTCAGGTAGTTTACTCTGTCAAATGCTTTTCTCATATCTACAAAACAAAGGAAAACAGGAGAGGCTGATGATAGGTAGTAGTTCAGCAATTCTTTCAGTATGTAGATGCAGGTGTCGGTTGAGTGGTTTGCTTTAAACCCGAACTGGTTGTCAGTGGTGTGTAGAAAGGGGAGAAGTCTCACTAGAAGAACCGACTCAAGTATCTTCGATGCGATCGTTGTGATTGCAATTGGCCGGTAGTTGCCAGGGTCAGCTGCATCCTTTAGCTTGTTTTTGATTAATAGTATCAAGTGAACTAAGAGTAGGGAGTCTGGAAGAAACCGGTGAATTATGCACGAATTGAATAGTGCAGCTAGCAAAATGTAAATTATCGGATGGCAGAGTTTGAAGGCCTCTGCAGGAAGACCATCGCAGCCGGGCGAATTATTATTAGGTAGGCTGTTTATGGCATCGCTGATGTTACCTGGCGAAATACAGTCTGCAAAATGAAATTGAATGTTGTCAGTAAGGAGGTTATCTACATCCCTTCGGGAATCTTGATCATTTATGCAATTCAGGATATTGTTGAAGTGATCGCCCCACATACTTGCAATAGCTTATCGTCTCCACTGCTTCCCCTACTCTCTGTGATAGCTTTTTAGTTTTGGGATTTAAAGACTGGATATCTTTCCAAAGACGAGAATAATCACCAGATTCTAAGTTTCTAGACATTGCATCGGCTCTTAGTTGTTTTTCATTTAACCTGCAGTGCTTAAGAGCAAGTTTGAACTGCGCTCTCGCCTGTCTCATTAGCAATGCAGTGTGCCCTTCCCTGGGGCTACCATTTTGCCTCCACAGTAAAAACATTTCTCGTGAGTATGTATACAGATCTTTAACCAAGTCATTCCATCCAGGTATATTACGAGAATTACCTTGACGAAATCTGTAGGCAGTCCTGCCCGAAGCAAGCAAAGCGGAGATTATGTTCGAATAGAATTCATTCAGATCCCTCTTGTGGTGGTCATTTCTACAATTTGTGTTAGTACAAAGTAAGGCGTCTGCCGGTTGAACTATTGACCGCAACCTGGTTTCCGTGGTCGCCCTAAAGTATCTGGTTTTCTGTTGGTTTTTAAAATCCCACAGTTTTACGCGGTGGGGCGATCAGTTAGGGGGTTCATGGTAGGAGGGGATGGGTTACTGAATGACACCTGTAATGGGATGTGATCGTAGTCCGTTGCAAGATCATAGCGAATATTGCAGGTCATGATAGAATCATGAAGTTGTGGAGATGTGATGCAGTGGTCCAGCCAGAAAGTTGTAATAGCGTCCGCTCTATTATGTACATATGAATAGGAGGAGGGAGGAAGGAGCATTACATCGCTAATTTGGAGAGCATGATTTTGACAGAAGCGAGTAAGTTCATTATAAAATTGTTTTGTGGGGTGAGAATTAAGATCCCCGATTATGCAAATATGATCAGCAGGAGAATCATGAATAATATGTGTTAACTCCCTAGGATCATGCAGTAATGATCAAAATTATTGTTATTTTCCCATGGCATATAAACATTAATAATTAGGATTTTAGAGTTCCCTACTGTCACTTGAAGCCCCAGCAATCTGTCACTCCTGTAGGTCATCACCTTTATCGTATTGTCTAACGATTTGCCACAGGAAAGAAAGGCCTCCTTTTCGGCGACCGTCTAGGATTTGATCTGTAACTTGCATCGATGAAGTCGAGAAGGTTCTGAAGTCTTCATGAATTGAATCGCAGATGGCAAGGTCATGTGGCCAGAGGAGCGTTTCTTGCAATGCAATGATGCCTTTGAAGTTTTTGCAGAACATGTTTAGGAGAGGAATGTTCCGCTTGAGGCCAAAGATATTCCAAGAGATTATGTTTAGTGTATCCATGGCTACTCACGAAGATGGGAGATGAATGCGCTGATCATTTGGGTGGATGGGGGGTTAGCCAGGGGGAGTGGCATCGTCGCGCGCCGTGGGGGGTTGACTGGCACTTGCGGTGGAAATGACCCTGGTTGGAGTGTCAGTAAGTTCCCCTGGGGGTGGTTGATCCCGATTAGTTTTGTATCTTGAAACTAATATATTAGGACCGAAATTTCTCAGCCTTTAAGAACGTCGAGGTGTTGAAAATAGGCAGGGTAAATCCTGTAAGCCACTTTATATTTAATCCTGCATGGGAGTTCGTGAGAGATGAGTGGGTCAGAGCCAGTGAGAAACTTGACTCTCTCCACTATGGCATCTAGCGTCACCGATGAGCGCAGATTGTGAATTACTACGTGACATCTCTTCTCAGGTGTCGGGCGAGGTGAAACACGAATGTTGAAGTCGAGAAGGTTCTGAAGTCTTTCATGAATTGAATCGCAGATGGCAAGGTCATGTGGCCAGAGGAGCGTTTCTTGCAATGCAATGATGCCTTTGAAGTTTTTGCAGAACATGTTTAGGAGAGGAATGTTCCGCTTGAGGCCAAAGATATTCCAAGAGATTATGTTTAGTGTATCCATGGCTACTCACGAAGATGGGAGATGAATGCGCTGATCATTTGGGTGGATGGGGGGTTAGCCAGGGGAGTGGGCAGTCGCGCGCCGTGGGGGGTTGACTGGCACTTGCGGTGGAAATGACCCTGGTTGGAGTGTCAGTAAGTTCCCCTGGGGTGGTTGATCCCGGATTAGTTGTATCTTGAAACTAATATATTAGGACCGAAATTCTCGCCTTTAAGAACGTCGAGGTGTTGAAATAGGCAGGTAATCCTGTAAGCCACTTTATATTTAATCCTGCATGGGAGTTCGTGAGAGATAGTGGGTCAGAGCCAGTGAGAAACTTGACTCTCTCCACATGGCATCTAGCGTCACGATGAGCGCAGATTGTGAATTACTACGTGACATCTCTTCTCAGGTGTCGGGCGAGGTGAAACACGAATGTTGGGCTCCGTCCAGCGGCCAAACGGGAGGTTCTCTTCTTTCTGCTTGTTTGTATCTGCCAGCCGCCAGACCCCTCATGATCAGTTTCATCTGCATCTACGATGGGGGGTTGGGGGGGAGAGATAGGGTGGGGTGGATTACGAGGGCTAGTAATCATCACCGGAGATATATCTTCCACCGGAGGCACTGGGGAGGGAGAAGAGGTTGGGGGATCAACAGTCCCCTCGGAACGGGGCACTTCCGTGTTGCTGGGAGGCGAGGAAAAACTGTTTATAATCATGAGTATCATCCAGATGCCTAACAACCTTAGCAGCTTTACCTGACAATTTAGGTTTAGGGAGCCATACCCACTGTTCAGCAGGCCAATTAAGGTGATTAGCAGTTTCCTCAAATACCCGAAAATAATCCTCTGGATCATACTCTGTGAATAAGGGAACTAACTTTATATTTTTTAGTCAGGTCAAAGGGAGATAACTCTTGTTCCGTTTGCCTAATCTGAAGATTGAGTGAAGCCCTCTCTTGTTCCACCTTGACAGCTAAACAAGCTTCTAATTCTAATTTAGCTATCTCCATTTCAAACTTTTCTCTTTTTCTTTTTTCATTTCAAACTTCGCTCTTTCTTCTCTAGCTTTAAATTCTAACTTAGCTTTTTCCATTTCAAATTTTTCTCTTTCTTCCTTAGCTTGAATTTCTAACTTAACTTTTTCCATTTCAAATGTTTCTCTTTCTTCCTTAAGAGAAAATTCACTTCTCTTTTCAGCGGCTTGCAAAGCTAACTCTTCCTGTCTTAAGAGCTAACCGAGCTTTTTCACGCTCGAACTGAGCTTTTTCACGCTCGACTACAAGACGTTCAAACTCTAGCTTTTGTTCAATTGTAAGGGAAGGGGTTTCTGGAACAAGATACTGCCTAGTTTCGTCACCCAAGGTTCCAATACGCATATAGTGATCTATTATCACTTTCCTAATGTCAAACTTAGGCATACTAGAACGTACCTCAAGGTCTAAATGCCTAGCTACTTCCCTTAATTCAGACTCCCTAGCATCGGTAGGGGTATGCAATTCAGAGGAAGGATCCGCCACAAACTTTTGAGTATCAAACATCGCCATTGTGAAAATTAAAAAGAAACTTCAAGAATAATATAAACACCGGAATTAGAGTTTTACAATTCTTAAATTGGAGCTAACTTAGTTAAGCATTGACCACGCATAAAACCATAAACCACGCATAAATAGTAACAGATTAGACAAATATTTATACACAAAACATTTTAGATACGGAAAAATGAGAATGAATAAGGACACACTGGAAGTATTTTACTCCCGGTTCAAACCAAAATTAAGTCCAAAGGAAGTACCGTCGCTCAGCTAACAACCGTAACTTACTACACTTTGATTAGAACGGTACTCCACACACATGTCGAAGCGTTAACAAGATTCATTACACTTTACAGAAAATGAATAACGCAAGAGACTGGTATCTAAGGACCCAGGGAAAGACTATAAGCACGTGAAAGTCACGAATGATTCGAGAGAAATGAATTTTTAACAATGATACGACAGATTAACTTTTTAACCCGTGCACTGAGTCTCAGTTAGGAGGGGGGGGGGGGTTGCAACCATAACAAGGTTACCGGCAGTCGTTTACTAAAACAGAAGTGGCCACCTTCGGTCACCAAAATATTTACTCACAATGAAAATAAATTCTTCAGCTGCGGTCTAGCAAACACAAAAACAGTCACCTAACTAAATATAACTCAGGATGTTTATATCACGCAAGGTTGAATAACTAATCACCAACTATATAAACAAACAACCGATTCTTAACGAGGTTGTCAATTATTACATACCCACGAAGTTTAGCAAAAATATCCCGGACAGGCCCCCATAATATTATTACAGTCGTGAGAGAGAAGGGTAATTTACCATTTTAGCAGGTGGGTTCAATGGAACATAATACAAAATAAAGGTATTTGAATGAGAATACGATCAAACAAGATTTAAATATAATAATGCAAACATTATTTACAAAACATTACAATTAGACTTAACGTCAATATAAAAGGAACACAAATGCCATAAAGGACAGGAATGACACAATAGGACAAAATAAAGGACAAATGACAAATGACAACCTCGTCTCGAAAAGTAATCAGACTGGAAATTAAGAACACTTGAAACCAAGCACAATTCGTTATTAAACCCTCACAACAATATCACTTATACTTAGCTTATAGATACATCACAATAAAGTGGACTGCTTCCCTGCAGGACACCAAAGTCCTTGGTTTAGTTGCTGAGTGGAGACAGATTCAAAATTACATTTAGGGGTCGAAGAAATTTAGGATGGGCGGAGCAAGTAAGAGCAAGGAGTGTGAAACAAGACAAACAAGTTTCTGGGAAAGGACAAAGGAAAGTGGTATACAGGGGAAAGCAGTCAGGCAAAATATATACAATAATTACAATAATGTGGAAGGTGTAATAGGTATAGAAAGCTTCAGACAGGTCTTGCTGCACTGATCAGCTGACTAAGTTGCTATGATATGTAATAAGCAAGAAAATAGGGGGAGGCCTTTTACCCCACTCTACCCTACACACATATATATATATCTATATATATATATATTATAGATATATATATATATATATATATATATTATATATATATATATATATATATATATATATATATATATCAATATATATATATATATATATATATATATATATATATCATCAATAAAAGGAGCCCATAAAAACACCAAAATATAGAGAAAAAGTACTATATTTCAGAGACTGCTGTCTCCCTCTTCAGGTAGATGAATGAGAAAAGTTTACAGAAAAGGTGGTATTTATACCAAGAGGTCCATCCACAAACAAGCCATTTTAAGTCACCCCCGCTGATAATCTCCTTTAATCTTCTTAAGGTGTTGGTTGAATGAAGACGTTGTCGATCGTGTCCGAAATCCATGCTCCTTTTGAGATGTTCATTACCTGCCTCTCTTTTATTAAGGCCGATTCCATCATTTGACTCTTGTACCGGCAGTTGCTGCTATAAATTACACGTGACAAATTCCAGTTTATTCTATGGTTATGTTTCATTTTATGATGGTTGAAAATAGCCGAGTTCTGTTGTCCATACCTAACTGACCGTTTGTGTTGTATTAATCTCTGGGGAAGGATTTACCTGTAAATCCGATGTAAGATTGGTCCACAGTCCTGGCATGGGATTTCGTATACCCCAGAGTCCTTTGGAGATGTCTTTTGTTGGACGTTAATCAGGGATTTGGCTAAGGTGTTTGGGTAAGTAAATACAAAAGGGTTCGATTTTCCGAGGGGGTGGTTATTCTCTTAATCGTGTCCGGTGGGGAATTATTATTTTATTGTTGGGTGTATCTCTGGTCTTGTCTTTAGGGGTCGGTAGAAAATTACGTTTGCTTTGTGAATTGCTTTCTCAATTATATGGTCAGATATTTTAAAGACGAAAGTTGCTTGCGAATTAGTTCAAATTCTTTTTCCAGGAATCTGGGGAACAAATTCGTAAGGTCTTAAGAACAAGTTACTAGCTACTCCTATCTGATAGTAATGTCATATAGCTAAAGTAGTGAATGTATGAAAGTGAGAAACGTTGGTTTTCTGTATATGGTAAATTTGTATTCTGTCGTATCTCTGATTATTAAAACATCAAGAAAAGGAATTTGTCTGTTCGTTTCCCATTCAACTTTAAATTTGATGCTGGCACTAATGCGTTTAATTTCGAGAGGAATTCATTGAAATTGCCCCCACCTATTATCCCAAAATGTTAGGATATCATCCACGTATCTCATCCACAGCATGTTTGGGTTTTATTGCATTTATTACCGTAGTTTCAAAGTATTCCATGTACAGATTGGCTAGAACAGGACTTAAAGGACTACCCATACTACACCCGAATTTTTGCTTGTAGAATGATTCCCCGAATGAAAATACGTTATTAGAAGCACACAATTCAACTAGCTTTATTATTTTGTCAAGCGCCAATGGGAAATGATCTGAATAGGGGGATAATTTTACCTTAAAAACTGAAGAACGTCCTGTACTGGTACTTTAGTGAACAGGGAATCTACGTCAAGGCATAAAAGTTTTATGTTGTAAGTGGTATAGTGCTTCTCTGAATTTGTGACAAAAATCTTCCGAATGTTTAATGTGACTGGAGAAAAAGTGCCTAAAAAAGGGGAAAGGAGGAGGCTAACCATTTAGAAATTTTGTAATGAAAGCACCGGCACATGAAACGATGGGTCTGAATGGAAGATTGTCTTTGTGAGTTTTGGGAAGGCCATAAAAATAGGGTAATTTAGGATTAATTACTTTAAATTTCTCTAATAGTTCAATACTCTTTTTGTCTTTGCCAATTAATCTTACTTTCCGAAAAATTCTGTGGGAACGTTTTGGAGGGGATTTTTCGTCAGTTTTTCGTATGTGTTTGTGTCGCTAAGGAGCTGGTTGATTTTGTCAAGGTAGAAGTCTTTGTCCATTATTACGATTTTGCCGTCTTTGTCGGATCTACTTATTATAACATCTAACTTTTTTAGCGAGTGGATGGCTATCATGAATCTGCGGGGAATATCTGACAAAAACTACAACCGTAAAGAGATATGTTTAAAAGGAGTGTTACTAAATGCTTTAACTGACTTACATAAGAAATATCCTATTCCCAAAAACATGCTGTGGATGAGATACGTGGATGATATCCTAACATTTTGGGATAATAGGTGGGGCAATTTCAATGATTCCTCTCGAAATTACACATTAGTGCCCAGCATCAAATTTAAAGTTGAATGGGAAACAGACAACAAAATTCCTTTTCTTGATGTTTTATAATCAGAGATACGACAGAATACAAATTTACCATATACAGAAAACCAACGTTTCTCACTTTCATACATTCACTACTTTTGTAGCTATCATGACATTACTATCAAGATAGGGTAGCTAGTAACTTGTTCTTAGAGCCTTACGAATTTGTTCCCAGAATTCCTGGAAAAAGAATTTGAACTAATTCGCAAGCAACTTTCGTCTTTAAAATATCCTGACCATATAATTGAGAAAGCAATTCACAAAGCAAACATAATTTTCTACCGACCCCCTAAAGACAAGACCAGAGATACACCCAACAATAAAATAATAATTCCCCACCTGGACACGATTAAGAGAATAACCAACCCCCTCGGAAAATCGAACCCTTTTGTATTTACTTACCCAAACACCTTAGCCAAATCCCTGATTAACGTCCAACAAAAGACATCTCCAAAGGACTCTGGGGTATACGAAATCCATGCCAGGACTGTGACCAATCTTACATCGGATTTAACAGGTAAATCCCTTCCCAGAGATTTAATACAACACAAACGGTCAGTTAGGTATGGACAAAAGAAGTCCGCTATTTTCAACCATATAAATGAACATAACCATAGAATAAACTGGAATTTGTCATGTGTAATTTATAGCAGCAACTGCCGGTACAAGAGTCAAATGATGGAATCGGCCTTAATAAAAGAGAGGCAGGTAATGAACATCTCAAAAGGAGCATGGATTTTTGGACACGATCGACAACGTCTTCATTCAACCAACCCTTAAGAAGATTTAAAGGAAGATTATCAGCGGGGTGACTTAAAATGGGCTTGTTTGTGGATGGACCTCTTGGTATAAATACCACCTTTTCTGTAAAACTTTTCTCATTCATCTACCTGAAGAGGGAGACAGCAGTCTCTGAAATATAGTACTTTTTCTCTATATTTTTTGGTGTTTTTATGGGCTCCTTTTATTAGATGGAATTCTGTTGTTACCAGAACATTTTACAGTCATATATATATATATATTATATATATATATATATGATATATATATATATATATGTGTGTGTGTGTGGGGCTTGTGTGTGTGTGTGTGTGTGTGTGTATTATATATATATATATATATATATTATATATATATATATATATATATATATATATATATATATATCTAATATATATATATATATATATATATATATATATATATATACTATATATATATATATATATATAATAGTGAAAATTGAACGGCGGTTCTATCAACCAGTAGACATTAGTCGATGCAAGGTGAAGGACAATCCTTTATTCCCATTATATGTACAGTTGGACACAGGTTTCCCTGGTACACCTTCTTGAGGGACTTCGAAAAATTATATTGGTAACAGTGTTTACTGAGGGGGAGACTCTTCCTCTCTTAGCAAGAGTTCCACCAATAAGCTCTGGAATTCTTTCAGTGGGAGGAGTCTTATTGAGGTATGGTTGGAGAAACCCACACACACCACACACACGTAGTAAAAAAAAAAAAAGTATCTGAGCAGGTTATATCGCTGTAACTAAGATTACTGTCTCACTTTTAATATAAGTTTGTTATTAGATTCCATTTAACTTTCGTCTAAGGCGTTATCTTACCACCGTGTCTGTTATTATGTATCGGTCAATATTCATTACGCAATACTTAAAATTGATCAAAATTTAGAGTTACATTGGTATTGGTAGAGAATCACGAACATCATAGCAGGATATTTTAACCTTATCATGAAAGCCAAGTTTATAGTATCGGTTGCAGTGCGTTTCCTACCAATAATATAATAGGAAGCATTGAACATACCCAAACACTAAGTGAACGAGTTGAAAGTGTCGACGCCTTAGCTCCTAAAAAAAAAAAAAAATCTCTCTCTCTCTCTCTCTCTCTCTCTCTCTCTCTCTCTCTCTCTCTCATATTAGCTACTTTAAAGTGACATGTCATCTAGAAATACCACTGCGCTAAGTATGCAGTTTTGATATGTCATTAACACCCTCTAATCTTGACTAAACTAATATATGCATATATATTTTTTCGGGGGCCGGGGGGAGTGGTGTCGGGGATTGAGTTCTTGTTGTTAAGCCGTCTTACAGGTTTTGGAATTCTAAAATGTAATTCAAACTGACAAGCTTCTTGCTTTTGCTGTACCGATGTCCTCAGCCTGGCTTTGCTACAACTGAAATGGGTGGGGGACTAGGGTAAGGTGGGCCTGTTGCGACCCCGATGAG
This sequence comes from Macrobrachium nipponense, assembly GCF_015104395.2. Taxonomy (NCBI): domain Eukaryota; kingdom Metazoa; phylum Arthropoda; class Malacostraca; order Decapoda; family Palaemonidae; genus Macrobrachium; species Macrobrachium nipponense. Next base: position 67,519,321 of record NC_087215.1, on the reverse strand, counting down.
TGGACGAAGTAGATATGCTCGTGGATAGAGAGTATGGCTAACGAAAAGCTCCACTTGAAATATTTTCTTGTTATCTTAATGCCTGCGTGTTTTTAGTGTTTATTCTAATATTATTATAATACTGTAGATTTTCTGAATACAACAACATTTACAAGAAGAAGGATTGGGTTAAACTCACTCTCCTGTAAATACATATAGAATGAAAAGGAGAGACCTTACCTTACCTTACCTTACAGACCTTACAGTTCGTTCGGGTTGCCCCAGGTCCCTCAGTGTGAGGCGCCTCTAATGTCTACCAGAGAGTTGCTAGTACATCTTCCGGTATATTTTGCATCTTCCAATCTTGGATGGTCTGGGATGCAGTTTAGATATTTGTCGAGCTTATTCTTAAACACATCTACGCTCACTCCTGATATATTCCTCAGATGAGCTGGCAACGCATTGAATAGACGCTGCATTATCGATGCTGGTGCGTAGTGGATTAATGTCCTGTGTGCTTTCCTTATTTTTCCTGGTATAGTTTTGGGCACTATTAATCTACCTCTGCTTGCTCTTTCTGATATTTTTAGTTCCATGATATTTTCTGTTATTCCTTCTATCTGTTTCCATGCCTGAATTATCATGTAGCGTTCTCTTCTCCTTTCTAGACTATATAATTTTAAGGATTGTAGTCTTTCCCAGTAGTCTAGGTCCTTAACTTCTTCTATTCTAGCTGTAAAGACCTTTGTACACTTCTCTATTTGTGCAATATCCTTTTGATAGTGTGGGTACCATATCATATTGCAATATTCAAGTGGACTACGAACATATGTTTTTATAAAGCATAATCATGTGTTCAGCTTTTCTTGTTTTGAAGTGCCGTAACAACATTCCCATTTTTGCTTTACATTTTGCCAACGAATTGCTAATTTGATCATTGCATAACATGTTCCTATTCATCATCACACCAAGGTCTAAACTGCTTCCTTATTTGTGATTGTTCTCATTATTAGGTCCCCTATATGCATATAGCTTTCCTTCTCTGTCTCCATAATTTATTGATTCAAATTTATCAGAGTTAAATACCATCCTATTTACCTCTGCCCAATCATATACTTTGTTAAGGTCTCTTTGTAGAGCGTTCCTATCTTCTTCACAAGTAATTTCTCTACTTATTCTTGTGTCATCAGCGAAACTACTCACTACCGAATCCTTAACATTACTGTCTATGTCTTCAATCATAATAACAAACAATATTGCAGCTAGCACCGTACCTTGTGGCACACCGGATATTACCTTGGTTTCATCCGATTTCTCATCGTTTGCAATAACTATCTGTTTTCTGTTGTGTAAAAATTCTTTTAACCATCTTCCTACTTTATCTACGATATTGTGTTTTTCTAATTTTCTTTGCTAATATTATATGGTCTACTTTGTCAAAAGTTTTCTTTTGCAAAGTCTAGATAAACCACATCTGTTTCATTTCCGCTTTTCAATGAAATATGTTCTCACGGTGGACTAACAGTTGGGTTTGTGTACTTTTTCCGGGTACGAAACCGTGTTGTCCTATATTAAACAAATTATTTTTATTAAATGTTTCATAATATTTTTTCTTCATTACCCTTTCATACACTTTCATAATATGTGATGTTAGACTCACAGGCCTATAATTACTTGCCTCTAGTCTTGATCCACTTTTGAAAGTAGGGGTGATATATGCTAATTTGTGCTCATCATAAATCTTGCCTGTATCTACACTTTGTCTTAATAATATTGCAAGTGGCTTTGCGATAGAATGAACTACTTTCTTTAACAAATAGCAGGGACTCCATCCGGCCCTGCAGCAGCTCCATTTTTAATTTCATTAATTGCCTGCACAATATCAGCTTCATTAATTTCTATGTCAGCTAAATATTCACTATTTTCTTCCCTTACTTCTTATATCATTATCGTCATTATCTATTCTAGGGTGTGAATTCTCTCTTATATCGTTCTGCCAATATGTTGCAATTTCCTTTTTCATTCGTTAATCTCCCTTCAATTCTCAGAGGGCCTATTTCTATTCTTCTTTTATTCATCTTCTTCGCTATAGAGTATAATAGTTTTGGGTTTTGCTTGATATTTTAATAGGGTTTTTTCTTCCAAGTCCCGTTTTCATTTTCTTTTGATTGTATAATCTTTTTGTTCTGCAGTTTTCTATCTTACTTTTTGTTTTAGTTCTATAACTTTCCATGCATTTTTTTTCTTTTTGCAAGACCTTTTTTCCACTTTCTGATTCTGGAACAAGATCCTTCTGTCTCTTGGTATGCATGAATGATGTTTACTTTTCTTCTTCGTATATATTTTTCCACTATTTTCTCCTTTTTAATATTTTATATAATATCTCCGTATTTACCCTTATGTCATCAATTACGTGAAAATGTTATACCCGATCTTTGTTTAATTCTTCATTAATTTCTGACCATTTATATTTTTTTACTGTAGAAGTTGTATTTTCCATATCCTTCCCACTTTTTCATTTCTGCTTATCTCTATTTTCACTTGCTTTGGAATTGAACTGTTAATTCTATGACATTATGGTCTGAAATACTCGCATTATAAACTATTATTTCTTTAACATAATTCATCTCGTTCACAAATACTAGGTCTAAAGTATTTTCCTTTCTTGTTGGCAGGTGATTTATTTGTTGAATGTTGTATTCTAGTAGCATATCTAATAGCTTTTCAAATTGCCTCTTATCTTCTGCACTACTATTACTCTCTTTTTTATATGTATAAGTACAACCACAATCTCCTATTCGTTTCTTCCATTCTACGAAAGGAAAGTTGAAGTCACCAGATAGGAGAATAGTCCAGTCCTTGTGATTTCTACATATATCATCCAATTTTTTTTTTTCAATTATTAAGTCAAACTCTTTAGTTATTAGGAGGTCTATATATTACTATGTTCATCAATTTTTCAGATTCAAATTCTACCGCTATTAGTTCACATTCTGAGTTACTATATTTCTCATATATTTTTTCCTTGTTTTTTGTCTTTCCCATATATTGCGGTTCCCCTTGATTCCTATTTTTTCTATCTGATCTATAAGTTTTGGAACCCTTTTTATTTGATCATCATTCCCAGTCTCTTGGGAATACCAGGTTTCACTTATATTCATTATATCTATTTTTCTTTTCATTTTGGGTTAGTTCTTCTAAGTACTCTATTTTTCTTTTTGAGTTACTCGTAACTAAACACCCTGCGCATTCATCACTATGATGGTTTGCGTGCTTTCTCCTTCTTTCATTTAATAAGGTAGTAATAAGGATTTTCCCATGTCTCTTTCCGTCTGTCTGGATGTTGTTCTTTTTTTTCATTTCCAGAAATTCTGACATTAAAAAATCCAACTTTTCCATAATATTTGATCTTCCTTCATCATAATTATTCATTTTGTGTCTGATAATAATACAGTTATTATCTCTTGAGTAGAATTTCGGAGCTGATGCTTTGAAATTTTTGCTGACACCTCTGCATATCTCATGGTGGTTTGCTTTTCTCTTTTACCTGATATTCTTGATTTCTCTCTTTATTTGTTTCTTTCTTATTTTGGATTTTATTACTTGGTTGGTTATTTATTTGATTATGATTCATGGCTACAGGGTGCATATATTTGCATTTTTTTGTCGAACTTACATCCTTTTCTTCTTTTAGGTTTTTTTACATATTTTTGGATGCAGATCTCTGCAATCATCCCATATCCATCTAAGTATGCACATTTACCATATATTTCATAGTTTTGACATATCTTAGGATGTTTTGTAGTAACATCTTTCTCCAAATCTGCAATTCCTCTTTTCAAAAAGGTTGCAGATTTGTCTTTCTTGTCTATTTTTTTCCTCTTTCCCGTCATTGTGTAGATCTGGGTAGAGCCTCTTCGGGATTTGCTTTTCTGTTGTCATATCGTAATTTATTTCTTCGTAGGTATGCTGCTTTATTGCCTCATATGTAGTATCAATGAGTATCTCTGCATCCATACTTTTATCTTGTTCTTTGTTTTCCTTATTTTTTTCTGTCATTTCATTTTGTTACTTCTCTTCCGTTTTCCTCTTCTTCTTTTTCTTCTTCTTCTTCCTCCTCTTCTTCTTCATCCTCAACTATTTGTACATTCAATCTGATTTAATAACATTGTCCTATCCATGAATAGACATTGAACAAAAAATTCTTGTATCTTTTCTCAAATCTTGTATTACCTCAGCACACTGTGGATGGGTCGGAATGTTGCATGCAGCACATTTTCTGATTAGGTTTGTGGATTGACTATGCTATACCAAACCTTACACAGTTTGCATGCTTTTGGCATTCTTTTTTCCTAATGCATCAATAGGATATTCACAAGATTCACCTTATTCATTTTCTTTGTCGGAATATGTTGGTTTATGTATATTTTCTTTATGAGTCTCTTGACCACTTGGATTTTATTTGGAACTTCTCAATTATTTTCAAGATGTTTTCATTAGATTTGTTCAGTTTGAAGGATTATATCCTTCTAATATATCTATGAATGCTTTTGTATCTTTTTGGTTAGGACTGTTGCTGATTTCATAGATGAGAAATGCCAGTTCCCTTCCTGCTACCTCATCGTATTGCGAATCTGCTAAACACGCCAAATTACGCCACCTCTTCCCGCAGTTGGAACTTACTGCCATCTTGTTCTGATTTATAGTATTACACTTGATAAACTAACTTAGAAGACGCTTTATCGCGGGTACGTCTCACTAAGCAAGATGGCTACTACGAGAGAGAGAGAGAGAGAGAGAGAGAGAGAGAGAGAGAGAGAGAGAGAGAGAGAGAGAGAGAGGATGAGGAATCAAAATGAAACTACTAGGGACAGAGAAAATTCCGCAACGTGTAATGGAAATTGAAGAAGGACTCCCAAACTTGGTGCACTTAATCATTCCCATATGGTAAACTTAATTCGTTTCGTTTGCCAATGATAACAATTGTGATGTTCAGAGGTTTTCATGTATTCATGGTTGGGTTTGTATTCCCTCTTGAATATACTGTAGAGGTTATTCACCTACACGCCCTTCATTACAATAATTATTACATGATATGGATAAACACATCTACTTGGCTTATATTTTCTAATATATTAATTGTGATACATGTTTTAATGTCATACGGACAGAAATTCCTTTCGCTCTTATCATCATTCGTGTGAGGATAAGAGACAGACATCTCTACTGTTAAACAGCCCCTTCAGTCATTTACCTGTCCATTGTGGAAAGAGCTATTTGGAGAAATGTAGTTTGATGATATTGTCCTAGGGTTCTCTTTTTAGATAATTTTTTGAGAAACAATCAGGATAGCGAAATTCCCTTTAGATTTTGAACTCCTTTAAGATATCAAATTCACCTTTCTAATAAATAAATTATAATAATCAATACCTGGAGCTAAACGATAGGCATAGGTCTGTTTACGATTTTTTTTACATCATACGACATGGAAGTTCAGCGGAAGCCATGGGGTAATCCAAATATACACAATCAATTTTTACATTTATTTTTAATATTAATGAGAAGTCCAGCCACCTTCCTTGTAGATCACCTCTTGCAATCTGTTAGGCATAGAAGATTCGTGGTTTCTGACGATCTGTGGTCGGTTGTGGAAGAGTTTCCATTGTGTTCCCAGAGGTTCATAAGTTGATCTGGTCTCATCTCCCTCTCAGGCTCCCAACATTTTACCAAATTAGCCTAAATATTCTCAGTGAGGTTCATGTCTGTATCCTTACTTGGCCAGTCAAGCAACTGCAGATCCTCTCGACCTTGAAACCATTCCTGGACTATTCTGGCCGTATGAATGGGGCAGCGGTCGTGAATGAAAATGACAGGAGCAGGTGGGGAGGAATAATTCCGCTGTTGATGTGAAAGAAGTTAGAAATCCCGAAGAATTTCAATGTATTTTTCACCAGTGAACCTCCACTCAATCCTGGTGATATCATCCATATAATGTAAGAAGATCCAGCCCCAAACGTTTACTGTGACGTGCCCATTCCTGGTCACCTCGTAAATTTCCTCTGTAGTATCTGAAAGGAAAAAATCTAATTTTTAACAATTTACGGTTTGCTTTTCGTAATAGGGAAAATAATATTATATCGTTTTGGGAAATAAAATGCTAAGTAACAACCCTTGGAATAAGTTAAGAATGTTTATTAATCTTCAAGGATTAATACTTATAATAGCATTAACTTTAATCTGCAACAGTCCGTTATGATATGATATTCTTCAATTCAGTAAACAGGCTGTACTCTATATTATAAATTTGCCTACTTGATTATTCATATCATTAATAATGCATTTGATTAATGCCTGAAAGCTGGCCATAGTAGAACTAATGGGGGGTTTTCAATTAAGAATTTTTATTTTCACACTTCTCGTGGCAATATAATTTAATTAGCGGAAAATACATGGTTATTGACAAAATTATTATCTTTTGATTATAATATTACCCTTGCTTATAATTATTATAATCTGACTGTTATTAATGATTATAGAAACTCACCTTATATTACTCGGTCTTCGGTTATGTATTCTGCCGTGACTTCTGCTAGTAAAATACCTTTCGTCACTGCATACAACTCGAGACCAAAATTCCATATCCTCCCCCACAAACTGTTGAACAAAGGTAAGCCTATCAGCACGATGCCGTTCGGCGAGAAATTCCTTCTTGGCAGGAATTCTATGAGGTATTCCTGCCTCATCCAGACGTCTTCGCACCGTCATAGCCGAAACATTTAATGCCAGACGTTCACGAATAGCAATAGTATTGGTAAAAGCATCTTCTTATGCTGCTCGTCGAATGTTCGTCGTTATCCTAAACGGGTGGTCTTTCGTGGTGGAGGTCTTCGAACTGAAATACGTAATTAACATGCAGATACCTAGATAATCAAGATTAATTATAGCCTGTTTACTTATGGGAACGCTATTTGGTATTCTGGGAAGTAAAGAGAAAGAATCACTATTAGAGTTCAACAGGACCCAGGCAACTGTAATTTAGGTTTCATGATTTTACGGGTTTGTACGGTTTATTGTTTAAAAAATTAATAAATAAATGAAATAAATAAATGCTATCCAAAGTCGGTCAATTTCCCAGTCTAAGCGTGCCTCCTTTTCCATTTATTTACTGTTGTAGGGGAGACATCAAGACGCTGTGCAACAGCACGTATTGGAAGCCCACTTTCTCGTAGAGCGACGATCTGCGCCAGGAGAACCATATGTTTGCTGTTCATTTGGAGACTATAAGGAATACTACTAGCAGAGGACAGATAACCTATCAAAATTTTATACAACACCTCAGTCTAGCCATGATTGGGTGACAAACTTGTTAGCGTGTAATAGGGGTGCTGTAGCAGTGATATCGTTATCACTGAACAAAGTGATATATTAAATCACAGGGACTGAGTGATTGATTGGCTGTTACTGGCATTGCAACATCTCAGGTCATTACTGTCATTGATAACGTTTAAAATTCTGTATGTCTTCATAATGATAAATTGTTAATTGTCGTTTGAAACACTAAAGGTGGGTGGTGTTCCTCTCTTAACGTGAATTCATTAACTGCTTTCGGGCTGTTTTAGTGTATAGTTGGAGAAGGCAAACTTGTAATAAGTATTAATCATCATAGATGAATAAACATTATCTTTAATGCAGTGGTTGTTACTTAGCATCACATTTCCCCAAACGATATATCATTATTTTCCCAGTTACGGAAAGCAACGCGTAAATTGTAAAAAATTCAGATTGTTTTCCTTCAGATACCACCGAGGAAACATTTACGAAGTTGCCAGGAGTGGCTTGTAACCGTAAATGTGTGGGCCTGGATTTCCTTACTTGGTATATGTGATATCACCAAGACTGAGGGGGTTTCCCCAGTGGAAAATACGTTAAAATTCTTCAGAATTTCTTACTCCCTTCACTTCACCAGCGGAATTATCCCTTTCCACCTAGTCCTGTCATTTTCATTCATGACGGCTGCCCCATCCATACGGCCAGAATAGTCCAGGAATGGTTTCTAGATCGAGAGGATTTGAATTGGTTTGACTGGCCAAATAATAAGGTGCAGACATGAATCCCATAGATCCCGAGAAAGATAAAGTCGATTTATTAATATTGAACAATTCACAGGTGCCCCGAGAGAAGCGAAGTGCAGTGGAAAAATCACTGAATTTCTAATCAGTTTTCTCCCATGTATACATAAAAAAAAAAAAAAAAAAATCATTTTTGTTCCCGTTATTTTTATGCTCATCCATTTCGTATGAAGTAGCTACTGTCGTATAATCTTAGTAATATAAGCATTAAGCAGGTTAGGAGATTAATTACGTTTGCTTTATGTCTATACAATAATTAGAATCATAATTACCTGACTTGTTATCGAATTACAGTTACAACTTCAATTACAGATGGGGAACAAGATCAATACAATACAATTTTAATATTTCAAATTGTAATCACAGCTACAAATACATATATAAAACATATTACTCAATTACATTTCGCACACCTATTTAATTTTAAGAAATGCAGATAGTTGCAAAGACTTTATACTTGAGTTTGGTTTCCTTTTACAGTCAATTTCTGCAACAATTGTAATTTGTAACTTATGATACCTTTAGTACAAATACAAAACAAACATATCTAAAATATTTTAGACCTGTAGAAATTATCGTTAGCATCCTATGATTTGCACTAAGTAAATTTTTGGTATGTTTATTGTGGTGAAAATTATTATGCTGATTATAAGAAAATGATACTGAAATACAAAACTCAAATACTGGAAAAAAACTTTAAAAAAATTCACAAAACTTTTTGCACAAAAAAAGGAAATAAATGGAATAAAAAA
>NC_087215.1:67305924-67509961 GCF_015104395.2 Macrobrachium nipponense | reverse complement strand
ATGGCAAACTACACCCCTATACCATATGAAACTTAAACCAAAGACTTCTATCGGTTTAAAGTTTTCCTGTTCCCTAATTACGACTCCGCATGTGATGTCATTTTCAATAAGTTGAAAATAAATGAAAAAGACATACGAGGAGTTTCAGAATATACCAAATAACAGAGTTGCTGTGAAATTTCTTGAGGCCAATGTTTTTGACGTCTTTATACGAGAGTATGAAGACAAAGTTATTAATTTTGGTGATGGGAAAAGGCCCTAGTAATTAATTTGAGCAGTGTATTACATTATGTATCAGTACGTTATGCACCCTTTGTGATTTGGAAGACTCCCTTTAACTAGTGTCCTCAGCCAGTATGGAAAAAGTCCTCCATCTAAGACCATAACTTTTCTTTTTCTCATGGGAGGGCGAGTGGTCTGCTAAATGGAACACGCACTGTGAAAATGGAAATAAAGAAAACATCCCATCCTCCATAAATATCTGTGGTTATAATGTTGTTTTTCTGTACAATGGACAAAAAAAGACGTGTTACAAATGCGGAAGAGACTCTCACATGGCAGTTAATTGTAACATGGATAGTGAAACCGAAGTTAAATATTTTCAATTTGAATGACTTTCCAGCAATGCCTGGTAAGGATTCTGGTAAGGGTGATGTTCCTGACGGAAATGGAACTAATTGATATTCCAGCATGCGAAAAATAATGAAGGAAATGCGGAGCCACCATCTGATGAAATTAATGCTGGCAATGACAAGCGAAATCTAGCATCCTTGATAAAGACCAGATGGGTAAAGTATGCGAAGTAGTAGAACAACTTGTAACTTTTCCTTTATCCGAAAGTGTTGATGATGTTATTGGAGGACCCAATTGAAATAGAAGATAAATCACAAGACTTGGATTGTAATGTTTCAAAATAATAATGATGATATAAAGGATACTGACAGTGACAGTGATATCTTTGCAATAAAAATGCACCCGAAAGGTGCTTCTCAAGTAATGGAAATAACTGATGATGAAGGACCTCGCTCACAAGACGAACCTCGTGTTCCTTACACTATTGGGAGTCTCTCTCCGTTGATGATGATAAAAATGAAGAACTGGGACAGTCTTGAAGAAATTGTTGTAGCGGCTTCAGTGATAGGAATGATGAATCTGTGGATGATATGCCAGAAGAATGTGATATGGATTCAGAGGTAAATAAAGAAAGTGATATTGAAGATGATTTGGAAAATGATGATAAAGGTTCAAACATGATGTCAGAAAGTCAGTGGAATTTAGACCTAGAAACTGTAGGTAAATTAAGGTTCACTAAAGGAAAATCACCAAAGAAAAAGGAGGAAGCAAAAATGAATGGGAAAGTAGGTTGTCAAAGAAAAAGAAAATTAATTGTTTAATTTTCGGTGATATAATGGCTCTTTCTGTTGCCACTTTAAATATTAATGGCTTAAATGAGGTAAATAAGCAAATGAAGGTTGTGTCTCTTATCATGTACTATAAAATTGATATCCTGTTAATTCAAGAGCATAATGTTAAAAAAGATTTTTCAGTTTTGAGTATCTCGCTCATTTACAAGTATAGTGTTTAATCCACAATCAATCAATTTAAAAGGAGGTACAATGATATGTATAAATAATAAAACAAGTGTAAAACTTTTAACTAAGGAAATGGACACTAATGGAAGAATTGTGGGTGTAAGAATATGTTACAATAAATGTATTATACCTGTCCTAAATGTGTATGCTCCGTCTGGTACAAGTAAATCTGCAGAAAGGGAAGACTTCTTTAGAAATGAAATTTTGTACTACCTGAGACATAATAATGATTATCTAATCTTTGGGGGTGACTTTAACTGCATAACAAGCACAAGAGATTGCAGTAATAATAACAAAGCCTTGTTGTCTAAATCTATGAGTACTCTTGTGAAAAACCTTGCCTTGAAAGACAATTACAAATTCTCAAACAGAATACCAGAGTAACTTACTTATATACGTGAAAACTATGGATCAAGGATAGATAGGATGTATACTGTCAAGTTATTGATAATATAATAATCTGCTGACACTGTTCCAATAAGTTTTTCAGACCACAGTATGGTTGTTTTGAGGCTAAGAATTAACACGCATGTAATTTGCACAGGGTATTGGAAGTTAAATGTGAAAGTTTTAGATTCTGATGAAACTGATGGAAATTTTATGCATGTATGGCAGTGTATAAAGCAGCAGAAAAAAGGTACATTTGATAACTACTTGTATGGTGGGACTGGGCAAAATTACAGTGTAAAACATTATTTGTCAAATTATGTAAAAAGATATCACAAGAAAAGTATGGCTTGCTGAACTTGCTACAAACAAGATTACGGCATCTTTATGACATAAACTACAAAACTAGTGTAAATTATGACAATATTAAGCTTCTCAAAAATAGGATTTGTGACATCCAGAATGAAATTTTAGAGGGTATAAAGATAAGAGCCAAACTAAATGATCTTACAATGGGTGAAAAAAATGTCTGCACATCTACTTGGTGCTGAAAAAAAGAAAATCATACTAGCATTACCAGCATAAAACAACCAGATGGTTCCATTACAGAAAGTACAGAGGGAATATCTGCTTTTATTCAAGAGCCTTTTGAAAGATTATTTAGTATGGTCTCAGGTCAGGAAAAAAGTCAAGACTATTTTCTTAGCTTCTGTAATTCTAGTTTGGACCAAGATGATGTACATTTGTTGAGCAGAGATTTAGAGGAAGCTGAGGTTTTCGATGCTGTCAAGAGTATGTGTAAAGGTAAATCACCAGGATATGACGGGCTTCCTATAGAATTCTACAAAAAGTTTTGGTTTTGGTGTATAATAAAATCTGATATAATGGAGGTGTTCAAATTCATTGCAACTATGAAATGCATGTCAGATAGTCAATCCTTAGGTATAATAAAATTATTAGCTAAAACAGGAGATTTATCCGTGGTGGAAAAACTGGAGACCTATAAACCCTACTGAATGTGGACTATAAAATCTTTGCTAAAGTTTTAGCAAACAGATTGAGATGTGATTACTGAGAAGATTATCTCCCCGGAAACAATATTGTGCAGTGAAAGGAAGGTCAATTGTGAATTGTAACTAATACGATTCGAGATGTAATTTTTCATGCAAAACAAAAACTGTCTAGATTTGGCAATCTTAGCTTAGATTGGTCCTAAAAGCCTTTGATAGGTAAATATGGATTTGTTTTAAAAATAATGAAGAAATTTGGTTTACCAGAGGAATTTGTGGACTAGTTCGAGTTTTGTATAAGGATTGTAAAAGTCGTATTTTTGTAAATGGGTTATTGGTTCCCCCTTTTAGTATTAAAAGATCTGTAAGACAGGGCTGCCCGATGTCAATGCTGTTATATTGTATATTTCAAGAACCTTATATAGGGCAATGAAGAGTAACAACAAGATAATAGGGCCAAGCCTACCTAACAGTGTAAATATATGTCTGCAGGGTTATGCAGATGATTTATCTATGATTTGTCAACTGATGATTCAGTTAGAGAGTGCTATGAAGAAATACAATTGTTTGAAATTGCGACAGGTGCACAGCTAAACAAGGACAAAAAACTAGTATAATGGGTTTGGTAAATGGGAGAACCGAAACACCTGGCCTCTCAGTTGGTTAAAAACTGTTGAAAGTATAAAAATTCTTGGTATGGTTTATTATAATGATTTTGAGATGACGTGTGAAGAGAATTGGTCTCGCCTTGCTAAAAATAGTAAAAAAGAAATATCAGTAGCTATGCTTAGTCCAAGACAACTGTCTATTTTCCAGAAAGCTATTATTATTAATTCTCTAGTTTTGTCCAAAGTTTGGTATATTTCTCACACCTTGCCTCCATCAAAAAAATACATTGCTCAAAATAAATATGCATATTTTCCGGTATGTCTGGAGGGGTACTTACCTTCCTGTAAGCAGAGAGACTCTTGTTGTCTAAAGAAAAAGGTTGGATTGGGAATAATAAATGTTTTTTTAAATCATTAGCGATTTTCAGTTCGACAGCTTTGAGTGATATTAAAAAGGATATAGGTTGAGCAATTTCTATTGCAAGATGAGAATAAGCTTCTTGTTAGATTTGAAGGAATGAATGAGATTTCATTTTTATCAACATCATTTACTCAGTAGCAATTGATGTCATCAGGAAAAGTTTCTCGGCATGAAAAATTCCCAAACTTGAATAGTAAAGACTGCTATAAATTTATAAGGCCAGAAAATGCACCAAAAATTGAAGAGGAGTTATCCACTTTTGGACTGGGAAATGGTATGGGAGAGCATAAACAAACCTTTCATTGGTATCATGGAAAGGGAGTTTGCCTTTAAACTATGCACATGGAACCTTGGCGACCAACAAACAGGCTAAAAATGTTTAAAATAATCAAAAACAGTGATAGATGTGATCATTGTGAAGATGTTGAATACACCTTGCATATTTTTACTTCTGTAGTCACATAAAAACAATCATTGGAGTATTTCAAAAGTGTGCTATTCAATACTTGTAAAATAAATGAGATAATGTTTTGAAAACATTCAAGTTTAGTTTCAATTATAGGACTAAAAAGGATCTTAATAGTGCCACTGTATTAATTGTAGGGTATTTATATGCGTTTGGGTTTAAGTAAAAAGAAAAACACTTACACAAAAAGAGGAAACAGATGCCTTTTTTATTAAAAGCAAATTTTGTTATGATAGGTGGCTATTAAAGAACAATTACAAAGAAAGAATAAAAAAATATTTTCACAATAGAGTACATTAATTACTGTTTTTAAAATAGCCAGATTAATTTTGTAAGTAATATCACAATTAATTTTATAGTGTTAAGGAAAAAAAGTTTTAAAGTCTAGTTAATAATAAAAAAATAAAATCCAGTAATTGTAAATATTGTAGGTGTACAATTTGTAATATTTTGTTAATATTTTGTAATACCTTACTTATGTAAATGACATGTAATATTTTTCTAATAAAAGTTTAAAAAAAAAAAGAACTTGAAAGGAAACGAAAAGACCGACAATAACCCCCAAAACTTGACAAGGGAAAAGGTACTGTAATACTAAATAAAAACGAATACTACAAAGATGGAAAAATATCTTGGGCGGAGATGAATCTAAATTCAAAAAGACAAGAGAACCTCAATATTCTGCTATCTTTAAGATAGAAGACCGAATCAACCGTTTTTTGAAATACCCTAGAAGAACGCAAATCATTAGGGTGAAAATACTATACATTCATTATATAGCACAGGTGCCTCATATGGGGTGATGTATGGGTTACCTAAATCCATAAAGAAGGTATACCAAATGAGGCCTATTCTCACCTCTATACCAATTCTAATTACAAAATTGCCAAATTTCTTGTGCCTCTCCTAGCGCCTTTAACTACCAATAACTATAGTTGTAAGAATTCAGAACATTTGAAAGAAAAAAATTTTACCCCAGGATTCAGACTTATTTATGGTTAGAATGGATGTGGAGTCTCTTTTTACTAATGTACCGGTAGAAGAAACCATTGATATTATTGTTAGCCGTATTTTTCCTGACCCAGATGCCACTTTCAATCATTTAACTTACGATTTTAGAAAATTGCTCGAGCTCGCTGTGCAGGGACACAGCCTTTGTTTTTAATGGGCAGGCCTACATTCAGGTTGAGGTATGGCGATGGGCTCCCCTTTGGGTCCCACCTTTGCAAACATTTTGATGTACTGGGCCCCTGGAGGAAATCATTCTGGACAACTGCCCTTTGGCCTACATCCATTATTTTATAATAGGTAGGATGATACCTCTTATTGTTCAGAGATAAGATCAGCTGACAAATTTCTTGATTATGCCAATGAAATACATCCTAACATTAATCACAATTGAATATGAAAAGGAAAATAAATGCCGTTTTTTTTTGGATGTAACCCGTTTTTAGATATGATGATCATTTTAACACACGGTTTTTTGAAAGGAAACGTTTACCGGCCTGGGATCGAATTTTTATAGCAACTGTTTTTATAATTTTAAACTAAACTCCATATCTACCCTCTTTCATGGGGCTTTTAACATAACGTCTAACTGGAATCGTTTTCACCATGAAATAACCTATCTCCACCAATATTTCACTGACAATTGCTTTCCATCGAAACTTTTTTATAAACACCTGTACAAATTCTTGAACAATATCTTCCATCCTAAAATTAAACTGCCAACAGTGCCCAAAATTACGATTGTTTGCAAGTGTCCCATTTATTCATAACAAAATTTCTACCATGAATTGAAACTGTCAATTGAAAGTTTTTTTCCTGCAATTGAATTAAAACTAATACCTTGCAACCCAATGAATATCAGATCTCTGTTTAAACACAAGGAGAAATTAAATCCACTGATGACCTCAGGAGTCGTATATCTATTTAATTGCCCTAGATGTAACCTAGGGAAGTACGTCGGCTCCACACGGAGGTTACTCAAAGTGAGATTAGACTCTCATCGAGGCGTTAGTTATATATAGACCAGGAATCAAATTAACTAATCCTGAGTTTTCATGTATACGGGAGCATACAAAGAAATGTAAACATGACTTGAATTACAAAGATTTTAAAATTATAGGCCAATCCTCTAACGAACAGCATTTAGCTATTTTAGAATCACTTTTCATTAAACAACTCGTTCCGCAGTTAAACACCCAGTCTTCCTCAACACCTCTGTATCTCTCGTGAGTTCAAGTCGAAGCTGCCGGCCCGAATTGTCACTCGGTCTGTGCTTTCAGCACCTTATGGTATTGACTCCTCCCTACTTTTGTACTTGTCTTTTACATTTGTAAACTTTTTAAACTTTTAATATGTATTCCGAGTTTGTGATTTTAACTTTTGTTTAATCTTTTTTTTAGCTTGATAATGGGACTTTTATGTCTTGAAACGTCGCGACAATAAAAGTACATATAACGGGAATAAAGGATTGTCCTTCACCTTGCATCGACTGATATATATATATATATATATATATATATATATATATATATATATATATATATATATATATATATATATATATATATAATGTAATGATAGCAATAAGAAATAATAGTAGATAGGGTAGCGTAAAAACAGAGAGAGAGAGAGACAATAATCAAAGTACAGTGAAAATAACGAGAAAGAGGAAGAGAGAGAGAGAATTAAGCTTTGGTTTGTGAGCCAGAATTTGATCAACAAAACCTTAGTCACAGGAAGTTGGACCATAACACCATCGCAATTAAAATCTAAAGACCGTCATAAAATCTTTGACCTGTGACCTCGCACCAAAGTTACTCAGGTTCTAGCGGAATGCAGCTCCGCCTCCCGGAAGAGGTATTAACATGTTAAATTATTGACTCCACCTGGAAAAGGAGAAATCAACATGTTAACCCCGCCTAAAAAGGGGATGGGGAAAAGCTAAGGAAACACCACTCCACGAATCAAGAATCCAGTTGGGCGGAGAACCAAAATCTACACCTCCTGAGGAGGTGGTGCCGAATTCGAACCGAGGGTGGCTCAAGTTGAGACTGACAGAAGTAGCCAGAGAGGACTGGCAGCCGTCGTTGAGTACAGGAGTAGAAATATTGCTAGAGTCAACAAGAATACAAAGATTACTAATCCAGAACTAACATTAAGAAGAAGCATAAAGTTAAAACCCAGACTGCAGAACGCATTATCAAGAAGAAGCAGATAAGCGATCATATAACTCGAACACTACCTTACAAAAAAAAAGCACCATATAAAATTGGTGCACCGCTTAACACACACACACACACACACACACACACACATATATATATATATATATATATATATATATATATATATATATATATATATATATATGTATGTATGATGTGTGTTTGTGTTCCCCCTGTGTGTGTGTGTGTGTGAGAGAGAGAGAGAGAGGACAAACTCACTGAAGACAATAACCAACGAATATGGATGAAACCTATGAACATATAGGGCGTCCATGACTGGAATCCATCCAGTTTAGGGATAGACAAAGCCAATCATCTGGAACGCCATGACAGAGCACACTCATACTGTTTGTATTACAAGACACAAACAAACCGAGCATTTTTTGTCTTGAGAAAATCTCCTGAGGGCGGTGGTAAGATGATTTGCCTGTAAATTCAACTCAGTCCCTTAAGAAATTTGCAACGGCCAGAGAATCATTAAAAGAAGAACGTTGGTATTGAGGCCCATATATTTTCACTGAGAAAAAAAAATACAAATGTTTACAATAATGACGTTAAAACATCCGTTTGAAAAATATTACACACTGACGTATAAAGACTCAGTCTTGTGTGTAAGACAACCAAAAGGAGTAATTTTCTAAATTTCATTGTTATACCTACTCACTCACTAGAAGCAGCGCCTCAGTGGCGTGGTCGGTATGGTGTTGGCGTGCCACTTCGGTGCCCGCGAGTTCGATTCTCGGGAATTCCATTGAGGAGTGAGAGATGTCTATTTCTGGTGATAGAAGTTCACTCTCGACGTGGTTCGGAAGTCACGTCAAGCCGTTGCTAGTCCCGTTGCTGAATAACCACTGGTTCCATGCAGCGAAAAAATACCATACAAACAAACAAACAAACAAAACTCACTAGAAGCCCTGGCACATGTTTGAAAGCCTGGATCTAATTTTAAGGTTTTCACGGTGCTTGTGACGGAATTTCGCGCCTTGGTTAGTGAGTTAGTTGGAATTTTGCCCCTTGGTTAGTAAGTTAGTTAGTTGGAATTTCGCGCCTTGGTTAGCAAGTTAGTTAGTTGGAATTTCGTGCCTTGGTTATAGAGTAAGTTAGTTGGAATTTAGCGCCTTGGTTAGAAAGTTGGTTAGTTGGAATTTCGCGCCTTGGTTAGCGAGTTAATTACCTGGAATTTTGCGCCTTGGTTAGCGAGTTAGTTAGTTGGAATTTTGCCCCTTGGTTAGCGAGTTAGTTAGTTGGAATTTTGCGCCTTGGTTAGCGAGTGAGTTAGTTGGAATTTCGCGCCTTGGTTAGCAAGTTAGTTAGTTGGAATTCCGCACCTTGGTTAGTAAGTTAGTTAGTTCCAACTAACTAACTCGCTAAATTCCAACTAACTACTCGCTAACCAAGGGGCAAAATTCCAACTAACTAACTCGCTAACCAAGGCGCAAAATTCCAGGTAATTAACTCGCTAACCAAGGCGCGAAATTCCCAACTAACCAACTTTCTAACCAAGGCGCTAAATTCCAACTAACTTACTCTATAACCAAGGCACGAAATTAGTAAGTTAGTTAGTTGGAATTTCACGCTTTGGTTAGTAAGTTAGTTAGTTGGAATTTTGCTCCTTGGTTAGCAAGATAGTTAGTTGGAATTCCGTGCCTTGGTTAGTAAGTTAGTTAGTTGGAATTTTGCGCCTTGGTTAGTTAGTTAGTTGGAATTTTGTGCTTTGGTTAGCGAGTTAGTTGGATTTTTACGCCTTGGTTAGCGAGTTAGTTAGTTGGAATTTTGCGCCTTGGTTAGCGAGTTAGTTACTTGGAATTTCGCGCCTTGGTTAGCGAGTTAGTTAGTTGGAATGTTGCGCCTTGGTTAGCGAGTTAGATAGTTGGAATTTTGCGCCTTGGTTAGCGAGTTAGTTAGTTGGAATTTCGCGTCTTGGTTAATAAGTTAGTTAGTTGGAATTTTGTGCCTTGGTTAGCAAGTTAGTTAGTTGGAATTTCGCGCCTTGGTTAGTAAGTGAGTTAGTTGGAATTTTACGCCTTAGTTAGTAAGTTAGTTAGTTGGAATTTTGCGCCTTGGTTGGTGAGTTAGTTAGTTGGAATTTCGAGACTTGGTTAGGAAGATAGTTAGTTGGAATTTTGTGCCTTGGTTAGCAAGTTAGTTAGTTGGAATTTCGCGCCTTGGTTAGTAAGTGAGTTAGTTGGAATTTTACGCCTTAGTTAGTAAGTTAGATAGTTGGAATTTTGTGCCTTGGTTGGTGAGTTAGTTAGTTGGAATTTCGAGACTTGGTTAGGAAGATAGTTAGTTGGAATTTTGTGCCTTGGTTAGCAAGTTAGTTAGTTGGAATTTCGTGCCTTGGTTAGCAAGTTAGTTAGTTGGAATTTTGCACCTTGGTTAGTGAGTTAGTTAGTTGGAATTTCGTGCCTTGGTTAGTTAGTTAGTTGGAATTTTGTGCCTTGGTTAGTGAGTTAGTTAGTTGGAATTTCGTGCCTTGGTTAGTGAGTTAGTTAGTTGGAATTTTGCACCTTGGTTAGTAATTTAGTTAGTTGGAATTTCACGTCTTGGTTAGTGAGTTAGTTAGTTGGAATTTCGTGCCTTGGTTAGTTAGTTAGTTGGAATTTCGTGTCTTGGTTACTTAGTTAGATAGTTGGAATTTCGTGCCTTGGTTTGTAAGTTAGTTGGAATTTTGCGTCTTGGTTAGTTAGTTAGTTGGAATTTCATGCCTTGGTTAGTAAGTTAGTTTGTTGGAATTTCGTGCCTTGGTTAGTAATTTAGTTAGTTGGAATTTTGCACCTTGGTTAGTTAGTTAGTTAGTTGGAATTTCGAGCCTTGGTTAGTAAGTTAGTTAGTTGGAATTTTGTGCCTTAGTTAGTTAATTAGTTGGAATTTTGTGCCTTGGTTAGTTAGTTAGTTGGAATTTCGTGACTTGGTTAGTTACTTAGTTAGTTGGAATTTCGCATCTTGGTAAGTTAGTTGGAATTTTGCGCCTTGGTTAGTTAGTTAGTTGGAATATCGGGCCTTGGTAAGTAAGTTAGTTAGTTAGAATTTTACGCCTTGGTTAGTTAGTTATTTGGAATTTTGCGCCTTGGTTAGTTAGTTAGTTGGAATTTTGCGCCTTCGGTTAGAAGTTAGTTAGTTGGAATTTTCGCGCCTTGGCGTTAGGTAAGTTAGTTAGTTGGAATTTTGCGCCTTGGTTAGTTAGTTAGTTAGCTGGAATTTTGCACCTTGGTTAGTAAGTTAGTTAGTTGGAATTTCGCACCTTGGTTAGTGAGTTAGTTAGTTAGTTAGAATTTCGCACCTTGGTTAGTAAGTTAGTTAGTTGGAATTTCGTGCCTTGGTTAGTAAGTTAGTTAGTTGGAATTTCGTGCCTTGGTTAGTTAGTTGGTTAGTTGGAATTTCGCTCCTTGGTTAGAGAGTTAGTTAGTTGGAATTTTGCGCCTTGGTTAGCGAGTTAGTTAGTTGGAATTTTGGGCCTTGGTTAGCGAGTTAGTTAGTTAGTTGGAATTTTGCACCTTGGTTAGCGAGTTAGTTAGTTGGAATTTCATGCCTTGGTTAGTGAGTTAGTTAGTTGGAATTTCGCACCTTGGTTAATAAGTTAGTTTAGTTGGAATTTCGCACCTTGGTTAGCGAGTTAGTTAGTAGGAATTTTGCGTTTTGGTTAGTAAGTTAGTTAGTTGGAATTTTGTGCCTTAGTTAGTAAGTTAGTTAGTTGGAATTTCGCACCTTGGTTGGTAAGTTAGTTAGTTGGAATTTCGCGCCTTGGTTAGTAAGATAATTAGTTGGAATTTAGCGCCTTGGATAGAAATGTGGAGTTTTTTAGGTTGGAATTTCGGCAACCTTGGTTAGCAAGTTAATTACCTGAATTTTGCGGCCTTGGTTAGCGAGTTAGTTAGTTGGAATTTTGTCCCCTTGGTTAAGCGAGTTCGTTTAGTTGGAATTTTGCGCCCTGGGGTTAGCGAGTGAGTTAGTTGGAAATTTCGGCGCCCACTTGGTTGTTAGCAAGTTAGTTAGTTGGAATTCCGCACCTTGGTTAGTAAGTTAGCTAGTTGGAATTTCGTGCCTTGGTTAGAAATTAGTTAGTTGGAATTTTGCGCCTTGGTTAGTAAGTTAGTTAGTTGGAATTTCACGCTTTGGTTAGTAAGTTAGTTAGTTAGAATTTTGCTCCTTGGTTAGCAAGATAGTTAGTTGGAATTTCGTGCCTTGGTTAGTAAGTTAGTTAGTTGGAATTTTGCGCCTTGGTTAGTTAGTTAGTTGGAATTTTGTGCTTTGGTTAGCGAGTTAGTTGGATTTTTACGCCATCGTTAGCGAGTTAATTAGTTGGAATTTTGCGCCTTGGTTAGCAAGTTAGTTACTTGGAATTTCACGCCTTGGTTAGCGAGTTAGTTAGCTGGAATGTTACGCCTTGGTTAGCGAGTTAGATATTTGGAATTTTGTGCCTTGGTTAGCAAGTTAGTTAGTTGGAATTTCGCGTCTTGGTTAATAAGTTAGTTAGTTGGAATTTTGTGCCTGGGTTAGCAAGTTAGTTAGTTGGAATTTCGCGCCTTGGTTAGTAAGTGAGTTAGTTGGAATTTTTTTACGCCTTGAGTTAGTAAGTTAGTTAGTTGGAATTTTGCGGCCTTGGTTGTGAGTTAGTTAGTTGAATTTTCGAGACTTGGTTTGGGAAGATAGTTATGTTGGAATTTTGGTTGCCTTGGGTTTAAGCCAAGTTAGTTGAGTTGGAATTTCGCGGCCTTGGTTAGTAAGTGAGTTAGTTGGAATTTTTTGTTACGGCCTTTAAGTTTTAGTAAGTTAGTTAGTTTGGAATTTTTGCGCCTTGGTTGGTGAGTTTAGTTAGTTTGGAATTTCGAAGACTTGGTTAAGGAATATACGTTTTAGTTTGGAATTTTGTGCCTTGGTTAGCAAGTTAGTTAGTTGGAATTTCAGACGGCCTTGGTTAGCAAGTTAGTTTGCTGGAATTTTGCCCACCTTGGGCTTTAGTGAGTTAGTTTTATTGGAAGTTTTCGTGCCTTGGTTAGTTAGTTAGTTGGAATTTTGTGCCTTGGTTAGTTAGTTAGTTATCTGGAATTTCGTGCCTTGGTTAGTTAGTTAGTTGGAATTTCGTGTCTTGGTTACTTAGTTAGATAGTTGGAATTTCGTGCTTTGTTTAGTTAGTTAGTTGGAATTTTGCGTCTTGGTTAGTTAGTTAGTTGGAATTTCATGCCTTGGTTAGTAAGTTAGTTTGTTGGAATTTCGTGCCTTGGTTAGTAATTTAGTTAGTTGGAATTTTGCACCTTGGTTAGTTAGTTAGTTAGTTGGAATTTCGAGCCTTGGTTAGTAAGTTAGTTAGTTAGAATTTTGTGCCTTAGTTAGTTAATTGGTTGGAATTTTGCGCCTTGGTTAGTTAGTTAGTTGGAATTTCGTGACTTGGTTAGTTACTTAGTTAGTCGGAATTTCGCATCTTGGTAAGTTAGTTAGTTGGAATTTTGTGTCTTGGTTAGTTAGTTAGTTGGAATATCGGGCCTTGGTAAGTAAGTTAGTTAGTTAGAATTTTACGCCTTGGTTAGTTAGTTATTTGGAATTTTGCGCCTTGGTTAGTTAGTTAGTTGGAATTTTGCGCCCCGGTTAGGAAGTTAGTTAGTTGGAATTTCGCGCCTTGGTTAGTTAGTTAGTTAGTTGGAATTTCGCGCCTTGGTTAGTTAGTTAGTTAGCTGGAATTATGTACCTTGGTTAGTAAGTTAGTTAGTTGGAATTTCGCACCTTGGTTAGTGAGTTAGTTAGTTAGTTAGAATTTTGCACCTTGGTTAGTAAGTTAGCTAGTTGAAATTTCGTGTCTTGGTTAGTAAGTTAGTTAGTTGGAATTTCGTGCCTTGGTTAGTAAGTTGGTTAGTTGGAATTTCACTCCTTGGTTAGAGAGTTAGTTAGTTGGAATTTTGCCCCTTGGTTAGCGAGTTAGTTAGTTGGAATTTTGGGCCTTGGTTAGCGAGTTAGTTAGTTAGTTGGAATTTTGCACCTTGGTTAGCGAGTTAGTTAGTTGGAATTTCATGCCTTGGTTAGTGAGTTAGTTAGTTGGAATTTCGCACCTTGGTTAAGAAGTTAGTTTAGTTTGAATTTCGCACCTTGGTTAGCGCGTTAGTTAGTTGGAATTTTGCGCCTTGGTTAGTAAGTGAGTTAGTTGGAATTTTGCGCCTTAGTTAGTAAGTTAGTTAGTTGGAATTTCGCACCTTGGTTGGTAAGTTAGTTAGTTGGAATTCCGTGCCTTAATTAGTAAGTTAGTTAGTTGGAATTTTGCGCCTTGGTTAGTTAGTTAGTTGGAATTTTGTGCTTTGGTTAGCGAGTTAGTTGGATTTTTACGCCTTGGTTAGCGAGTTAGTTAGTTGGAATTTTGCGCCTTGGTTAGCGAGTTAGTTACTTGGAATTTTGTGCTTTGGTTAGTGAGTTAGTTAGTTGGAATTTTGCGCCTTAGTTAGTAAGTTAGTCAGTTGGAATTTTGCGCCTTGGTTAGTGAGTTAGTTAGTTGGAATTTTGTGCCTTGGTTAGTGAGTTAGTTAGTTGGAATTTCGTGCCTTGGTTATTTAGTTGGAATTTCATGCCTTGGTTAGTGAGTTAGTTAGTTGGAATTTTGTGCCTTAGTTAGCAGGTTAGTTAGTTGGAATTTTGCGCCTTGGTTTGTGAGTTAGTTAGTTGGAATTTCGTGCCTTGGTTAGTGAGTTAGTTAGTTGGAATTTTGTGCCTTGGTTAGTTAGTTAGTTGGAATTTAGCACCTTGGTTAGTGAGTTAGTTAGTTGGAATTTCGAGTCTTGGTTTGTAAGTTAGTTAGTTGGAATTTTGTGCCTTAGTTAGTTAATTAGTTTGAATTTTGCAACTTGGTTAGTTAGTTAGTTGGAATTTCGCACCTTGGTAAGTTGATTAGTTGAAATTTCGCGCCTCGGTTAGTTAGTTAGTTGGAATATCGGGCCTTGGTTAGTAAGTTAGTTAGTTAGAATTTTGCGCCTTGGTTAGTTAGTTATTTGGAATTTCGATCCTTGGTTAGTTAGTGTTCAGTTGGAATTTTGCGCCCCGGTTAAGAAGTTAGTTAGTTGGAATTTTGCGCCTTGGTTAGTAAGTTAGTTAGTTGGAATTTCGCGCCTTGGTTAGTTAGTTAGTTAGCTGGAATTTCGCACCTTGGTTAGTATGTTAGTTAGTTGGAATTTCACGCCTTGGTTAGTGAGTTGGTTGAAATTTTGTGCCTTGGTTAGTAAGTTAGTTAGTTGGAATTTCGTGCCTTGGTTAGTAAGTTAGTTAGTGTGAATTTCGCGCCTTGGTTAGAGAGTTAGTTAGTGTGAATTTTGCGCCTTGGTTAGTGAGTTAGTTAGTTGGAATGTTGCGCCTTGGTTAGCGAGTTAGTTAGTTGGAATTTTGCACCTTGGTTAGCGAGTTCGTTAGTTGGAATTTCATGCCTTGGTTAGTGAGTTAGTTAGTTGGAATTTTGCACCTTGGTTAATAAGTTAGTTTAGTTGGAATTTCGCACCTTGGTTAGCGAGCTAGTTAGTTGGAATTTTGCGTTTTGGTTAGTAAGTGAGTTAGTTGGAATTTCGCGCCTTAGTTAGTAAGTTAGTTAGTTGGAATTTCGCACCTTGGTTGGTAAGTTAGTTAGCTGGAATTTCGCGCCTTGGTTAGTAAGATAGTTAGTTGGAATTTCACGCCTAGGTTAGCAAGATAGTTAGTTGGAATTTTGCGCTTTGGTTAGTGAGTTAGTTAGTTGGAATTTCGTGCCTTAGTTAGCAGGTTAGTTTGTTGGAATTTTGCACCTTGGTTAGTGAGTTAGTTAGTTGGAATTTTGTGCCTTGGTTAGTGAGTTAGTTAGTTGGAATTTTGGAATTTCGCTCCTTGGTTAGTATTTTAGTTAGTTGGAATTTTGCACATTGGTTAGTTAGTTAGTTAGTTAGTTGGAATTTTGCACCTTGGTTAGTTAGTTAGTTGGAATTTCGTGCCTTGGTTAGTTAGTTAGTTAGTTGGAATTTCGTGCCTTGGTTAGTTAGTTAGTTAGTTGGAATTTCGAGCCTTGGTTAGTTAGTTATTTGGAATTTCATGCCTTGGTTAGCAAGTTAGTTAGTTGGAATTTCACGCCTTGGTTAGTCATTTATCATTTGGAATGTTGCGCCTTGGTTAGTTAGTTAGTTAGTTGGAATTTTGCACTTTGGTTAGTTAGTTTGTTGGAATTTCGTGCCTTGGTTAGTTACTTAGTTAGTTGGAATTTCGTGCCTTGGATAGTAAGTTAGTTAGTTGGAATTTCGCTATTTGGTTAGTAAGTTAGTTAGTTGGAATTTTGCACCTTGGTTAGTGAGTTAGTTGGAATTTTGTGCCTTGGTTAGTAAGTTAGTTAGTTGGAATTTTGTGCCTTAGTTAGTAAGTTAGTTAGTTAGTTAGAATTTCGCGCCTTGGTTAGTAAGTTAGTTAGATGGAATTTCGCGCCTTGGTTAGCGAGTTAGTTAGTTGGAATTTTGCACCTTGGTTAGCAAGCTGGTTAGTTGGAATTTCGTGCCTTGGTTAGTTAGTTAGTTGGAATTTCGTGCCTTGGTTAGCAAGTTATTTAGTTGGAATTTCACGCCTAGTTAGCAAGTTAGTTAGTTGGAATTTTGCACCTTGGTTGGCAAGTTAGTTAGTTGGAATTTTGCACCTTGGTTAGCCAGTTAGTTAGTTGGAATTTTGCGCCTTTGTTAGCCAGTCAGTTAGTTAGAATTTGGCGCCTTGGTTAGTTAGTTAGTTAGTTGGAATTTCATGCCTTAGTTAGTGAGTTAGTTAGTTAGAATTTTGCGTCTTGGTTAGTGAATTAGTTAGTTGGTATTTCGCACCTTGATTATTGAGTTAGTTAGTTGGAATTTCGTGCCTTGATTATTGAGTTAGTAAATTGGAATTTCGCACCTTGGTTAGTAAGTTAGTTAGTTGGAATTTCATGCTTTGGTTAGTAAATTAGTTAGTTGGTAGTTGGAATTTCACTCCAGGAATGCAAAGAACGCAGTGAATTTAAAATGATGTTCTCTCCCACTGCAAATTTTTTTTTGGGGGGGCGGGAATTTCATCTTGAAATCGATAATACGAATAAGTGCCCTTGTATACCTGCGTCGCAGATTAACCCGGTGTTTTCAGAATTAGTGATGAAATGATTCTGAATACCTGTATTTGCTTGCTGTAAAAATTACTTTATCAGGTTTTTTGACATTTAGAATGTTTTTAAAAATACACATAAATCAGCGGTCGTTACTGCATTGCAAATGATTCTTGACAGTTGAAAATGAAGTATACTTTTATTTTATTGTTCCTTAATAATAATTTATCTATCACCTTTTCTCTCTCTCTCTCTCTCTCTCTCTCTCTCTCTCTCTCTCTCTCTCTCTCTCTCTCTCTCTCTCTCCTCTCCTCTCCTCGGCAAATTATAAGTGTATGGTATCCTAGAAGTCAATGGATATTGTATATATTTTGGAAAATTGGTATGTAAAACCACCATTGTAAAATGGAGGCAAAGTTTTTTATTTATGATTTTGACTCTCTCTCTCTCTCTCTCTCTCTCTCTCTCTCTCTCTCTCTCTCTCTCCCTTTGAGTTTCTAGTCTATTGACTCTGTCCATAAGGGTTTTCAACTCAAAGACTTAAAGAAAGTAAGACCAGTTGTCCTTCCTTGTAGTGCAACTTAATCATCTACTCTGACTATTATTGTCTGCAAGCTTTTAAATACCTGTCTTTTCTTGCACTGCAAATCAACCAGGTTTTAACAACATAACGCCACATCTAATATCATTAGTAGCCGTTTTTTTATCCACATTTCAAATACCATCTGAACCAGTGGTTTCCAACCTTTTCTAATTGTCGCCCCCCTTCATTGAATGGCACATTCTCTGCGACCCCCCCCCCCCCCCCCCCCCCCCCCCCCCCCCTCAAGCTTCCTTAAATACTGTAATTTTACTGGCATAGTCGGCACATGTCAATAATTCATAATTCACAATATTATATATATATATATATATATATATATATATATATATATATATATATATCTAATTCCTTGATATAGAATTTGGAATAGTTTATATATTTAGACAACTAAATTTCATTTTTATTTCTAAAATATTTTCTCAGTATTTTGAAATTCTGAATTCCGTCATAATTAATAGTTTTCAGATATAATTATCCCCTTCATCAAGCATTTGTGGCCACCCTGGTAGCCCTTCGAGCACCCGCTAGGGGGGCGCGCCCCACAGGTTGGAAACCACTGATCTAAGCCGTTATTATTATTTTTTTTATCTCTTTAGCGATTCCATCAGTTGATTTAGCTAATAGTGGGTCTTTTTTTGTCGATATTTTATTTTATTGTTGACGTTGGCTGTTCGCTCTTAATCTTTGCCTCGATGTTATGTGTTTGGTTATAATGTCCAATTTGGTCTTTGCGTTTTTCATCGTCAGTGAAAAATTGTCGAAATTAATCATTGTTGTCATTTTCATCTTTGTTTCTTAAGGTTTCCCACGAACAGCAAAAATATAGCCAGATCCTAAAGGATATTCTTGAGTTTAGCATAATATCCGCAGTGCAATACATCCATGCTAAATTCGACGAGTTTACTGTACTTTTGTATATTATTTGAATTTTTTATTTTTGGAAGTGACAATAAACTTGACGTTTTCTTTTACGAAACCCGAAAATATTCCCAATTTTAGTATAAAATGTACAGTGCAAACACCTGCATAAAACGTTCAGTGCGCAATATTTAAATATATATTTGAATTTGCAATTGCTTGACAGAGCAGAACCTAATATATTACTCTCGATTTTATGTCATATATTTGCAACGTATCAATGTCTGGTAGTCATTGCACTTTGCCAGTTGATTCGTAAAGAAGAAGAAAGAGAGAAATTTGTCTCTTTTGTCTCAGACAGGCAGGTCGCAGCATTCTAACGGATACCTGAGTAACGTGAATTTGATGAGTGTTGTCCTTATTAAAAAATCTCTCTCTCTCTCTCTCTCTCTCTCTCTCTCTCTCTCTCTCTCTCTCTCTCTCTCTCTCTCTCTCTCTCTCTCTCTCTCTCTCTCTCTCTCTCTCTCCTCAAATAACTCTGTGGATGGAAGCTGAAGAATAATTTAGACACTCATACAATAATCAATTAAAGAAAACGTTTCATCTAGAGAAAACGAAATTAATATATGGCAGACTATAATTTTTGCGATCCCAACTCTATGCCTCTCAGTGACCGAAGGCGTACCAGTGAATTCTTCTTTATAGGAGATTAGTATTTTTCTAAATCCAACGAAATTCCATGCGTTAGTTTCTTTTACACTCAAATATCAATCAAAATGAAACGGAATAAAGTAATTCAGTTTCTTAAATGTCATCTACATGAATTACCACAGACGCCCCTGGTACTCCGTCAGGTTTCTGTAGGATATGGTCTGATTACCAAGGATCTTTTTTGAGTGTCAAACAGTAGCTCATGAAGCCGCCCGCGGCGTTCTGACACTTGCCATATGGCTAAGAAACGGCACTTCTTTTTTGTGGGTGAGTTTTGTACAACAGGTAATTCTAAGGTGTGAAAAAAATTATACCTTTTTTTATTACACAGCATATGGTCGTCCACTCGAATATTTGATAATCCATGATTGTTTCTCTCTCTCTCTCTCTCTCTTCTCTCTCTCTCTCTCTCTCTCTCTCTCTCTCTCTCTCTCTCTCTGTATACGACGCGTATAAGTGTGTTCAGGAAATATATATATTTCTTGTATATTTTATGTAAACATATATACATATCTAATGCATAGTATATATATATATATATATATATATATGTACATATATATATAGATATATATGTGTGTTGTTGTATTTCTATATATATATAGATATATATATATATATTATGTATATATATATGTTATATATATATATATATGTATAATGAACAGTCAGAGATATATGGGCTTGTCTTTCATTTCATAATCGATATCTATCGCATGATAATCTCAGGCCTCTCTCTCTCTCTCTCTCTCTCTCTCTCTCTCTCTCTCTCTCTCTCTCAATCTGACACACCACCCCCACACACCACGGGACTGCCGTATTAATGTGAAGGGAACACACACACACATACACACACACACAAACTCGGCAAGCCGTGGCCTGCACAGCAGATGAGCAAGGAAATAAATACAGTTAATTGTGACTTTGAATTTGAACAGCCGAGAGTAGTTTGTTTTAACCTAGATAGAGAACAGTTGCAGCGGAGGTAAGATGTAGTTTTTTTCTTCTTTACAGGTAATATTAATTGTTTTTTTTTCTTTTATAACTGGTCATATTCTTCGGTGTTATCCCATTCACAGTTAATAGTCTACATAGAGAACAGTTGCAGCGGAGGTAAGATGTAGTTTTTTTTTTCGTTGCAGGTAATACTAATTGTTTTTTTCTTTTATAACTGGTAATACTCTTCGGTGTTATCTCATTCACAGTTATTCTCATTATCATTATTTTATTAATAATAGCCGTTACCAGTGCGTTTGGTTAATGTAATAATGCTGCATACTAAATCAATGTTGTTGTTATTATTATTATTATTATTATTATTATTATTATTATTATTATTATTATTAATGCTTTGTTAATAATGTTAATAATAGGTAGATTATTGGTGCACTTATTCATTCAGAATGTGCTTTAAGAATACGGTTACAATAGTATCATTATTATTATTATTATTAATATTATTATTAATATTATTATTATTTTTTTTTTTTTTTTTTTTTTTTTTTTTTTTTTTTTTTTTTTTGCTCTATCACAGTCCTCCAATTCGACTGGGTGGTATTTATATGTGTGGGGTTCCGGGTTGCATCCTGCCTCCTTAGGAGTCCATCACTTTTCTTACTATGTGTGCCGTTTCTTATGATCACACTCTTCTGCATGAGACCTGGAGCTACTTCAGCCTCTAGTTTTTTCTAGATTCCTTTTCAGGGATCTTGGGATCGTGCCTAGTGCTCCTATGATTATGGGTACGATTTCCACTGGCATATCCCATATTCTTCTTATTTCTATTTTCAGATCTTGATACTTATCCATTTTTTTCCCTCTCTTTCTCTTTCAACTCTGGTGTCCCATGGTATTGCGACATCAATGATGATACTTTCTTCTTGACTTTGTCAATCAACGTCACGTCTGGTTCTATTTGCACGTATCACCCATATCCGTCTCTGATACCATAGTCCAGAGGATCTTTTGCCTGATCGTTTTCTATCACTCCCTCAGGTTGGTGCTCGTACCACTTATTACTGCAAGTAGCTGATGTTTCTTGCACAGGCTCCAGTGGAGGGCTTTTGCCACTGAATCATGCCTCTTTTTGTACTGGTTCTGTGCAAGTGCCGGGCATTCACTTGCTATGTGGTTTAGGGTTTCATTTTTTCGTATTGCACTTCTACATGTGGGAGAGATGTTATTTCCGTCTATCGTACTTTGAACATATCTGGTTCTTAGGGCCTGATCTTGTGCCGCTGTTATCATTCCTTCAGTTTCCTTCTTTAGCTCTCCCCTCTGTAGCCATTGCCAATTGTCATCGCTGGCTAGTTCTTTAGTCTGTCTCATGTATTGTCCGTGCATTGGTTTGTTGTGCCAGTCCTCTGTTCTTTCTGTCTTTCTCCTGTCTCTGTATATTTCTGGGTCTTCGTCTACTTTTATTTAGTCCTTCTTCCCATGCACTCTTTAGCCACTCGTCTTCACTGGTTTTCAGATATTGCCCCAGTGCTCTGTTTTCGATGTTGACGCAGTCCTCTATACTTAGTAGTCCTCTCCCTCCTTCCTTTCGTGTTATGTATAGTCTGTCCGTATTTGCTCTTGGGTGTAGTGCTTTGTGTATTGTCATTTGTTTCCTGGTTTTCTGATCTATGCTGCGGAGTTCTGCCTTCGTCCATTCCACTATTTCCTGCGCTGTATCTGATTACTGGCACTGCCCATGTGTTTATGGCTTTTTATCATATTTCCGGCGTTGGAGTTTTGACTTGAGTATCGCCTTGAGTCTCTGCATATATTCTTTCCTGATCGTGTCCTTCATCTCTTGGTGTTTTATATCTCCTCCTTCCATTATTCCCAGGTATTTGTATCCTGTCTCATCTATGTGTTTGATGTTGCTCCCATCTGGTAGCTTTATCCCTTCAGTTCTCGTTATTATTATTATTATTATTATTATTATTATTATTATTATTATTATTATTATTATTATGTAGTAGTATTTTAGTTAAGAATCTGTTCAGCGCATTATATATATATATACATATATATAAATATATATAATTTATATATATTATATATATTATATTATAGATATATCCGTAAATAGCCCACATGAAATAAGGTGAAAGAATCAAATGACCAGGTACCAAGCGCTTTCGTGTAGTTGCGTACAACTTCCTTCGGGGTACCAAAGTCAAGGTCCTTTTTCTTCACCTTTGTCATGTGGCTATTTACGTATATATATATATATATATATATATATATATATTATATATATAGTATATATGATATATAAGCAATTCAACAAACAGTCATGACCGACGGACCTGCCCATTCCTGTATACGAACATCGTCTTATAGTAGGTACGTAGGCAACAAACGCTCGAACCAGCCAGCCCAGCGATGAATAAATATGGAAGGAAGTGTCTTCTCCACTAATGGAGGAACAGCGGGTGATGGCCGGCAGCAGCGGCAACAGCATCATCCTCTTCTCTGCCGCAACCTGTTCTCTGATTTGGGTCAGCG
Organism: Macrobrachium nipponense; assembly: GCF_015104395.2. Lineage (NCBI taxonomy): Eukaryota > Metazoa > Arthropoda > Malacostraca > Decapoda > Palaemonidae > Macrobrachium > Macrobrachium nipponense. The sequence continues at coordinate 67,487,524 of NC_087215.1, read as the reverse complement.
TTGGGGGAAAGAAATTGGTGCTCTCTCTCTCTCTCGCTCTCTCTCTCTCTCTCTCTCTCTCTCTCTCTTTGTGAATGAAAAGTACAAACCTTTTCCTAGAGATGGAGTGAGCACACGATGTGGTCTCCTCGGATTGACTAATAGATAATTGTCTTTGAGACATCCTCATCCTTGTAACGCTTTCTCTCTCTCTCTCTCTCTCTCTCTCTCTCTCTCTCTCTCTCTCTCATCTGCGAATATCTTCTTTTATAGGTCTTGGAAATATATTCTTTAACTTCTGGAATTTCTCTCTCTCTCTCTCTCTCTCTCTCTCTCTCTCTCTGAATATCTTTGCCCTTAGATCTGGGAACTATATTCTTAGAATTTTCTCTCACTCCCTTTTTCTCATATATATATTATATATATATATATATAGATATATAATATATATATATATAACATATATATATATATGTATATATATATATTATATATATATATATACACACATATATATATATATATATATATATATATATATATATATATATAGATATATATATATATATATATATATATATATATATAATTCTTTTCCTTCCTCTAAATGCTGATCTTCCTTTTTTCTCTCTCTCTCTTAATTTAATTTCGTATTTATCCTACCATTCTTCGCTTTGATTTTCACATTCCATCTTTAACTAGCTATTTGAAAAAAAAATAATCAGAATCCTCCATTCTCCTCTTCGCCGTTCATATTTTACCGTAACTTTTTATCATATTTTTATTTTTTCATTTTTATTACCACGTTTTTTGCAATGCACCTTCCGCCTTCCAGCAATTCGTGTTTCGCATATGTTGAACTTTTTCGGTACACAGGTCACATCAAGTGTCTGTTCACGTCCTTATTTGAATTATTTTAAAAAAAGAAAAATTTTATTATGGTGTATTTTTAATGAGCGTATCTTCGCTGTGACTAATTACCTAGCGTTTTGGCGGCAAGGTTCCACCTCCAGATGGTACCGTTAATCTAAAAAAAGTGTGTGTGTGTGTGTGACTCCTGTCGTATGTATGTACATTTTTTTTTTAATTGGTCGCTACTTTAAAGCAACGGGTCCATGACGAATGAGTGATTAAAATAATCATTCTTTCTCTCTCTCTCTCTCTCTCTCTCCATCTTTCTTTAGAATAAAGTATGATTTAGACTCTCTCTCTCTCTCTCCTCTCTCTCTCTCTCTCTCTCTCTCTCTCTCTTCTGTTTTTTGTTCATCTACATTCTCTCTCTCTCTCTCTCTCTCTCTCTCTCTCTCTCTCTAGATATATACAATATATATATATATACTGACACGCATGTACAAAATTGTTATTATCGTTGTAGCAATCATATCTTTTATAATCTTGTTGCGCTGAACAAAGGTAGAAATGTCTGTGTCTAGAGACATTTCAGGAGAGAGAGAGAGAGAGAGAGAGAGAGAGAGAGAGAGAGAGAGAGAGAGAGAGAGAGAGAGAGAGAGAGGGAGGAAATAAGTCGCATAACCTGTAATAACTGTAAGATAGAATCCATGTTCGAAATCTCGAAGTGACAAGTGACGAAGAAACTTCGTTCGAGGTCAGAGTGTCAGCAACTGCACTCAGAACCTTCTACTTGAACGGTTGAAATTCTTGGGCGTCTTCCATCGTGAAAAGTTGATTGTTAATGAACCGAAAGTTCGCGGGAATTTTAGAAAGTGGCAAAATGAAGATTGATTGAGCCGAGACCACATTCCAAGTTCCCGCCTTTTCTGAAGTTTTCTTTCCATTTGTTTGTCCGTTGTCCGCTAAGATTAAAGCTTCTTAAGCGCTGTGAATTCAACTTCTTTGGGGATAAAGACTTCAGGCTTCGTCAGTCATTTATGGGCGATGGTATAACTCAGCATCTCATGGTGGATCCAGAGGTCAAAGCCAAGGTCACATTTGTCAATCTAAGAGTCAGAGTCAAGGTCATGCCACTGGGTCACGTATGTCATGCATATTCCGTTAACGAAGCCGCTTGCAGAGCGAGGTCGAGGTCAGAGTCATGCTTACAGGTCAAAGGTGAAATGAGAATTTACCACCGGTGGGGCATTGTCTTCCACTGACTTTTTTTTTTTCTTTATTTTTTTTTTTTGGGGGGGGTGGGGGGGGTGGTGGGGCTGGGCAAGGGGGAGGGGAATTTTCCTTTAAGGGTTCGCATATTTCCTCCTGAAAGTAAGATCCCTTGTTGGCGTAAATCCAGCTTAGACTTCAAACAGTTTTTATGAATGAGAGTTTGCCCGAAAATAAGATGTTTGATCGTCTAGGGTATTTCAGCTATACGCTTCGTTTGAAAAATCTCTCTTTAATAGTTCATTAATATTTTGTGCATTTGCTTGTTAGTATGATAATAAACGAAAAAACAAATCCTCAGTTATTTATGGGTACGTATTTAAAAAAAAAAAAAAATTTAAAAAAAAAAAAAAAAAACTATAGAAAGCTTTCGGGAATCCGTTCGATTGTCCTTTTCAGGTGTAGCTTTTGGGGGGGGTTAATAATAATAATAATAATAATAATAATAATTAATAATAATAATAATAATAATAATAATAATAATAATATAGCATGTGAGTATATGGTCTTCAATGGATATCAAAAGCTTTCGAACCTTGTGCTAGATTCGAAAGTTTTTAATATCCATTAAAGACCATATACTCACATGCTATATTATTGTGGACCTGCGACAATTGTCATCATATTCGACACGGAAAACTGTGCCCAATAATAATAATAATAATAATAATAATAATAATAATAATAATAATAATAATAATAATAATAATACAGGACACAAAAATTATACAGAAAGCTATCATCGGCACAAAGATATATTTTTTTTTTTTTTCGTCCATTAGACTTGCTCCAGAACCTGATTGTTCTCCGTATGCCAATCATAACACGAACCGAGATTTACATGAATATCTCCTGCCAGTCGTGACCTCTTCGTCATCGTAAATAAACAACTTAATATTCATGAGAGCACAACATCTCGTCCTGTGGGAGATCTTGCTCGTATTAGGAGAGAACCTTTGGGTTTTTTCATTTCTTCGATGTCAAAGTATATTGAGACCAAAATATGGAATGATTTGCAAAATTATTATCATTGGTATTTCATCATGGCAGGAGAGACCGATGATTAGGTCTGTGTGGCATTCTAATGGATCCATTGGAAAATCTTAAGCACTTAGCGTTGTGAATTGGGAAAAATAAATCCCGTGCGAAAACCTCTCTCTCTCTCTCTCTCTCTCTCTCTCTCTCTCTCTCTCTCTCTCTCTCTCTCTCATAGAAAGGATTTTTCACTGACGTACACTAAAACTGTCCATAAATTTAACTCTTAATCTTTTTTCCCCAGATTCGGAGATCTCTCTCTCTCTCTCTCTCTCTCTCTCTCTCTCTCTCTCTCTCTCTCTCTCTCTCTCTCTCTCTCTCTCTGACGTGGAAGAAAACTATGTTCCTAACTTTCACCGTTTCACAATCCCTTTCCTCCAGATATCGTAATCTATCCCCTCCTCTCTCCTCTCCTCGTCTCTCTCTCCCTCTCTCCTCCTCGCACTGTACTCCTACAAACTATGTTAGTATATGTCTCTTTCTCAATACTTTCTCCCAGATTTCTTAATCTACTCTCTCTCTCTCTCTCTCTCTCTCTCTCTCTCTCTCTCTCTCTCTCTGTGAAATCTTCCCTGACGTACGCGAAAAATTTTCCCAAATCTCTCTCTCTCTCTTTCACAATATCCTTTCCCCCAGATTTCCTAATCTACTCTCTCTCTCTCTCTCTCTCTCTCTCTCTCTCTCTCTCTCTCTCTCTCTCTCTCTCTCTGTCTGTGCGTGTAAAATGAGATTCACCGGTCGGCTGGGAGAAAGTGGGAACAATGGTTCTTTTCCCGGCTCTGCCGAGTTGGCAAAACCAGCTCGTAAGGTCATACATTTATTTTTACTAACTGGTTAACATTTTGGTGTCGAAGAGTCAAGATATTCTTATCCCTGGAAGACTCTCGGGATCTCGAAACCAAGGGATCTGGAAGCCATGTAAACGGATTTTTCGTCGGTTCGTCGGACCCCAGACTGGGTTCGGTTCCAGAGCCTGTTCATTTGCAGCAGCAGTGACCTACTGGAAAGTATGCCCCTGTTCTCTCTCTCTCTCTCTCTCTCTCTCTCTCTCTCTCTCTCTCTAGCATGTCTTGGTCCATGGAACTGCTTTTCTTTCCTAATGAATTGTCGCCTGTCGTCTATTTTGTAAGCGTCCCCCTCCACCTCCCGTCCCCAAATCTCTCTCTCTCTCTCTCTCTCTCTCTCTCTCTCTCTCTCTCTCTCTCTCTCTCTCTGACGCACCCAGGTACACACCTCCGTGTCACCTTTCCTGGAAAAACCATTTCCGGATCGTTAAACAATAGGTTTATTATCAACTATTACCTTGTTTCTCGTTTCATTTCAGTCACGGAACAATGGCAGTGTAACAAGACTTTAAGGACTATTATTATTATTATTATTATTTTTTTTTTTTTTTTTTTTTTTTTTTTTGCTCTATCACAGTCCTCCAATTCGGCTGGGTGGTATTTATAGTGTGGGGTTCCGGGTTGCATCCTGCCTCCTTAGGAGTCCATCACTTTTCTTACTATGTGTGCCGTTTCTAGGATCACACTCTTCTGCATGAGTCCTGGAGCTACTTCAGCCTCTAGTTTTTCTAGATTCCTTTCATGGATCTTGGGATCGTGCCTAGTGCTCCTATGATTATGGGTACGATTTCCACTGGCATATCCCATATCCTTCTTATTTCTATTTTCAGATCTTGATACTTATATTCCCATTTTTTCCCATCCTCTTTCTCTTCTTCAACTCTGGTGTCCCATGGTATTGCGACATCAATGAGTGATACTTTCTTCTTGACTTTGTCAATCAACGTCACGTCTGGTCTGTTTGCACGTATCACCCTATCCGTTCTGATACCATAGTCCCAGAGGATCTTTGCCTGATCGTTTTCTATCACTCCTTCAGGTTGGTGCTCGTACCACTTATTACTGCAAGGTAGCTGATGTTTCTTGCACAGGCTCCAGTGGAGGGCTTTTGCCACTGTATCATGCCTCTTTTTGTACTGGTTCTGTGCAAGTGCCGGGCATTCACTTGCTATGTGGTTTATGGTTTCATTTTTCGTATTGCCCTTCCTACATATGGGAGAGATGTTATTTCCGTCTATCGTACTTTGAACATATCTGGTTCTTAGGGCCTGATCTTGTGCCGCGTTATCATTCCTTCAGTTTCCTTCTTTAGCTCTCCCCTCTGTAGCCATTGCCAATTGTCATCGCTGGCTAGTTCTTTAGTCTGTCTCATGTATTGTCCGTGCATTGGTTTGTTGTGCCAGTCCTCTGTTCTCTTTCTGTCTTTCTCCTGTCTCTGTATATTTCTGGGTCTTCGTCTGCTTTTATTAGTCCTTCTTCCCATGCACTCTTAGCCACTCGTCTTCACTGGTTTTCAGATATTGCCCCAGTGCTCTGTTTTCGATGTTGACGCAGTCCTCTATGCTTAGTAGTCCTCTCCCTCCTTCCTTTCGTGTTATGTATAGTCTGTCTGTATTTGCTCTTGGGTGTAGTGCTTTGTGTATTGTCATTTGTTTCCTGGTTTTCTGATCTATGCTGCGGAGTTCTGCCTTCGTCCATTCCACTATTCCTGCGCTGTATCTGATTACTGGCACTGCCCATGTGTTTATGGCTTTTATCATATTTCCGGCGATGAGTTTTGACTTGAGTATCGCCTTGAGTCTCTGCATATATTCTTTCCTGATCGTGTCCTTCATCTCTTGGTGTTTTATATCTCCTCCTTCCATTATTCCCAGGTATTTGTATCCTGTCTCATCTATGTGTTTGATGTTGCTCCGTCTGGTAGCTTATTATTATTATTATTATTATTTATTTACTTATTTGTTATTTTTTTTTTGTCTATCACAGTCATCCTATTCGACTGGGTGATTTTCTTAGCGTGTAGTTACTGGCTGCATCCTGCCACCTTAGGGTCCATCACTTTTTCTCACTATTTGCTGTTTTCCAGGAGCACGCTCTTCGGCATTGGTTTTTCCAGGTTCCTTCTCAGGGATCAACGGACCGTGCCTGGTGTCCCTTTGATTATGGGTACAGTTTCCCATATCCCATATTTCAGTTCTTGATACTTATCGAATTTCTTCTCTTTCTCTTCTCTCTCTCTCTCTCAACTCTGGTGTCCCATGGTATAGCGACATCAATGGGTGATTGACAAAACCAAGAAGAAAGTATTATCATTATTGTTATTATATTATCATTACTATTAAGAGCATTATTGTTGTTATTATTATTAGATGAAACCTATTCGCACGGAGCAAGCGCACTGACTCGAAATTCGAGATGCGAACCCGTTGGCATACCACGACACTAACCACTATATCCAGCGGACCAGCAGGCATAAGGGGAAAGAGAGCTTAGTAGAATTAATAAGGAAAAATATCAATCGCACTGTTTTGCCAGTCAAGGTTGCGCCTTGAATAATAATAATAATGATAATAATTGTTAAAACATCCACAGTTATATACTAAAATATATTTTTACATCGAAATATATTTTAGTATATAACTGTGGATTTTTTAACAATTTGTTCTTCACGAGACTGTGAATTTCTTAACAACAACAACAACAACGACAATAATAATAATAATAATAATAATAATAATAATAATAATAATAATAATAATAATAATAATAATAATTACTGTCGTTGTGGTGATCAGTTGCTGGATGACGACCTCCAAGTACCTGACCGTCTTCCCCTTCAATTGGGTTGAATACCTGGTTGCCGGACGAAGCTCCTCTGTTGCCAGAGGTTCCATTTACGTCGTTGTCGTTTATTCCTTCATTTCTTTCCATCAATGCTGAGTTTTGCTATTTAACCCATAGCTGGACCCTACCCCATCAGGGATAGGTACTCATTTACAGCTGAGTAGCCTGAGGAAATTATGGTAAAGATCCTTTCCCAAGGAATCAACGCGAGGAGAGCGGTCACCCATCCAACGACTGACCAGGCCCAATGTTGCTTAATTTGACTTAAGTCTATTGACGACCTAACCCACTCCTCCACGGCTATACAACTACCTAGAGGAGACAAACACCATCCCCCACCAACAGAAAGGCTGCAGAAGAAAGTGTAGGGGCACAAAAGACCAGCTCCTGATAGACAAAATGGTAATGAAGAACAGTAGGAGAGGGAAAAAAAACCAACCTAAGCATGGCATGGATAGACTATAAGAAAGCCTTCGACATGATGCCACACACATGGCTAATAGAATGCCTGAAAATATATGGGGCAGAGGAAAACACCATCAGCTTCCTCAAAAATACAATGCGCAACTGGAATACAATACTTACAAGCTCTGGAATAAGACTAGCACAGGTTAATATCAGGAGAGGGATCTTCCAGGGCGACTCACTGTCCCCACTACTCTTCGTAGTAGCCATGATTCCCATGACAAAAGTACTACAGAAGATGGATGCCGGGTACCAACTCAAGAAAAGAGGCAACAGAATCAACCATCTGATGTTCATGGACGACATCAAGCTGTATGGTAAGAGCATCAAGGAAATAGATACCCTAATCCAGACTGTAAGGATTGTATCTGGGGACATCAGGATGGAGTTTGGAATAGAAAAATGCGCCTTAGTCAACATACAAAAAGGCAAAGTAACGAGAACTGAAGGGATAAAGCTACCAGATGGGAGCAACATCAAACACATAGATGAGACAGGATACAAATACCTGGGAATAATGGAAGGAGGGGATATAAAACACCAAGAGATGAAGGACACGATCAGGAAAGAATATATGCAGAGACTCAAGGCGATACTCAAGTCAAAACTCAACGCCGGAAATATGATAAAAGCCATAAACACATGGGCAGTGCCAGTAATCAGATACAGCGCAGGAATAGTGGAATGGACGAAGGCAGAACTCCGCAGCATAGATCAGAAAACCAGGAAACATATGACAATACACAAAGCACTACACTCAAGAGCAAATACGGACAGACTATACATAACACGAAAGGAAGGAGGGAGAGGACTACTAAGTATAGAGGACTGCGTCAACATCGAAAACAGAGCACTGGGGCAATATCTGAAAACCAGTGAAGACGAGGGGCTAAAGAGTGCATGGGAAGAAGGACTAATAAAAGTAGACGAAGACCCAGAAATATACAGAGACAGGAGAAAGACAGACAGAACAGAGGACTGGCACAACAAACCAATGCACGGACAATACATGAGACAGACTAAAGAACTAGCCAGCGATGACAATTGGCAATGGCTACAGAGGGGAGAGCTAAAGAAGGAAACTGAAGGAATGATAACAGCGGCACAAGATCAGGCCCTAAGAACCAGATATGTTCAAAGAACGATAGACGGAAATAACATCTCTCCCATATGTAGGAAGTGCAATACGAAAAATGAAACCATAAACCACATAGCAAGTGAATGCCCGGCACTTGCACAGAACCAGTACAAAAAGAGGCATGATTCTGTGGCAAAAGCCCTCCACTGGAGCCTGTGCAAGAAACATCAGCTACCTTGATGTAAGTAAGTGTACGAGCACCAACCTGAAGGAGTGATAGAAAACGATCAGGCAAAGATCCTCTGGGACTATGGTATCAGAACGGATAGGGTGATACGTGCTAACAGACCAGACGTGACGTTGATTGACAAAGGCAAGAAAGTATCACTCATTGATGTCGCAATACCATGGGACACCAGAGTTGAAGAGAAAGAGATGGAAAAAATGGATAAGTATCAAGATCTGAAAATAGAAAAAAGAAGGATATGGGATATGCCAGTGGAAATCGTACCCATAATCATAGGAGCACTAGGCACGATCCCAAGATCCCTGAAAAGGAATCTAGAAAAACTAGAGGCTGAAGTAGCTCCAGGACTCATGCAGAAGAGTGTGATCCTAGAAACGGCACACATAGTAAGAAAAGTGATGGACTCCTAAGGAGGCAGGATGCAACCCGGAACCCCACACTATAAATACCTCCCAGTCGAATTGGAGGACTGTGATAGAGCAAAAAAAAAAAAAATAATAATAATAATAATAATAATAAAACCAAAACAGTATATTTTTTGGCAAATAGAATCAATTTTTAAAATTCCATAAGAGAACTTGAGCACAATTTTGAAGCAACACCGATGTCCCAATTAATATAGGAAAACTATAATGTCATTTAGCTAAAATCCTGAACTCAGCTCGACATTTTACAACAATGCATATTTAATGAAATTGTATTACAGAGTCAATGTTACTAGCATGAGTCTTCAATACTTAGCATTTTAACTCCTTATTCAAATGTAGCCAAAACTAGAGAGCTTGCAACTTGGGCTGACTTTGGTCGGTTAATTTTGAATAAATCAGCCCGATGCTAGAACGGCCGTTATACGAGGTCAGCCTGTAAGTGAGGAAAGGTGCTAAATTAGAATAAGAAGGGGTTTGGTGTGGACCTCATGACCGGTCCCAGCCATAATGGCAGTCTGATTCCTTATTGGGAATTCAGTGTTTGAGGTAGGAGAGTTTTGAATATTTATTGAGGACACCTTCCTTTCCTCTTTCAGATTATATCTTTCGGTTTTCTGTGAAAGAAAACTATAGAGATGGCTTACTGTCTGTCCGTCCTCCCTCAGATCTTGGAAACCACTGAGGTTGCATGGATGCAAATGAGTATCTTGATCATCCATTCCCCAATCATCAAACATACCAAATTGCAGCCCTCTAGCCACGGTAGTTTTTATTTTATTTAAGGCTGAGGTTAGCCAATATCGTGCACTCCATGATTGATCATAAGCCCTTCTAGGCATTGGTTCAATCGGTTGACGTGCTATGACGGATTCTTGCATAGATGGCTGATCACCCATCCAGCTACTGACCAAACCTAAAACTACTTCTTAAAGTCACTGATCGAGTAATGACCTGCTGTGCAGCGAATGTGCCCGCGCGCGTCAGTGTGTGTGTGTGTGTGTGTGTGTGAGTGGGAAGAGAGAAAGAGAGAGTTGCGTAAGTGTTAACGCAGATTATCTAGTCTGACTATCTTAGCCACTCTAAAAAAGACGACTGAGTAAGCATACAAATGATCTGGAAGAGAAAATGTTGCTTGGCGGAGAGAGAGAGAGAGAGAGAGAAGAAGAAGAAGAAGAATATCCTTATAAAGTAAGAAAATGCAACGACGTAAACAGGAAAAAAAAGAAGAAAAAAAATAAGTTTCAAGTAGCGTTACCGGTATGAACAAGTTTCGGCAGTCGTCTTTTAATCGGGTCTGGTGCGAATTTGGGTCAGCCCCGACACATATCCCAGAGTCCTACTGACCCCGGGGAGTGGCCGCCATGCCCCGTGTCCTTAAAAGAGCCGTGAAGGACGCGTAGGAGTCAGCGCTTTGCTGAGAGGAAGAGATCGTCCGTGCCGAGTGTGGGAAGGCAAGAGGTACTTCCTTCGAGTTTCTCTTTCTCTACACAAAGACGATTCTCTCTCTCTCTCTCTCTCTCTCTCTCTCTCTCTATATATATATATATATCTATATATATATATATATACATATATATATATATACATATATATATATATATATATATATATATATATATATATATATATATATGAAGCTGAAATTCCTTTTAGCTCAACAGTTTCGGCCTTCACTGGCTAAAAGGAATTTCAGTTTTTCTTTTCCCCTGTGTTAACTCTACAACCTATATATATATATATATATATATATATATATATATATATATATATTATAAGATATCTATATATATATATATATATGATATATATATTATATATATATATATATAGATATATATATATATATATATATATATATCATCCCATATATATATATATATATACCACTCCCAATCTTGATGGGGTTAAAGTAATCATTATCTTCCCCCTTCTCAATTGACAGGAATTTAAGCAAATATGACTATCTAATAAAGTGACCGCTTTCCTTAATGCACTTCTTCAATTTCTCGTTCTCAGCTTCATCCTTGTCCATGGCTCAATTCCAAGTACCGTATTTTTGGTGGATATCTTACCTTCCCCGACTCCAAACCCAACCTATTCATCCAGGCTTTAGTAGGAAGAGGAAGTCTGGTCATTCCTAACTTGGTTTGTACCTCCGCCAATTCTCATTCCTTTCGCCTCTGAAGCAAATAGATATTCTTCAGGACATCGCTCTCCCGGATTCTGGCGGTGACCATCCCATCCGATATAGGCCTACCGATGTCCTACTTCTCTTTCGGTCAGTAATCCTTTCCCTCATTTGTCCCTAAGGGCCGGCGTCGCTAACGGTACTCGAATACGTATCTCGCATGGGAAGGCTTCATCATACGTGTACAAGGGTCACAGAGGGTTCTTGTTAAAAATGAGAAGAAGAGTGACACTTGACTTAACATGAACCTCTCGGGTTGTTGTGTCAGTTATTAGCACCAGCATGATAAGGAACTCTATCAAGTTCTGTACTGATGTTCCAGCCACACTTTTATGGCCGTGGAATTTATCTTTAGTAGGCAGCGATCCCATGCAAATTGGCAGTACTTACTTATCTAATTATTCATTTATTTATTTAAATATCTGTCTAAAATTATTTACTTGTTTGTGTGTTTGTGTATTTCTTGTTTTGTTGATTTTTGTTTGTCGATCCTGTTCAGATTTGCAGTACAAATATATCTATTTATTTGTTTAATTCATTAACTTATTGACCTATCAGCCTATCTAATTATTTACATGTTTCTGCGTTTTTTTGCATTTATTTATCTATTTACGTGTTCGTTCGTTCATTCGTCGGTATATTCTCCTCTTCTGCGTAGGCAGTAATGATTGTGTGATATAAATCTTAGCTTAAGTAAGGAACCTGGAGGTCACAGTTACCGTAACTTTTTTTTTTTTCACTTGTAATGAGATTTTTTGCAGGTATGATTACGCTCTTAACGGATGTAATTTTGCGTCAACACCTGTCGTTACATTTTTAAGACACGTCGTTATATCACGAAACTCTTTGGTTTATATAACCACCTTAAAGGAAGGAGCTTTTTTTTTGACCCGATGTTTTTGTCTCTTGAAGGGAGACGAGATGCCTTGAAACTGGAGACGTTTCTTGAAACTGGGACGTTGAAACTGGAGACGGTTTCTTGAACTTTGAAACGTTTTGAAACTTGAAAGGACGTCTTGAAACTGGAGACGTTTCTTGAAACTGGAGACGTTTCTTGAAACTGGAGACGTTTCTTGAAACTGGAGATGTTTTTTTTAAACTAGGGATATTTTCTTGAAACTAGGGACGTTTCTTGAAACTAAAGGACGTTTCTTGAAAATGGACTTTAAAGACGTTTCTTGAAACTGGAGACGTTTAAATGGAACAAAAAACTGAACGTTTCTTGAAACTTTGGAGACGTTAAACGACTTGAAACTTGAAAGGGGAGTTTAAACTTTGGATTTAAATCTTTGAAACTAGACGTTTGAAACTAGACGTTTCTTGAAACTGGAGACGTTTCTTGAAATGGAGACGTTTCTTGAAACTGGAGACTGTCTGACTTGGGAGAAACGGGTCTTGAAACTGAGACGTTTCTTAACTGGACTGAGACTTTCTTGTATTTCTTGAAACTGGACGTTTCTTGAAACTGGAGACGTTTCTTGAAACTGGAGACGTTTCTTGAAACTGGAGATGGGATACTTAAAGATAAAATCTTGAAAACTAGGGACGTTTCTTGAAACTGGAGACTTTCTTGAAACTGGAGACGTTTCTTTGAACTGGAGACGTTTCTTGAAACTGGAGAGTTTCTTGAAACTAGACTTCTTGAAACTGGAGAGTTTCTTGAAACTACTGGAGATCTTGAAACTGAGTTTTTGAAACTGGGATTTCTTGAAACTAGGGAGCGTTTCTTGTGAAACGGAGGAGATGTTTCTTGAAAATGGAGATGGTTTTTAAACTAGGGATTATTTCTTGAAACTAGGGGGAGTTTCTTGATGAAATAGGGAGTTTCTTGAAACGGAGGACGTTTCTTGAAATGGAGACGTTTCTTGAAAACTGGAGATGTTTCTTCAAACTGGAGATATGTTTTTTTTAAACTAGGGATATTTCTTGAAACTAGGGACGTTTCTTGAAACTAGGGACGTTTCTTGAAACTGGAGACGTTTCTTGAAACTGGAGACGTTTCTTGAAACTGGAGACGTTTCTTGAAACTGGAGACTTTCTTGAAACTGGAGTACGTTTCTTGAAACTGGAGACGTTTTTCTTGAAACTGGAGACGTTTTCTTGAAACTGAGACGTTTCTGAAACTGGAGACGTTTCTTGAAAACGGTAGACGTTTCTTTTGAAACTGGCGACGTTTCTTGAAAACTGGAGATGTTTTCTTAAACTGGAGATTTTTTTTTAAAAAAAACTAAGGGATATTTCTTAAACTAGACGTTCTTGAAACTAGGGACGGTTTTTCCCTTTGGAAACTGATACGTTTCTTGAACTGGGAGACGGTTTCTTGAAACGGGAGACTTTTTTTTTCTTGAAACTGGAGACGTTTTCTTAAACTGGGACTTTCTTGAAACTGGAGACGTTTCTTGAAACTGGAGACGTTTCTTGAAACTGGAGACGTTTCTTGAAACTGGAGACGTTTCTTGAAACTGGAGACGTTTCTTGAAACTGGAGACGTTTCTTGAAACTGGAGACGTTTCTGAAACTGTAGAACGTTTCTTGAAACTGGGACGTTTCTTGAATTGTAACTGGAGATGTTTTTTTTAAACTATGGGAATTTTCTTGAACTAGGGACTTTTCTTGAAACTAGGGCCGTTTTCTTGAACTGAGACTTCTCTTGAAAACTTGAGACGTTTCTGAAACTGGAGACGTTTCTTGAAAGCTGGGACTTATTCTTGAACTGGAGACCGTTTCTTTGAAACGAGACTTTCTTGAAATGGAGAACGTTTCTTGAAACTGGAGAACAGTTTCTTTGAAACTGGAGTACTTTTTCCTTGACACTTGGAGATGTTTCTTGAAACTGGAGATGTTTTTGTTAAACTAGGGATATTTCTTGACACTAGGGACGTTTTTCTTGAGGATTTGAAAACTAGGGACGTTTCTTGAAACTGGAGACGTTTCTTGAAACTGGAGACGTTTTCTTGAAACTGGAGACGTTTCTTGAAACTGGAGACGTTTCTTGAAACTGGAGACGTTTCCTTGAAACTGGGAGACGTTTTTTTCTTGATTAAACTGGAGGGATTTTGTTTTTTTTAAACTTAGTAAATTTCTTTTGGAAATAGACGTTTCTTGAAACTGGGAGGACGTTTCTTGAAACTGGAGCGTTTCTTGAAAATGGAGACGTTTTTTTTTTTCTTGAAACTGGAGACGTTTCTTGAAACTGGAGACGTTTCTTGAAAACTGGAGACGTTTCTTAGAAACTGGAGACCGGTTCTTGAAAACTTGGAAGGAGAGGGACGGTTCTTGAAACTGGAGACGTCTTGAAATGGAGACGTTTTTTTTATTGAAACTGGAGATTTTCTTGAAAAACTGGAGGGACGTTTCTTGATAATTTTTCCGAAACTAGGGGACGTTTCTTGAAAACTGGGAGGACGTTTCTTGAAACTGGAGAGACGTTTCTTGAAACTGGAGAACGTTTCTTGAAACTGGAGACGTTTCTTGAAACTGGAGACAGTTTCTTGACTGGAGACGTTTCTTGAAACTGGAGACGTTTCTTGAAACTGGAGACGTTTCTTGAAACTGGAGACGTTTCTTGAAACTGGAGATGTTTCTTGAAACTGGAGATGTTTTTTTTGTTTAAACTAGGGATTATTTCTTGAAACTAGGGACGTTTCTTTGAAACTAGGGGCGTTTCTTGAAACTGGAGACGGTCCTTGAAACGGGAGTTTCGGTTTCTAGAAAACTTGGGAGACGTTTCTTGAAACTAGGGACGTTTCTTGAAACTGGGAGACGTTTTCTTGAAACTGGAGACGTTTTTCCCTTGAAACTGGAGACGTTTCTTTTGAAACTTGGGGACGTTTCTTGAAACTGGAGACGTTTCTTGAAATGGAGAGGTTTTCTTGAAACTGGAGACGTTTTTCTTGAAAATGAGACGTTTCTTGAAACTGAGACGTTTTCTTGAAACTGGAGATGTTTCTTGAAACTGAGATGTTTTTTTTAAACTAGGGATATTTCTTGAAACTAGGGACGTTTCTTGAAACTAGGGACGTTTCTTGAAACTGGAGACGTTTCTTGAAACTGGAGACGTTTCTTGAAACTGGAGACGTTTCTTGAAACTAGGGACGTTTCTTGAAAGTAGGGACGGTTTTTTTGAAACTAGGGACGTTTCTTGAAACTAGGGACGTTTCTCGAAACTAGGGACGTTTCTTGAAACTAGGGACGTTTCTTGAAACTAGGGACGTTTCTTGAAACTGGAGACGTTTCTTTAAACTAGGGACGTTTCTTGAAACTGGAGACGTATCCTGAAACTTTGACATCTCCTGAAACTGGTCGTTTTTCCTGGAATTGGTCGCGTTTCTGAAACTGGCGATATTTCTGAAACTCTCATATTTACTCCAGGAACAACCTCATCTTGATATGTAACGAAAATCGGACTCTCATACTATTATTATTTCCGTATTCCTCAGATTATTGGTTTTTGTATACGGATCCGGGTGGAATAATATACTTTTATTCCAAAATTCTTAATTCAATGCACGACTTCCTCTCTGAACACTAAATAAAGTCATACGTTTATACAGTTGGCGTTTAGATGTGTCCCTTCGCTGACGTAGTCTTGTTTTCTAATGTACTATTTCCGCTGTCAGAAGAAAGTTAGGAAAAATCGTCAGTGCATAGTGTGTGTGTGCTATCCACGTGTTGACGTGCAGTTGTGAATCTGTTATTTTTTTTTATTATTCATTTTTGAAGACGCAATAATAGGAAAAATATTGACGCGAATACTTTTGGGTTCCGCACCAGTGGACAAAGTTTACTAGTCAGTGGCAGAACTTTCTCAACAAGCCTTGAGGAAAATAAGAGGAGCCTGAACTGTATACAGGGCAAAAATAACAGCGCTCGATTTTTTTTTTTCCACTCTCGAAAAAAGTCCCAGAAGAAAGGCGAGGTGTCGTCAGGAGAATCTGAAAAAAAAGAGACGAAGGAGAAAAATAAACAAAGAATGAAAAAATCATGGAAGCGCATCAGATAGGTACCGTCATGGCTTAAGACAGTTCGCCGCCGCTGAGGAAATACTTAACGTGGGACGATTCCGTTACTCGTCTGTGCCACTGACCTGCATTATAGTGCACCCAGAGAGACTTCCTTGCCTAGAGGCATTCCTCCCTCTCTCCCCCTCTCCCCCCTCCTGCTGGTCCCATTCCCCCCACCCCCGACCAGAAAGATTCCTCACACATCCCATTGCGGGAACTTCTTCGCATACAAGATATGTCACACGTGGAATAAACTGCCACCAGAAAGAAGTTGTAAACAGCAACAGTGTGGAAGAGTTTAAAAGAAAGCTAGACAAAATCATTAGGAGGACACTGTGAATGCACAGTAAAACCTGCTCCTACAGATAAGTGAGCACGCGATGTCTCCTCTAAGGATGGACTATAACAAGTCTTTGAGACATCCTAATCCTTGTAACTCCTTGTGACTTTCTCTCTCTCTCTCTCTCTCTCTCTCTCTCTCGTGGTCAGGCTCTGACCCCAGGGAGATTCAACGTTAGATATGTAACACCTTCAGAACGTCTGATTCAGTCGTTCTTTGTGGCTAATTACGCAACAAAGACGGCTTCTCCTTTGTCGTTTTAAGTGCAAAAGGTCATATCGGGCGACATCCATTGTCTTACTTTTTTCCTCGCCTTGGTTGTACCACTCGGGTCATGATTTAAAACCAATTCATGACGTTGTATGGAGGGAAGTGTACAAATATGCTTACCGGTCAGAATATTTTAAAGGTAGTGTCTTTATGTCGAGAAATATAGAAGAAGCTGCTTTCTAATGTGTTAATTGCGTGTGTACTATGATACAAAACTGTCCTATATATATATATATATATATATATATATATATATATATATATATATATATATATATATATGTGTGTGTGTGTGTGTGTGTGTGTGTGTGTGTGTGTGTGTGTGTGTTTGGACAAGCAGCCCTATTCTGTTATGAATCGCTGAAAGCGAAGAAGAGTTATTATGACTGGATGACAACTGTAAATAGAATACGCACAGTTGTCGTGTTGTAAGAATAAATAAAACTCCCGTTGCATATATTAGAAACGTTTGTCTATTTCCTAAGTACAACGGGATTTTGATTTACAATTACAAACTGTCATTCCTGTAAGAACAACGGCGTTTTTTTTGTCCACAGTGATAATAACTTCTCCATCTGTTGTTTGTTAAGTTAAACTATTAACGAGCCCGAGCTTTTGAGCCGATTGGAAAAGTCTAACCATACTCCTGGAGACGTTCCTCGAGATTTTAGCATGCTAAGCAGTCAGGCCATTTCTCTTGCAATTGCGCATGAGATTATACTCGTATATTAACCACTGCCCTGCCCTTCCTTGGCGCGTTTCGAGACCTAGAAAATCTCTAGAATCCGGTATTTTCTCTCCCAAGGGTCGACTTATGGCAGCATCTCAAATGCACCCACTTAACGTTCCAGGGCTTTGTAGATGATCGTCGCTCGAGGCAGCTACGTAGTACCTCGCTGGACACACCGTTGCCTTTTCCTTCCCAAAAACCACCACATACTTTTGGGAAGATTTACATTTTCTAACTGGTTATTTACGGACTTCCCTGGGTTCCTTTGTCCTTAATAGCATGCCGTCTCCGTCTTTTACCTCTCTGCATCATTCCTTCCGAAGCTTTCACCACCCTTTCAGCTTTCTCTCTCTCTCTCTTCTCTCTCTCTCTCCTCTCTCTCTCTCTCTCTCTCTCTCACACACACACACACACACACACACAACATTAATCCACTACGCACCAGCATAGATAATGCAACGTCTATTCAATACGCTACCAGCTCATCTGAGGAACATATCAGGAGTGAGCGTTGATGTGTTTAAGAATAAGCTCGACAAATATCTAAGCTGCATCCCAGACCATCCTAGATTGAAAGATGCAAAATATACCGGAAGATGCATTAGCAGTTCTCTGGTAGACTTTAAAGGTGTCTCACACTGAGGGACCTGGAGCAACCCGAACGATTTGTAAGGTCTCTCTCTCTCTCTCTCCTCCTCCTCTCCTTCTCTTCCTTCTTCTCTCTCTCTCTCTCGTCTCTCTATCCTCTCTCTCTCTCTCTCTCTCTCTCTCTCTTCCCTTGTTAAGTGACTCAGGTAGCTTCCCGGTACCGCATTTTCTATTCCTCGAAAGGGCTACCAGGATCCGCTTGGCTTTGTGAAGTGTATCGCTCCTATTATCACTTCTACTACTAAATCATCATCGTTATCATCAATAGCATTATAGGGGTATTTTTATACATTGGGTCTGGGCAGGTGAATTTCCGTGGGTCGTAGTGGGAGTGTAGCCTAGCCGCGCCATCCCAAAAATACTTGTTGACACCGGAGGGCGTTGCAGTTTTAGAACTGACCCCTTTAAAGGACAAATGTCCGCGGATTAAATATATATATATATATATATATATATATATATATATATATATATTATATATATATATATAGTATATATATATATATATAAATATATAATCTAGTAGTCAATTTTTAGATATATCTGCTATTGTAACAGCCACAATGACCTATTAACTCGTTGATTTCGTAACACCCACACGTGGTCAAATGGTGTTAGGGTTAACCCCGTTCTAACCGTATCGGTTGCCGGGTCTAACTTTTCCACGATCGTCAGAGTGTCTTCGTTTCTTTCTGAAGCTTTGTAGTGAAAAACACATCCAAAAAGCGCGAGGAAATCACTTAAAAAAAAAAATTAAGTGTAGTTTACCCGGACCTCCTTTGTAGAGGTTTTGAGTTATTATAACTGTCTTCAGTTGACGACGGAAGATCATTTAGCAAACTGATCCTAGTAAAAGAACGTGGTCGGATTTATCAAAGCTTATATATGCACTGAAGAAGCACTGAAAAGCACCTTGCTAAAATGATGTTAATTTCAAGATATTCATTCAGGGATTTGCTGTGGATGATAGATTGAAGATTTCCTTCAAAAAATGCTCTGCTTAGCCAAGGTTAACTTAAATCTTCCGTACAAATTGCTTTCATGAATCGCTCCTTAATATGACTTGTCTTTCTGCAGTCTCATTGTTCTTCGTAGTTAGAGTCGTGGGTAAAGGGTATGCTTTTCAATATAATATAATACGTATATATATATATATATATACTCGTATATATATATATATATATATATATATATATATATATATATAATATATATATATATATATATATTAGTAAGCGAAAAGTGAGAGAGACCTGCGGTGAATGCAACCATTGTAAAAGATGGTCAGGTGCAGGTTAAAAAAAAAAAAAAACTTAAAATCGGTTCCTAGAAATAGTGTTTTTTTTTTCATCACTATTCAAGTATCATCTGCTTATAGCAAATCCTCTGTTCATGACAAATGTCAAATGGTTCTGAAGTGGATCGTATAATTCATTCTAGAAGTCTGTAACATGTGAGAATGTTGAAGGGTTCTTCACCTGTCATTTTAACTCTTGGAAAAACCTCCAGTTACTCCACGGGTCCACACTGTAGCTCACATGTCCACCCAGCAATAAATGAGGTCAAGAAACGACGGATGCATATACATATTACATATATATATATATATATATATATATATATATATATAATATATATATATATATATATATATAAAATGTGCGTATACACGCAGGCATATGTGTACCATAATATATATTAATAGTATAATATATATATATATTATATATATATATATATATATTATATATATATATATATAATATGGTATATACAATATATATACTATATATAAGTATATATAGATATATATATAAATATATATATATATATATATATATAGATATATGTATATACATATATATATGTATATATATATACTATATATATATAGTATTATATATATGTATATATATATGTATATATATATATATATATATATAGAGAGAGAGAGAGAGAGAGAGAGAGAGAGAGAGAGAGAGAGAGAGAGAGAGATGGGTGCGTAATCTTAAAAAAGACGAAGAAAGGAAGCAGTTCACAAGAGAAAAATATCATGTCGGGCAAACCGCTAAAAATAAAAAATAAAAAAAAAAAAAAAACGCGTCTTGATGAGTAAGATAAAAAGAAGAAAAATGTTAAGGCCTTATTCTTCAGGTACCGTTATATGCTACCTTTTTTTTTTTTTCATCCTTAGACAACTACGACCATTTCCATAGTTAATGACTAGTGCTTCGTAACGCGACACGTAAAAGAGCGTATCTCTGGACAAATTGAAATATTTCTTGAATCTTTCGAACGACAAAACTCTCTCTCTCTCTCTCTCTCTCGAAAACTTTACCCTAGAAGAGATTTTTACGCTCAAAAGTGCATTAATCACATCACTATTCTCTCTGTGGCCAAATTATATATATATATATATATATATATATATATATATATATATATATATATATATATAAATTCCTTATACGACCGATATTTGTGAAAACTAGATATTATCATTGTTATTATGATTATTATATATAAGTAACACGAGAGTTTCGCTATAATTTCTGCAGGTGATATCAACGATAGTATAGAAAGTGATCTCATATGGAACAAATTCAAATCCGTAGTACCCCATAATTATATTTACACATATATAGTTATAAGTATATAATATATATCTATATATATATATACTATATATATATATATATATATATATATATATATATACTATATATGTGTGTGTAAATATAATTATGGGGTACTACGGATTTGAATTTGTTCCATATGAGATCACTTTCTATACCATCGTTGATATCACCTACGGAAATTATAGCGAAACACTTGAGTTTTTTATATATAATAATCATAATAACGATGATAATGTCTAGCTTTCACAAATATCGGTTGTATAAGGAATTTGCGAAGCTGTGAATGAGCTTAGGCTGCAATGACTGATTTAGGCATATACTCATTTAATTCCTTTTTCATTTACACTCAAAAGCTATTAGTTACGTCCAATAAATATTCATTTCATTTTTCTGGGATTCGTCAGCGTTTTACTAGAGGGCATGAGTGGACTATAACTGTGAGACCGCCTGTAAACACGTCAGCGACAGTCCATGGAATACGCATACCGGAAGGTGACACTCCATGCATGCAAATATACATTTATATGTGTAAATGACACGGGCCGAATTCCAAAACATAATCTTTAAGTACCAAAAATAATTTGATTAAAATAAAGAAAAAATTATTGTTAATTAAATAATTTTATTGATATTTCAATAAAAATAACTTTATTAGAATAAGAAAAAATTATTTTTATTAAGATTTAGGACTACGCATTAGTAATATTTCAATAAAATAACTTTATTAGGATAAAATAAAATATTTTTATTAAGATTTAGGACTACTTATTAGTAATATTTCAGTTAAACAACTTTATTTGAATAAGAAAAAATAATGTTATTAAGATGGAGGACTACTTATTTGTAATATTTCTATTAAACAACTTTATTGAAATAAGTAAAAATTATTTTATTAAGATGTAGGACTACTTATTAGTAATATTTCAATAAGATAACTTTATTAGAATAAAAAAATTATTTTTATTAAGATGTAGCACTACTTATTAGTAATATTTCAGCTAAGCAACTTTATTTAAATAAAAAACATAATTTTATTAAGATTTAGGACTACTAATTAGTAATATTTCAATAAAATAACTTTATTAGAATAAGATAAAATAATTTTATTACGTTTATGGACTTCTAATAAGCAATATTTAAATTAAACAAATTTATTAAAATAAAAACATTATTTTATTCAGATTTTGGACTAAGTAATATTTCTTTTAAATAACTTTATTAAAATAAGAAAAAATAATTTTATTAAGATATAGGACTACTTAGGTGTATTGTTTTTTTTTCAGAACTCCTAAACCCCTGATCAAGAATTCTCATGTTGAATGACTGAGTACACCCTGTGGCGCCAAGAATAGTAGGACGTTCAGGCAACTCGTTTGAGAGACTATTGCATCTTGCAGTTTCTCTCACTTGAAAACGGCCAAATTCTCAACGAGAGTCAATAGAATTGAGGATTTCTCTAAAGTTAGTCACCAGAAAATGGCCAATTTCCCAACGAGAGTCGATAGAATTAAGGATTTCTTTAAAATTAGTCACTCGAAAACGACCAATTTCCCAACGAGAGTCGATAGAATTAAGGATTAATTTCATGTTTTTTTTTATAAATTTTTTCTCGGGATTCCGAGGTTCTGCTTGGAAAGCGTATCCAGAAGTATTCCAATAAATAAATATGAGCGGTTTCGTATGACTTTCAAAATACATAGAATTGGTACGACAATTTGACCAGTCGAATCAAAGAGCTTTCTCGTAATTTCCAATTTCCGTTTCGGCAAATAATTTTGCTAACGATGTCATACAGTGCTGCCTCGCGACATTCCCTTGTAAATAATCCGAAATTTGATAGCTTATTTCCTCCCGTCCGAGATTCCAGTGCTTATTTCCTGAAGCCTTGATGGATACGCTTTGTTAGGACTGCTTTCGTGCTCGGCCATTGCAGTTTCTTCTCGAGATGAGCACCTGTCGTCTCCGGAACCTGTTTTCCAGACCTGTGACTATAACCTCATTTTCGTTTGCTACACCCGGCAATAAAAACGTTTATTGTGTCCTCTTTCTTCTTCTTCTTCTTCTTCTTCTTCTTCTTCTTCTCTCTCTCTCTCTCTCTCTCTCTCTCTCTCTCTCTACTCTCTCTCTCTCTTCTTCTCTTCAATCTCTCTCTCTCTCTCTCTCTCTCTTCCTCCTCTCTTCTTTCCTGGGAATTTAGGAGTTCGTGGACATCAGCTGTCCGGGAGTCGAAGTAGAACTTCGCGGCTCGTCTGGTATGCAAGAAAGTTTAGAACCCTTCGCGGTCTCGTCTGGTATGCAAGAAATGTTTAGAACCCGGAAACCTTCAACATCCATTCATTTTAAAGTGGAAAATTGAGAGCTCTCTCTCTCTCTCTCTCTCTCTCTCTCTCTCTCTCTATATATATATATATATATATATATATATATATATATATATATATATATATATATATATACATATGAGTGTGTGTGTGGCTGTGTAATATTCCGTTTTGAAACAAAAAAATTCCGTCTAATAAAAGGAGTCCATAAAAAAGCCAGAAGGTAGAAAGTTAATTCTGTATTTCAGAGCACAACTGTCTCCTTCTACAGGGATGTACATGAATCGTGTACTTGCCTGTAGAGGGAGACAGTTATTGTTCTCTGAAATATAACATTAACGCTCTACCTTTTGGCGTTTTTACGGCCTCCTTTTATTCCATAGATGTATATGGATTGTATGTAGTATGTATGTCCTATAAATCCATATAATCTATATGTATATATCACACACACACACACACACACACACATATATATATATATATATATATATATAATAATATATACATATATATATATATATATTATTATATATATATCCAATGTAGCACGGAGGAACATCACGTACTTGAGAATATCCTTAAATCCGCGGTAGAAAGATAAATCAAACAGGATCTTGGAACAAGTACTTTCGTAGTATATTCTACATTTTCAAGTTCACGCTGAATATGAAAGAAGTTGACAGGCCTTTTATACAAAATCAGAAAGAGGGGGTGGGGTTACACTTTATTAAAGTACTTTCGTAGAACATTCTACATTTTCTAGTTCACGCTGAATATGAAAGAAGTTCACAGGCCTTTTATACAAAATCAGAAAGAGGGGGGCGGGGTTGCATTTTGTTATTAAACTTTGTGTTCTCGCCTTCTGGGAATTCCTGGTAGATCAATCTTCTCTATAAGAAACTTTCTGTTCTCGCCTTCTGGGAATTCCTGGTAGATCAATCTTTCCTCCATAAGAAACTTTCTGTTCTCGCCTTCTGGGAATTCCTGACAGCAACCCGTCAAGGCAAGTAGAATGTTGTTGGAGATTAAGGTGACCTCATGCCAGCACGGGCTCTTGCTGATAGATCAGCCTGTTCACAGGGCAAGTCGAAGCGCCTCAGCGGCGTGGTTGGTATGGTATTGGCGTCCCACCTCGGTGGTCGCGGGTTCGATTCTCGGCCATTCCATTGAGGAGTGAGAGATGTGTATATCTGGTGATGGAAGTTCACTCTCGACGTGGTTCGGAAGTCACGTAAAGCCGTTGGTCCCGTTGATGAATAACCACTGGTTCCATGCAACGTAAAAGCACCATACAAACAAACAAACAAACAAACAAACAGGGCAAGTAGTAGTATCTAACGCTTCACGCGCGCCGTTGGCCGACTTCCTTTCCCCCTAAGCTCACAACCGGCAATCCGCGCGTTCATACCACAGTACCAGGCACTAGTCGCTGTTTATTGACGCCGGCGCCAGCATTTCGTGTTTTTTTTTTTCAGGGTGGGCTGATGCAAAGGTCTCTCTCTCTCTCTCTCTCTCTCTCTCTCTCTCTCTCTCTCTCTCTCTCTCTGTCTTCCGGAGCAGAGACGACTCTTTTTCTGCTTCGTCATTGTTGTTAGATATTGTCGTTGCTGCATTTTTGTTTTATTAGGTATTGTTTCTCCGGCAGTATTTTTTTTTTTCTTGTTGGTCGCGCGTTTCTGTTAGTCCTTTTGTAGAATTTCTTCCTGCTTTATTTATCATTCGCAGTGTTCCATTTTCAAGGTTAGTGTTGTTATTGGAAATTATAAATTACCTTCCATAAAGTTACCTTGCAAGATACCTGATTTCTGATTCGACAAAACAATATCGGTGAGCCTTTAAATAAAAAAATATCTGTTTATTAGTACTTAAATGACAAACAAACAAAAAAACGAAAGAAAAAGCGAAAAATAAGGCGAAGAATAGCTGAAACCTTAACTATACACTCGTATAACTTTGAAATCTATTTCTTTATCTTTAAAATCAAACACTTCCAGCATTGGAACTTTGAGACATAAAGCCAATGCCAGTAAAAAAATAAAAAAAAATAAATCTCTCCCAGGATCATTTTCTCCTCAAGGTGTTGTATAATTTTTAGAATTATAAGATATGTAGTCGGATTTATTTCCGAGCGATGTCTAACTTTTCAAAATGAACCTCGTTTTTTTTTTCTAATGAATGAGTAAGTCTCTCTGAATCAGGAAGAACCAGTTGTGAGGAAATTCACAA
Organism: Macrobrachium nipponense; assembly: GCF_015104395.2. Lineage (NCBI taxonomy): Eukaryota > Metazoa > Arthropoda > Malacostraca > Decapoda > Palaemonidae > Macrobrachium > Macrobrachium nipponense. The sequence continues at coordinate 67,462,114 of NC_087215.1, read as the reverse complement.
GTCTTGTTAAAAAGAGAAAGAAGGAAAAGATTGTTTAGGCTTAAGAATGCATTATGAAGAAATATAAGAAGTGGGCTAAAGAACAACTATGCAAAAGAACAGGGAGATGGGGGTGGGTGGAGGTGGAGGGGTTGGGGAAGGTGAAAGAAAAGAAAAGAAAAATAGATAATAAAGAGAACCGCGAACCGCCAGCAAAATATTAAAAAAACAAAAAACAAAATAAATAAATAACATTTTTGTGGCCGTAATTTTCTGGCCTCTTCGAGATCATATCCAGGGTGGGGAGTGGGGCGTTGGGGAAGGTGAAAGAAAAATAAAACAGATAATAACAAGAACCGCGAACCGCCAGCCAAAAAAAAAAAATTTAAAAAATAAAATAAAAAACGTTTTTTGTGACCGTAATTTTCTAGCCTCTTCGAGATCATATCCGACCAACGGAAGACTAACGGTGCATGAGTCGCCGAGAGTTCTTCGCTCGTCGGCGGATGCAAACCACGCGCGTCTGCGCAGCGACTTCGGCTTACGAAGATGAACTCTGCAAACGGCCTTAATGAGGGAGAGAGAGGCACTGAGAATGATTACGGTCTTAATGGACACTCTGAAAGAATAAAACCACAGAGCTGAGTGTGAGTGCTGGGTTCACTTCCGTGGCTGAGGCACGTCGGTCTAGTTCTTCGGTCAACCTAGAAAAAAAAAAAAAAGCAAGGGTTTGTGACGCCTAACCCCCCCACCCAACAACAACAAAAAAACACTTAGCAAAAATGAAAGCAGTAATGTTAACAGAAAAAGAAAGGTTATCGATGTAAATACCAAAGGGAAGAAGATTCCTTAAAATGGCTAAAACTGGGATCAAGTAATATATCAAGATATATATGTAAATAAATTCCTCTGTTAAATCAGGATACGTCTCAAGTATAAAAGGTCCATTAAAACACTCTGGTTTAAAGCTAAAGGACTATATTTCGGTGGACTAACTTACGACCTTTTCAAGTACGGGCCACCGAATAGTCCGTAGCTTTAAGCCAGAGTGTTTTAATGCCTTTTATATTTTAGATTTATATATATATTTATATATATATATATATATATATATATATATATATATATATACTATATATATATACTATATATATAACATATATATATACGTGTATGTGTATAACAGAGAGAGAGAGAGAGAGAGAGAGAGAGAGAGAGAGAGAGATAATAGGTAACATGGGAATGGAAGACTAAGAAAATAACGGATAAAACACTTCTTGAAAGAGGACACAGAGAGGAGAGAGAGAGAGAGAGGAGCGCGCAGGAAACAGTTTTGAAAAGAAAAGTAATTAGCCTCAATCAAGGTATGAAGGTCAACGTTTCCCGGCTCGTCTTGACCTTATTCAAGAGGTATAACTGGTGTAGACCCAATGCGACTTCAGAAATTTCGTTCTTTTGAGTCCAATACAAGAATGTGCGTGTATAAATGCCAACGCACACACGTGTGTGTGTGTGTGTGTGCACACATATATATATACGCATATATAGTTTGTGCGTATGATGTACAAGACATAGTTGTATATCAGTGTTAAGATAACTTTGTAAAACACAGCACATAATGGCATTTCCCCTGCTACATGCATATAGTCATCGTTTGATCTGTGCTACGATGCATGGCAACTATACTCTGTTTTTTTTCATCTGTCCATCCGCCGGTGGTGTTTTTGTATGGTAACACTGCGTGCCGGGCTTTAGATAGTTACGCTATTTGTAAGTTTTAGGTAAATAAAAGGATATCTGGGTGTACATTTGCAACTGAAAAGTGTTTTAATAATTTACGGTATGCGAATTACATCGTTAATATTCGAAATAGGATATTATTATAATCGTTGAATGTAAGCTGAATGTAACTATCTAAAGCCCGGGACGCAGTGTTACCATACAAGAACACCACAGGCGGATGGACAGATGAAAAAAAACAGAGTTTAATTATCTTAATTATTCATTTTATAGTAATAATTGTACAGGGTTTCTTCGGTTAAATCTGAATGTTCTCCTCGGAAACAGGAGGGAGAACAAACGAATGGGGGTTCCCCCCCTTCCCCAGCAGCTTTCACAATGATGACGTCACAGCGTACTCACTCAAGTTGATTAGGCCCGGTCAGTTCTCTCTCTCTCTCTCTCTCTCTCTCTCTCTCTCTCTCTCTCTCTCTCTCTCATGAGAAATGCTTGAAGACTTTCCCTACTTCACCTTTTTTATTTGTTTGCTTCGATCTGCGGTGCTGCCGGATAGAGAAGAACTTTCAATTCAGTTTTAAACCAAATAGTAGATGTTTCATCGTTTCTTTCTTCATCTTTTATCCCCTGTTGATTTGAAATAGAAATTATCAGTGAAGGAAAAAGAAGTCTTATCGTATGTTTACCCCATTTCAGTTTGAAACGCAGATTATTAGCCTATGAAACAGGAGTCTTATCATGTACGAGCAAAAGTTAAAGGAAAAAAATCCTGCTAACTTGATGAGCACATCAATAAAGATTGCACTATGACGATGAAAGCCACGTACAGAAAGAAGCCTGTTGATCTCAGCAGCCACAGTCGCCAACTGTAGTGAATATGATCATCGTCTCTTCCTACAGATGTTACGAAGAGTATCTGCGCGTGCGTACGTGCGCAGATATACCTTCCGGTAAGTGTTGCACATGATCCCACGAGCGGCGAGCCACTTGGACCCCTTTCCTTCTTCTTCAAGAGGTCAGTGTGACGCGAGACACCTCTGCGAGAAGGTGTCTCAGAGTGCTGCTCTTCAAAACAGAGACCTTTTTTTCTCTCTCTCTCTCGCTCTCAGTCGTTCTACTTTTCTCGTATGTGTCAGTTCGAGAGCAATGTGTATCAGTCATTTCTAAAGTGAGACGAGAGTATATTAATCCATTTGACTGCGTCTACTGTGATTTTTTTTCGTAACAGTAATATGAAAGAGTGAACATATAATATAATAATACATTTCAACATGTTTTCAAAGCTGCTCTTCGTGTGGTGTTCGGTGCTGGCAGCCACACGGGCACACTTAATTCCCTATAACCTCGGGGGAACCGTTATCATGGTGGACAGTGAGGCGCTGAAATACAACTCTCCTCTTCTGGCCCATTTGGAAAATGGGATGCCCACACGGCAGGGCCCTGAGAACTCATCGAGCGAAAGCCATTCTGAGACACTGGGAACGATCTCAGATGATCAGCTGAAAACAGAAAGCAATTTCAATGTCCAAGAAACGCAGACACTAAGTTCAGCAGAAAGTGATTTCAGAAAGGACACTCAGGGGAATTTGGAAATCAGTGTTTTAGATGAGGGTCAGGAAGTGTACCCTCTGCCCACCTACCATTATGAACCTGCTCAGCCCATTGGGTGGAAGGATGCGGCGGGAATTTACTTGGGTGAACAAAAAGTGCCCCTTGTGTCGAATAACCAGCCTTCTTTGTATTACTCGGTAGAAAACCCAGACGAGAGCCATGTTTCAGAGACAATCCACAAGATAATAACTTCGCTGAACCAAAATACAGCCGACATCAAACTGAACGATCGAGCTCCAGTTCCCTTGATCCCACCTATTCCAGATGCTCAAAGCTTTGTCAATCCAGTCCAGACTACTCACTTCCCCTCTCAAGAAAGTGATCAGTCGACTGACAGCTTCCTGAGTCATACTTTCTCACAAGCTGTTGCCAGTGACTCAGATTTGGGGGGTTCTGTCGTCGACAGCGTGACGGTGTTAGGAGATAACGTTCGCACTCATATCTATCATGAGCATCAAACGCTTGGCGATGATGGGGATACTCATCGCAGTGACAACATACCAACACCTCCAAGTGAAAACAGTGGTCAGGAAACTACAACTAGCTTTGGACTCTTCCAGGCATCCCAAGCTGATCGTGAAGATCTTGAGACTGTGACAAAGATCGCAGAGGACAGCAACAGTCCTTCTGTCACTATTGTTAGCGATAGTACTGAGCAACCAAACTTTGATGGTACTACAGAGCAGCCGTTGGAGGATCAGACTACTGAAATAGCTTTGGAAGAAATCCTAACCCAGAAGGAGGAAGCCATCATCGCGGATCTGCAAGAAGAAACTGACATCAAGAAAGAAGAAGAAGAGCACCAAGTTGCACTTCAGGAGGCAATGGCTGATATATTTGGAAGTCTATTTGCATCTGAACCTGAGGAGTCTGCGAAAGAAGACAAAACACCTGCAAGCGATGCTGATTCAGAAAGCTCAGTAAATTCTAAAAATTCAAATCATACAGTGGTGCAACATCACCCTGACACAAATTCAGGGGTACATTCAGGTTCAACAGAACAAGAGGATTCCTCTTTATCTGAACTCAGTGATAAAGAAGATACATCTTCAGCTGTTGAAGCTCAAGAGGACTCTGACGCATCTAACTTTAATGACCACGAAGAAACACAAGCCTCAGATTCACAGACACCCACAGACCTTGCTGCTCCAGAAGATTTAAAGAACTCTAATGATGATCAAGAAAACAAGGAACAAGAAACCGACTTTCCATTGCCATTCGATCTTTTTAAAGAAGAGGATATGAATATACCGAACAAAGATGGGGAAGAAAATGTGCAAAATGACAAAGTTTCCCTAGATCATTCAAATCTTTCACCACAAGAGGATTCAGATGTGTCAACTGTTGATAAGCAAGGAACAGATTTACAAACACCTTCAGATGTGGACCAAGAAGATATAAATATGTCTAATGCTGATGAGCCAGAAGGGATACAACAGGATGCAGGTTTCCCAGTACCATTAGACTTTATTGCCCTCGAAGATTCAGAGATGTCTGCCACTGATGAGGAAGAAAGTATACAACAGGAAACAGACTCGTCAGTTCATTCAGACCCTACCATTCAAGAAGATTCAAATATGTCTGCTGCCAGTGATCTTACTGTCCAAGATGATTCAAGTATGTCTAATAAGGATGCAGAGGATAAAACACATCAGGAATCAGACTTGCCAGCACCTTTTGATCTAACAGCTCATGAGGAGGATTCAGCTGTATCTAACAATGCAGAGCTAGGTGGTACCCACCAACAAGAGGAAAATGAGACATATGAGCCTTTTGGTCTCCTTGGTATCTTCAGTGGTCAAAATGACGGGACTGAAGAGCAGACCTCCCACTCTGAGACTGTTGATGACAGTGGTAATGGTGAACCTTCAACAGTAAATGAAAATAACAACACCAGTGAGCAAAGCATCTTGAGTACTTTGTGGTCTTACTTCCCAAATACGAGAGGCGAACCAGAAAAGGCAACCGTTACTGAAGCCCCTCAAGTGCCCCATCACTCTCAGGCAGCTATGAATCCTCTGCCAATCACTGGAGACCAAGCAGCTGGAATCTACATCGACGACAAAAAAGTTTACAACAAACAACCAGATGATCAACCCTCTCAGTACTCAACACGGCACGACCCGCCTGAACACGACGACGGACTCCTCACCTGGTTTGACGACGAACCTATCAAGATTTTTGACCGTGAAGTAGCTTCTGATGCTTCAGAAGTGGCTAACACTCCTGAAGAGGCTACATCTCCTGAAGAAGTTATCACCCCTGAATTAGCTAACACACATGAAGAAGGTAACACCGCTGGAGTAGCTAACACTGCTCAAGCAGCTAATGCTGTTGGAGTACCTAACACTGCTCAAGCAGCTAACGCTGCTGGAGTACCTAACGCTGCTCAAGCAGTTAACACTGCTCAAGCAGCTAACACTGCTGGAGTACCTAACACTGATGGATTACTTAACACTGTTCAAGCAACTAACACTGTTGGAGTACCTAACACTGCTGAAGCAGTTAACACTGCTGAAGCAGCTAACACTGCTGAAGCAGCTAACACTGCTGGAGCAGTTAACACTGCTCAAGCAGTTAACGCTGCTGGAGCAGTTAACACTGCTCAAGCAGCTAACACTGCTCAAGCACCTAACACTGCTGGAGTGCCTAACACTCCAGAAGAAGGTAACACTCCTGAAGAGCAGGAGGTATCCGAATCATACCCGCCTGGCCCAGTTGACCTGAGAGACACACACAAACCCATTGACAACACGATTCCTGTGGGACGGCCTGGTACTGTGGGCCGACCAGCCATACCTGGCAGCGTAGGAGGCGGCGCACCCAAACCAAAACCTTTCAGTGATGTTGATGGTATGTCTGGTGATTCATTGTGTCAGATATAGTTTTTAGTTCCATGACTTATGTTTTTGGTAGATACAGTTTTTAGTTCTTCCCTGACTTATGTTTTTGGTAAATACAGTTTTTATTCCCATGACTTATGTTTTTGGTACGGAATATGATACTTATGATGCTTCTCATAATTTGTAGATTATTATTAGAATTATGGTATTAGTGAGATAGTTCTCATTCCGTTTTCTGTTGTGAATTATTCCATGCACACTTTATTTCCGGCTGTGTCCCCAACGAATTTTCTGTGGGGGTGACTCTGGTAATCAAGGAGAAATAAAAAACAAACAAAAAATAAATGTAACATCTAAACAGAACAACCGCATATTAAAAAGCAGCAACTTTTAGATTCAATTTCGTGCCTAGCCAGTTGATGGAGTTTGATATTTCTATAATGAACAACAGAGAAGTCATTTGTTTCACACACACAAATGGACATCATTACTGACAGTCAAGATATCAGAAATCGTTATTTACAGACATTTGCAGAACATTTTTGTTGTTTTTGTAACCTGCTTCAAAAAACAAAAAACAAAAACAAAAATAGGCTACACAACTCTTAAGAATTTTTTGTCAAACGTATTGATGAAATGAGTGTATCTTAAATATCTCTCTCTCTCTCTCTCTCTCTCTCTCTCTCTCTCTCTCTCTCTCTCTCTCTCGCTTTTGTTTGCGAATCGCCAAGCAACATTTTCTCTTCCAGATCATTTGTATGCTTACTCGGTCGTCTTTTTAGAGCGGCTAAGATAGTTTCTGTTTCTGTTACAAGTCCAGTCATAATGCGTTTGTCAAAATGATGTCTTTTGACGTAAACCTACCGTGTATTTTTTTTTTTTTCGTTTTACGACATTCAATCGAAAGATATACAATAGAGCAACGACCAAATTTTTTTTTAAGTCTACACAACTTTGTTTCGTTGGTTTGAGACAATCAATGCTTACCCAAGAAAACGGTGCAGAGGACAGACAGATTTTGAAAAGGAGATAGAAGCAAATGAATCCTAAATGTGACCAATCTCTCGTTGTTGTCCTGGAATGAAGTCGACCTTATTATTATGCCCGCACGGGCTCTTCCTCGTACGAACAGCCAGCTTGCATTAAAAAAAGAAAAAAAAGAGAGAGAAGAAGAAGAAGATGAGTCTCAGGCAGAGAAAACAAAAAACCGGAAATGACAGGCAAACTGGAGTGGATCGATCCGCTAATTCGCCGAACTGATGACCCGAATCAGGAAGAAGAAGAAGAAGAATCAGGAAGAAGAAGAAGAAGAAGGAGACGATGAAGTAGAAAGTTTCTTTCCAGAGCTTTGTAAATAATTGAGAATGGCGTCTCTGTAATGGATGATGATATTTATATGTTGCAAGTTGTAATAATGGTGGCTATAATAATACTAATTGAAAAAGAAACCCACAAAATTACTGTTTATTACGTGTTTACTTATAAGTATTTACATTTTATTTTACTCAATCTTTAGAAGAAAACCGAAAGAAGTTTTTGTTTGGTTCAATAATAATAATAATAATAATAATAATAATAATAATAATAATAATAATAATAATAATAATCTGGCTAATAAAACGGGTAAAATGCCCTTGGATGAAACCGTAAATTTTACAGCTGTTCTCCAATGTATTGTTGAAAAGATGAATTAATATCTCTCTCTCTCTCTCTCTCTCTCTCTCTCTCTCTCTCTCTTACTCCTCCTTCTCTCTCTTCTCAAACACCACACCACACAAACACACACAAACACACACCCACCCACACATACACACCACAACACACACATCCTTTTTTCTTTTATATTGTCTCCTTTTTATGAATTCGTTTTTGTTTTCTTGACTAGTTGGATATGGTCAGATAAAAAGCAAGCTCTCAAGATGATTAGCCATTTCGTGTATTAGATTCAGATTCACTTATTTACATTGATTTTTCTTTCTTCAGGTCTGTCCATTTTTGCTATGTCGTGATAAAGCTCACCAGAAAACCTATACACATCATTAAAGACCAAAAAATAAAAAAAATAAAAAAAACTTATTTGAGAATGATACCAATTTCTTCGTAGCTCTAGATCGAACAAAAGGGCTTTAAAAAAAATCATTTTATATCATTCTCCATCAGCTACAAACTCATTTCATATTCTCCTTTTTTGGGTGAGGGGGGAGTATTGGAATTTTGTCGTGATCATAAGGGAGAAATCGACTTTTATAACTTTCTACGTCGGTTATAAACACGACAAACGTTGACGTATGTAGCCCGCAGGATGGAAAATGCCATAATGAAACGCTAGAATCAATTTTTGGTTTCCTTCCCTCTGGCTCCTTGAATGTATGCCAACGTCCCCCTCCCCCATCCCCCATCCCGCCCCCTCATCCGCTATCTCCCCCTCCCCACAAGACATCCCACCACACCAATCCCCTCCTATCGATGTCTCCCTTGGCATACCTTTCGTTCCAGTTCCTCATAGAAAACGGGGTGAGGTCACAAATGTGAAGTCGACAGGTTTGGTTGCATTGGTTGTCAATTTCTGTAAACTGGCAACGTGGCATCTAAGGCTTGATTGATTGACATTCATTTCCTGTGCACCGGCGTCGCAACAAAGGAAAGTGTTGTTGACAATTCAGCGAATAACATCCTTTCACCTTGTACATAATCGTACTACTGTGTAATAGCATGAGTGTAGATATATCCTTTCTTTTGTGTGGGACCTGGTTAGTCTGTGGGAAACAAACGCCACGTTTTTAACTGTCACAGCATCTTAATCAAGAAATTGCAGTGGAACGTAATGTACATATTTTACAAATAACGCAATTGCAGTGTCACTTAAGAATTGTTTTTGTTTTTTGACGGGACACTAATTCTAGCACTGATGCATTCACTCACCAAATATGGAATTTGTCTTTGCTTCTGTATTCTCGGTCCAGTTGTCAAGCCTTGCGAGAATCAGCTTACGAGGAGAAGTCCATTACAACCCCCTCTGCTCTCAATTACTTCTACTGCCTATGGGTAACCATATCTGTCTTGATATCTTCAATAAATGTTACCATTTTGCATTTTACGCAGACGCCCTTACCAAATAAAAAAAACAAATACAAATAGATAAATTTAAAAAATCAATGATTGTCTTTTTTCCAAAATCTTTTAGGGATAATCATTTTAAAAGTCAGCTGTGTGTCAGTGTTTTGCCATGGCTCTCCATAGCGTTGTGTCTAAATTTCTTTGATGAACCAGTTAACCAAAATTGCAGAATCGGAAACTGCCGATGGTTTCTGTAAATTCAGCTATTTTTTTCGTCACTGTCAGACATGATTCTCAATTCACGAAGCTTTAACAATAAGGCATATTTCTCAGGCATGAAACCTTCAAGAACGCGAGTGTATACGTATAGTTTCTGCTTGTACACATGCATGCGCTAGTACGCACGAACACATACACATATATACACACAGACTCTCTTTGCATTATGTTACTGACTGCAGCAAGAGGTGGGAAAACATATGACGAGTAACATCCACAGAATTAAAGGACGTTTTAATCCCGATCATTCCAGAAACTGGAGCGTTCGACGACGACTTTGCTGAGGACCAAGCCAATGTCACGATCAACACAGGAGGTGCTGTGTTCCACAGCGTCGTACCGGACCTCCTCCACAAGTCTACTTGTCGTGAGTATTTTTTCCTCCTCTGCATTTTCTGTCACTTAATAAGTTATGTTAGGTCGGTTTGGTTAGGTTAAGCTACCTTGGGCTAGGTCCTCGTTTTCTGTCACTGGAGAGGAGACTGGATGGGTAAGTTCTTCGTTTTCTGTCACTTACGAGGAGACTGGATCAGTTAGTTCCTCGTTTTCTGTCTCTTAAGAGGAGACTATATATATGCCGTAGCAACCGCTGGTAGCCATATTATATTGTGCCTGAAGAAATTGAAATCGCCAATGGCCTCCTAGTGATGGTCGTCAGTTTGGAAGAGGGACAGCGGCAACCATTTGATTCTGCCTTGTAGTACCATTCGTTGTAAAAAAAATCAAGTAACTATTCCTATGACAATTTTTCTTTTTTCAATTAAGTAACTCCATGAGCATTGAGCTACCAAAGGTGCTTTGATGAACACGTATTTTATATATATAAATTTTTTCTTACTTTCATCATTCATTTCTTCATTCGCGTCTCCTTTTAAAAGATAACATTATTTCATGATTATTTTCGAAATTGCTTTGATTTTTTTGTGTTTTTTGCTTCTATTAATGTCACCTTCCTCCCTCAGACGACCTAACTGAACCTCATTCTGCTCTAAACCAAACTAACCTCAACCTCTTCCAGGATGCGGCATCAGATTCAACCAGAAGATCGTCGGGGGCGACCCAACGGACATCGACCAATACCCGTGGATGGCGGGCATCACGACCAAGTCGGACGACTTCACCTTCTGCGGAGGATCGTTGCTCAACGACTTGTACGTCCTCACGGCCGCCCATTGTCTCTACCAGTAAGTATGAGAGTGGTAGGCCTATCTTTTCGTTTCATCTCACACTAGAGACCTCTGCCCACTATGTATGAGAATGGTAGGCCTATCTGTTGGTTTCATCTCACACTACAGACTTCTGTCCAGTAAGTAAGAGAGTTTGGTCGCCTATCTGTTGGAGTTTCCTCTCACAAACTAGGAGACCTACTGCCCAGTAAGAATGAGAATGGGTTAGGCCTATCTTTGGGTTTCATCCTCACATAGAGACCTCGTCCAGTAAGTAAGAGAGTGGTAGGCCTATCTGTTGGTTTCCTCTCACACTAGAGACCTCTGCCCAGTAAGAATGAGAAAGGTAGGCCTATCTTTTGGTTTCATCTCACACTAGAGACCTATGTCCAGTAAGTAAGAGAGTGGTAGGCCTATCTGTTGATTTCCACTCACACCAGAGACCTCTGCCCAGTAAGAATGAGAATGGTAGGCCTATCTTTTGGTTTCATCTCACACTACAGACCTCTGTCCAGTAAGAATGAGAATGGTAGGCCTATCTGTTGGTTTCCTCTCACAATAGAGACCTCTGCCCAGTAAGAATGAGAATGGTAGGCCTATCTGTTGGTTTCCTCTCACACTAGAGACCTCTGCCCAGTAAGAATGAGAAAGGTAGGCCTATCTTTTGGTTTCGTCTCACACTAGAGACCTCTGTCCAGCAAGTATGAGAATGGTAGGCCCATCTGTTGGTTTTATTTCCCACTAGAGACTCCTATCTGGTTAAAGGTGACAATACACTATCACCTTTAATGTCTGGAACTAGCTTTGTAGTGCGTCAGGATCCGGTGTCTGTTAATTAAGGTGCGTAGATGTCATTGTTCATCATGAAAAAGAAACCCACAAATTCAATTTGTAACTTGTTTACTTCTAAGTATTTACATTAAGTTTTACTCCACACTCGAGTACTTTCAGGCTCTTCTGTGGCCCATTCTCAAGAGATGTTTGGGATGTTAGCCTGGGTCAAGGCCCAGCAGTCTTCTGGAACTTCTTCTCGTTGTGCTGTCATTTATGCGATGGCTGTTCTGGTTTTCTTGAGAGTTGCCAATCCCCTCTTGTCGCTCTGATCCTCCTGAGCTGATGGTCAATGGAATTCACCCTTGTGGTAAGGGTGTGGTCACCGAAAGTCTGTTGGGCAGGAAACCTAATCTCCAGGTCAGCAGGGTCAATCTTAGCTAAGATTGACCCTGCTGACCTGGAGATTAGGTTTCCTGCCCAACAGACTTTCGGTGACCACACCCTTACCACAAGGGTGAATTCCATTGACCATCAGCTCAGGATATCAGAGCGACAAGAGGGGATTGGCAACTCTCAAGAAAACCAGAACAGCCATCGCATAAATGACAGCACAACGAGAAGAAGTTCCAGAAGACTGCTGGGCCTTGACCCAGGCTAACATCCCAAACATCTCTTGAGAATGGGCCACAGAAGAGCCTGAAAGTACTCGAGTGTGGAGTAAAACTTAATGTAAATACTTAGAAGTAAACAAGTTACAAATTGAATTTGTGGGTTTCTTTTTCAATCTTCAGAAGAAAACTGAAAGAAGTTTTTGTTTGGTTCATTGTTCATCATCTCTGTCAGTCATAAGGACGATGAAGCTTCTGAATTCTAGAGGAGCTTACTATAGTAGATTCACATCAACCGTGCTTTTGATGTCTAGGCCAGTCCCTTACGAAGCTCCTGATTGGCGGTTGATAAGCTGGAAACTTTTCTCAATCTCTCTCGAGAGTTCGCATGGGTAGGATCTATGTTCCACCTCTCCTGAGGAATGCGTCTTTCAGGAGAGATGGAACATACATCCTGCCTATGTGAACTCTCGAGAGAGACTGAGGAGAGTTTTTCAGCCCTTTAATTGGCTTATCAACAGCCAATCAAGAGCGTCATAAGGGACTGGCCTAGGCATCGGATGCACGGTTGATGTGAATCTAATAGTGTTAATTCGAATCGCCACATGGGTTTCTTCTGCATGGATATATATTTTTTCATTTATTTCTTATCAGTCATTGCTTTTATGCAGACATCATTATTTGTCATTTCCATACTATCTAGATTCAGTTTTTCTCTTTACTTAACTTTTCACAATTTTTTTATTTTGTGGAAAATGTCGTATAGAAACCTGCCAAGCTTTTTTTTCTTATATTTTATAGAATTCATTTTTCATTTGAAACACTAGTAAAATTGGGTCACTCCGTCAAAATTCTTTGTGGTACCCTCATCATTGCCAAGAGAACGCAGTGATATACTTACTCTAGGTGAGCGGTTCTCAACCTGGGTGAGTTTCCGAGTTTCTCTGTGGTGACCACAGATTGGCAGGCTCAAACCGGCTCTAGGACCACACGAAACGCACAGTGCATCAGTCCACGCTCATGAAAAAGAAAAAGAATGCACCTTTCGAGGGAGACAATTTTGGACAGGAGGGGTGGGGGTGGTGAGATGACATTCATTGACATTTGGTGGAAGGGGGTTGCATGGGCCGAAAAAAAGGTTGGAAACCATTTTTTGCTTCAGATCGACGGGCATGACATGAAAAAGGCGATCTACGCTTAACTGAGAGGTATCTCGGCCCTGAAGTTCTGCTGATCTAGAAATCATTTATTAATTTATGTATCTTATTCTATTTTATTTATATATTTTATTTATTTGTTTACAGGCAGTATCCTGACGATATATACGTCCGCTTTGGGGAGACTACGAGAGACAGTTACAAGTCGGTTAATGTGGATGTGGAGAAGATGATCATTCATCCGAAGTAAGAATCATTCTCTCTCTCTCTCTCTCTCTCTCTCTCTCTCTCTCTCTCTCTCTTTTGAATGCACCGAAATTATCATCAGTCTGTTTTGAAGAATGTCTTTTACTGCAATACATCAGGATAATATGAAGATAAAAGGCCCACAAAACTTTCAAATAGTGGTTTATGGGCCTCTTATCTTCATATATATATGACCTCTAAAACACTATTTGAACGCTTTATGGACCTTTTTACCATCCTATTATACTGTTGTATTCCAGTAAAAGACATTCATATATATATATATATATATATATATATATATGTACGTATATGTATGTGTGTATGTGTCCCCATGCTTCCAACTCGCTGGAATACGTGATGTTCAGAGAGACCAAAGTGTGAACAGTAGTAATCGGCCTTGCCCGTTTAAGAGACCTAAACAGACGAATTGGCTCGTTCGCAGGTACGACATCAACATCGTGTACAAGGCGGATATCGGCCTGATTAAACTGAAGCAGCCCATCCCTACCTTCACCGACAAGATCTTCCCGGTCTGCCTGGCCCTCGGCAAGGAGACCTACGCTGACTTCGATGGTGAGACCCGGAAATATATAGTCTTTCGACTGACGTTTTTCAAAAGGGGCCAGAGGCTACCGTTCATAGACCTAGTAGGCATTTTTGTAGCAGGAGTCCCAGAGGGGGTGTGACCTGACCAGATTTACGTTGGCCTCACCTATATATTTACTTTGCATTCCAGCCAAATTTTTTAATTGATTAGATATTCCCTTCGAGTCTTTTTTTTTTTTTTCATTTTTATATAGTATTTCTGGTAGAGATTCTTTAGCGAAGCCACGTTAAAAGCCCAAATTTTAGATAGCTTTTGATCAAAAATGCTAAAATCACCATTTTTTCCCAAAGCACTCACAACCCTGGACCCTGTCGTTCCTTTGACTGTGCCTCCGTTCGTATTCTCTCTCTTCCATCTTTCTTTCCTTAGCCATCGTCTAACAATTGATTCATAGTTTTCAGAAATTTTTGCTGTCAATTTCCGCTTCTGAATGACCTCGTAGGTCCCGGTGCTTGTTGGCCTTTGCCCTAAATTCTTTTAGTCTATTCATTTCACGCGTGACTGGAATTTTTGATGTGTTGACGTCATTTCAGCCCAAGTCTCCGGGTGGGGGAGAAACAGCTTCGGTGGTGACGTCACTAACGGCCTGATGGAGGCGACGGTGAGGGTGCTCTCGACGAGTACCTGCCGCAGGGAATCCGCCTACGAGAAGTTCGAAGTCCACAAGAAGGTCCTTTGCGCCCTGGGTAAGGGCATCGACGCCTGTCAGGTAACATATGCTTCGTCTTTTTCTTTTTCTTTTTTAAATCTTTTGTCATTTTTAACTTTTTATTTCTATTTCTTTATTAATTTCTTAGAATTTGTTTTTTGTTTTACTTTTTACGTTTTGGTAAGAGATGTAACTGCTCCGTGAAAAAATAAGTTCTCTCTCTCTCTCTCTCTCTCTCTCTCTCTCTCTCTCTCTCTCTCTCTCTCTCTCTCTCTAACTATGAAAATCGAAATTTTTGCGAAAATAGCTCACATTATATTGTTATAAAGTCCATGAATTTGAGCCTATGATAATTTCTCTCTCTCTCTCTCTCTCTCTCTCTCCTGTTCTCTCTCTCTCTCTCTCTCTCTCTCTCCGTAATTAGAAGAATATTGACAATTAAAAAGAAAATGAAGACTAGACATACAAAAATGGCTCATATGACTAACTGTAACAGCAGGATATCTCTCATCTACCTTTATATAATTCGGAAGATACATCCATGCATATTTAATTAATATTTTCCAAACCTTCTTGGTGTCAGTTTTCCTTTCTGCGCTTTTTGACCTCATAGGTCCCAGTGCTTGGCCTTTGATCTGATTTCTACATTCTGTTCTATTCGACACACGTACACGCGATTACACTTTTCTCAAGTGTATGTCTGATTATGATATTGTATTTCTTCCTTTGGACTTAAGTGTATGACTAATTCTGAGTATTGTATTTCTTCCTCTGAAAACAGGGCGACAGCGGTGGCCCATTGGTGGTCCTCGAAGGAGACCGTTACAAACAAGTGGGCATTGTTTCTTGGGGCATCGGGTGTGCGCAACAGGAATACCCCGGAATATACACCAGAGTATCCTCTTACAGGTGGGTATTGGAATATAGAATTTTGTCCGAAGGCCGAGCTTTGGGACCTATGAGGTCATTCTGCGTTGAAAAGAAAATTGAGAGTAGAAAGTTTGAGGGGTGTAACAGGAGGAAAACCTCAAAGCAATTGCACAATGTAACCATTGTTGGGAGAGGGAGGAAAGGAAGATGAAAGAACGCGAATATGAACGGAGGTTCAAGTAAAAGGAATGAAAGGGGCTGCAGCTAGGGGGTAGGATGGATGCTGCAAAGAATCTAAAGTAATGCCTACAGTGCAACCCATGCGGTGTATTGCCAGCACTATTTTCCTACGGGGTAGGTATACTGGTTGGTATTACAATGCTACTCATTGAAATACATTTAATAGGTCCATCCCAAGGCAAAAAGGCCTATGTTGGCCTAAGGACAGCTAGAATTAAAACCAACCAAATTTAATAGGTTCATCGTAAAATAAAGGCCTATGCTGGCCTAAGGACAGCTAGAATTAAAACCAACCAAACCCCCATTTCTCTCACTTAATCTTAGGAATACCTCATTGCAACCCATTGCCTCCCAAAGATTGCTCACAGTTATATGGAAGCCTTTGAATTCTTTCACTGTTTATGTAATCATTCTTCTTCTGTCTCTTCCAGCAAATGGATCCTCAAAAACTCCAAGGACGGCACCGGATGCCAATACGGCAAAACCTCGAAGCCTGGCAACAAGAACAAGAACAAGAAGAACAAGAACAACAAGAACAAGCTTCAGCTAGGCCAAATTCTGAACAACATGAAGAAGGGCCCGGGCGTGAGAGGTGACGAAGGAACGGCCGAAGATGGCGAACCAGCCAAAGGAAACAAGCAGAAGAACAAAAATAACAAGAAAAAGAACAAGAACAAGGGCCAGGGCAACAAGAAAGCCGACGAAATCGAGAAGCCGAACAACGCCTGGCAGCAGCTCTTCAGCGGAGGAGGCGTAGGGGCCCAGGGCTCCGGAAACAAGGGGAAAGTGAAGAAGAACCAAGTCAAGAATGGCGAGGTCGCTCAAGACGGTCAAAAGACGAAGACGGGCAACAAGAACCAAGTCGCTGATGGCGAGCAGGCGCCCTCGGCCGTTGACGCAGCGGGTGAGACGAAGTTGGAGAACTCCTTCACCGAACCCGAAGAAGCTCAAGACGCTTCTGGCGATAAGAAGAAGAAGAAGAAGAACAAGAAGAAAAACAAGAACAAAAACAACAACAAACGACGGGGAGGAGAAGTAGACCGAGGAGCATCTGACGATGGTGAAAGCAACAGCAACAACAAGAACAAGAACAAGGGAAACAGAAACAGAAACAGAAACAGGAACAACAAGAACAGAAGAAAAAACGGAAACGAGAACAGATACAGCGACCAGACGTTAGAAGACGCTGACGAGAACGAAATGAATCTGGAGAATATTCTGAGTGAAGTTGGGGAGGCCCAAGATAGCAGCCCCGTCGTCGATAACAAGAAAAACAAAAAGAAGAAGAACGAAAACAATAGCAACGGAGGTGAAGTAGACCAAGGCAGTTCTGTGGGTACGGAGGCCCCTGACACTAAAAATAGCAACAACAAACGAAACAAGAACAGAAACAATAAAAACAGGAGGAAAAACCAGGAAGACGACAAAGACCGAATTGACTGGGGGAACTTGGAGTCTGCCCTGAAAGGAATAGGCGGTATGATCGTCGGGGAGCAAAAACAGGCTTCCGGATAAGCCACTCCCCAGCTTTTATAAACGCATTCGAATATAGGCCTAGTGGTTACAGTCTCAATATGTATACCTAAACTTTACATACTTCCTTACTCGAAGAGGTAACTGCCTGCCTTTGAAAGGTAATAACTATAGTTCAGAGTTTTTTTTTCCTTTGAAATGTTTTTAAGGGGAGGTTACCAGATGTTTATATGATTTAGGTAGTGAATGATATGCAGCTGAGATCTGTAGTCGATCTTCAGAAAGGATGTGAGGTTATGATTTCACAAGGATAATTCTGGAAAACTAAAAATTATTTTTCCTCGCGTTTGTGACTGACTGAAATCACTGACAATTTTTCTTCTACGCACCAAATTCTCTGGAGGCTTGAATTTCAAGACAGTGGCCCCTCTAGTGGGCTTGTTCCGTACGAATAGGTTTCAACTTTTGAGTAATAATAATGATGATGATAATACAATATATAAATAAAGCATCTCTTGGTATTAATGGTGGCAAATATCTGAACGATAAGTCAGGTGTAGTGATTCTCTATAAATTGTGAGTTGATTGTGAGGTACAAAAGGATAACCAATGAGAAATTTTATTCCGTCTTCTGTCTTCCAGTTTGGGGCAGGTCCCTAAGGCTACAACTGTCATCAGGTGACCTTTACAGAGGCATATTTTCGTCATGTGATGTGATGAGGTAGACACATTAGGCCTATATCTTTCTATAGGTTAGTATTTATTTATCTATTTATTTATTTATTTATTTATTCATTCGTTCATATATACAATAATATATTTATTTTATTTCTTCGTCTCTCTTTTTCTTATTTTGCTATACATACCTCGATCCACACTGAACTATGGTGGAATCTTTTCTAATATATAGTTCTGTGCTATACCTTGTTACCTCTTTGATTTTCTTTTGTTTTCTAGTTAACTGCCTTTTGCGTTATTCTGATATATTTGTTGTTAATGTTGATATGTTTCCGAGATGCTGATAAAACTGTTCAGCCCTGCAGAGCATTATAATTATTTGTTACTTTACTCGTTAATATTCTGAAGGCCAGAAGTGAAACCTGGGTTGCAAAATAAGGCACCAAGAAGACGTTCGAATTGTGATTTGTCTTCTCGTGTTTCAGAAGGACCCGAAAATATTTTTTTTTGTAAAGAGGACTTTTTTTCAAGAGCCTTAGTCTCCATATTTACGTTGCCAAGTTGATGTGTATGTTACTCTATTTATCTCTTAATTTATTTATATATTTATTGCTGTGGCCTCGTCCCCAGCGACCCAAATGCTGCATTTTTACAATAAAGTAAAAGAAAATTGTACAGTACACGTTTTCTTTCTATCCTTTTACTCGTAACAAATAAATAGAATGTGGTTAGAATGGTCTTCTTTATCATGTTCCCCTCTGGGGTAAAATCTTAAATGGCCGAAACTATAGGCAATATTTGAAGATGAAATCCCCCTTTAAACGGATAAATTTGAGTTGCAACAACTCCTGTAAGGTGACAGAACAGATATCTATAATTTTCTTGGCTAAAAGATATGGGTGAGGTAATCTGAGAAGCCTACCGAGATAAGGGATTATATTTTTTTTTCTTTTTGCTGGTGCTAAACATGGCTGAAGCTCTGCGGGGCGCCGTATTCGATACCAGACCCTCGGGGATGGAAGTAAAATTACAAACATAAGGCGGTCCATTTCTCAAATTATGTCGGCAAATTCTACAAATTATCTCATGTACTGTATCATACGGAATCTTTTCTATACTCTTCAGTCAAAAAAACTAAATATACTAATAAACTATATCGTCTTGCTGCCGTCACCACATCCATCTAAGATGAAGCAGTATATTATCATAAACAAGAGTAAAAGAACTGATTATAAAAGGGAAACGATCTTCGTAATGAACGCCATAGTCTTTAGAAGCTTGAATTTAACTTCAAGGGCTTCTAGGAACCTTGTTCCACATGAATAAGGTTTATCCTGTGTATAAGGAGCCTTGTCCACACGAAGAGGGTTTATCCTGTGAATGATAATGACATTAATTACATTTAAAAGTGGATTGCGTCAGTAAATTGAGGTGCCGTCATGTGCGGAAAACCTTAACTACTACTACTACAATGCGCAAAAGAACTTATTACAAAAGGTAAACATGATCTTCGTAATGAACGCCATATTCTTTAGAAGCTTGAATTTAATTTCAAGGGCTCCATTGAACCTTGTTCCACATGAATAAGGTTTATCCTGTGAATAAGGAGCCTTGTTCCACACGAAGAGGGTTTATTCTGTGAATGATAATGATAATTATAACATTTAAAAGTGGATTGCGTTAGTAAATTGAGGTGCCGTCATGTAAGGGAAACCTTAACTACTACTACAACAATGCACAAAAGAACTTATTACAAATGGGAAACATGATCTTCGTAATGAACGCCATACTCTTTAGAAGCATGAATTTTACTTCAAGGGCTCCTTTGAACCTTGTTCCGCATGAATAGGGCTTATCCTGTGAATAAGGAGCCTTGTTTCACACAAAGAGGGTTTATCCTCTGAATAATAATGATAATAACATTTAAAAGTGGATTGCGTAAGTAAATTGAGGTGCCGTCATGTAAGGAAAACCTTAACTACTACTACAACAATGCACAAAAGAACATATTACAAATGGGAAACATGATCTTCGTAATGAACGCCATACTCTTTAGAAGCATGAATTTTACTTCAAGGGCTCCTTTGAACCTTGTTCCGCATGAATAGGGCTTATCCTGTGAATAAGGAGCCTTGTTCCGCACGAAGAGGGTTTATCCTGTGGGTAATAATGATATTAATAACATTTAAAAGTGGATTGGGTTAGTAAATTGAGGTGCCGTCATGTCGGTAAAACCTCGACTACTACTACTACAAAGCGCAGGCGCAGCGCGCCACGAATCGAAAAACGTAAACAAAAGTAAAACACTAAACCAGTCGTTGACCTCCTTTTTGGCGGGCGTTACGTAAACGATCCCCACGTGAATTACCTTCTCTACCCAGCTAGGAAGCTAAAATGGAGTCAGACGGAATAACACCAACGACATAAGCCCTATTTCGTGATAATAAGAACAGAAAATAAAGGGTCCTCCATCATGGGCATTCAGGGTCTGCTCCCCTTCCTGAAGAAGGCCTCCCGCCCGGCCAACCTTCGGGATTTCAAGGGCCAGACGGCCGCCGTCGACGCCTACTGCTGGCTTCACAAGGGCGCCTTCTCCTGCGCCGACAAGCTGGTCCGAGGAGAACCTACGGACGGGTTCGTCAAAGGAATATTTGTTGACTCCCAGGCCTACTGTAGAAGGCCGGGAGATGACGTGACGGAGCTTTGCTCTCACCATAGGCCTACTTTAGTTTAGTGTTAGACTTCGTTTTAAGTAAACCTAAATACGTTTAGGCACCAACTTAGGCCGCCAGGTAGTCACTTAAGTGTGCTATGAGACTGTCAAGGCTTAGTATCCATTTTGTTTAACTCGTTTTATTCCGTTTACCTAACAGAAAAAAAAAATTATGCCAAATAGGCTTATCGATTTTTATTCTGTCTGAATCAGTAATCCTATGTTGTTGTACGTACAGTAACAGCCACTAAATATGCTTAAGAGTGTTTTTAACAAGATTAAAATATTTTCAAATGCTTTAACTGAATTTGTAATGACTGCCTTGGTAGTATCCCCAGTAGGCCTACTATGGATGCTGAGAGGCTTGAAATTCACCCCAGCCCCTTCTAATCACTACGTTTCATACAGTCAAATATTCAGTAATATCTTCATGTAATTTAAATGATTTCTATCCCATAGGTATTTATGACATAGGCCTAAGTCACTTATAACTCAGTAGGCCTATTCATTGTCAAGTTGTAGGGTAACTTAAGCTTTTTTTTCCCAGTTGCAGTTTAACCATTTAGAAACCCAACTAAATTTTTGCCTGCCTCTTCAAATAAATTTCCAAGGCTTACAATTGTTTGACTTTTCAGGTAGCATAGGTCTTAGCATGGTCATGCAACCAGAAATCCTGTAACTGTTTTTAAAGATATTGTATTTATTAGGCTAACACAGTATTCACATGTTGGAAAGTAAAAAAGAAAAAGAAGACAAATGCTTAGAAGATAATGAAACGGGAGGAACTCCATAAAATTAACGAAAGGGGTCTTTAAGTTTCTTTTAACTGTAAGGTAGCATAAGCTACTTGATTAAAGTTTAAACTGAGATGCCAACCTGATTTTGACAGTTGTTGCAGATCTCAAAAATTTAGTAACGTGAAGTGACTTAAACCTAATTTCTCTTTGTTGCTTTAGGGTAAAATACCGCATGGTACAGGGGTGGACCATGTACGATCAATGTGTACAACCCCAAGAAAAGTACATTATAACGCGTCCTGACACCGGAGTAGAGGTCTTTAGCTCCGTTTCTCACCAACAACAAGTCGTGTCTGATGCCCATCTCCGATGTCAGGACGCGTTATAATGTACTTTTTTTGGGGTTGTACACATTGATCGTACATGGTCCACCCCTGTACCATGCGGTTTTTTGCCCTATTGATTTTTTATGGTCGACCACATGGCCAGGAATGTAAGCCCAAGTTTAATTGCTTGAAGATGCATTTAGCCCTTTCATTTTAATGTTTGAACTTATAATTTTAATTATACAGCTTCCCAAGTAATTGTATAGTAGCTAAGAGTTTCACTCACAGCTATATAATTACTGGGTAAATATAATTAAAACCATTTTGTCATGAAAATGTAATTTTAGCTTCTCTCATTGGTTGTTTTTACTAACTAGTAAGGATAATGTAATGTCCAAAGATGCAACATCATATGATTTCATTCTTGTGTCTTGTTTCAAAAATCTTCATTTGAAGTAGTGTACTCTTGAAGGGCACAGAGAAAGATTGAACTTGAAAATACTGTTTCAGAGAAAGTTGAGTAAAGGATTATTAACCTACATAGGATGGTAAGTGCAGTGAATGTAATTAGGCCACCATTCAGTACGAGCATTTCTAAGTAGAAAGCGGCTCAATTTGGTAAACGCTTCGGGCTAATGGAATTACCAGTGGCAAATTATTAAGCCAACAAAATGTAGATTCAAGTAGTTTCAAATATTAGATATGTCTAATATATCTACAATTTTATGCAATGTTCAGGATAGTATAGTATTATACTAAATTTCAAGAGGTATTTTTCTATGTTCAAATCCAATACTGCCATTTTTTTATTTATGAGTTATATAAATGATTTTTACATATACAGGCAGTCCCCGATTATCGGCAGGGGTTCTGTTCCAACGGGCTTGAAAATAAGCAAAAATCATCATTAACTGAAGCTCTGCGATTTATGGCGCCGATAACTGGGTAATGGTACCTTTGTTAGTTATGTATCAGTGCCGATAACCGGAAATCGCTGAAAATTGCCACTTTCATGGCACTAGACAAGGCCCATAAAACCGGATCACCATTTACCGAGTCTGCTAATAACCGGGGATTGCCTGTTTTAAAAAATAACAATATTTGAATTAAGTGAGGACTGTCTCAAATTAAATATGGAATCCTCTTAAGTCTAGGATTAGTTGTGCTTGACATTATGGTATAATGTTATGTACAACAGTCAGAGTTTTAACAGTTTACTTTGTTGATATGTAATCACATTACTAATTATAGTTTGTCTTTCAGGTATGTCATGTATGTTATGAAACAGATTAACCTGTTCCTCAATAATGACATTAAACCCATTCTTGTGTTTGATGGCTGCCACCTCCCATCGAAAGCTGTTACAGAAAGAAAGCGAAGAGAGTAAGTTGATAGTGGAGATGTACAATATTTACTTTTGTTATGTCAAGAGCAATAATGATTTTTTGTTGAAAGGAGCATTTGTAATGTTTTGAATTGCTTACAGTAATATTTACAGTACGTATAGCATGTTCAGTAAAACCTGGGAAGGAAATGTATGGTAAATCTAATATGTTGTATAATGAATATAGTGTAGCAGCATTTTTAGGTTTTTAAGTAATTGTGAATCTCAATAAAATTTATTTGTTTTTATGGTAATAAACCCCCCATATTCCTAGGGAATGTGTACCAGACCAGCCTGCAAATAGCTAAAATCCACAAATACTTAAAACCACTCTAAAAATGCTTTAGAACTGCCTATTTTGTTAGTTCAAATGTAAAAAAAAAAAACTAAAAATGCTTATACCTGAATATTTTAACAGTTTTACCACAAAAAGTGCATTTAGTCATGAAATTGATATGAAAATGCAATAATTAGTGAATATTTCTCAGTGAAAAATACTGCAAATAGGCAATTTCACATAAGTGACTTACCGAACAGTTACATAGCTTATAGCTTCTTACCTGCGGCAGTCGAAATTCAAATTGTTGGCGCCAGCGGCGTTGCTATCTTAAGTATAGGTGATACAAGACCCGCCCACATCCGGGAACCCTGGGTACTGCTAGCCTTCTACCGTCAATTTTCGTTTCTGCCGCTCACAGGGTAACACCTGTGAGATTTTCGCTGCAGTCTCCTGCGTCGCCATTTTGGATTTTGGTTTGTTCCGACACGGCATACAAACCTTCGGTCCTTTTACAATAGGAAGGTACTAGCGGCAGCTGGATAGGTCGTAAGCTTTCGAACAAGGGGTTCGGTAGTTAACTGCTTGTCCGACAGGCGCGCGCGCGCGACTGGTAGGTAAACAAATCACTTTTGCTTTCGGCCTGCTGGCGTGTGGACGTGTATCATCGCTCTCTGCCCGCTTCATCGTCGTCTGCTTTCGCATGATTGTGTTTTTCTTTTTCTATGTATCTAGTGAAACTGAATTGTAAGTACAATCATTTCATTGAATTCAATTGTGAATTAAAGGATCTTGGTTCACAACAAGCCTCCGATTACCCGAGTGCCGGGACTGAAGGGCGTAATTGCGGGAATTCATTTTCCCAGAATGATCCTCGTATTGTGTATGCTCGGTGCCGAGGGCGGGAGCGCTCGCTCCGAGCGTATATTGGGTTGGAAATGTGTAGATGAAAATCGTAAGTAAGTGCTCTTTTCATTTATAATTTTTTGACCTGTATGCCCGTTGCCGAACGAATGCGCTCGGCACGGAAACTTATTAAGTATGAAAGTGGAATCGCAAGTACAGTATTCTTTTTCATTTTCATATATTATTTTTTATTGTAGCAATACTCATTTTGGATCAGTTTCCGAGCTTGCCCGGAGATTGATCCTTCCCCCTTTTTAATTTAAATGAAGTGAAATCGCAAGTGCAGTTCTTTTCATTTTCATTTTTTTATTGAGATTGCATTGTTGACTGGGATCATGTTCCGCTATTCACGGGAATTGATCCTTCCCCTTTTTATTTGTATGAAGTGAAATCGCAAGCGCAGTAGTCTTTTCATTTTCATATATTTGTTGATTGCATCATTTCATTATGGATCAAGGTTTCCAGAAACCTTGATCCATAAAGGTAAGGAATGAAACCTTTCACCCTTGCGCTCGGTACCGAGGGCGCAAATGCGCTCGATCCGAGCCCTTATTCATTGTGAAGTGAATCGTTTTGCAAGATGCATTTTCATTTTGTTCCTTATTTTTGATTGCATCAATTTTATTTGGTTCAAGTTCCGCTCAGTCAGGGAATTGATCCTTATGCCTTGTATTCGTGCCGATGGCACGATTGCTCTAGGGCTCTTATTTTGTTGTTGGGTACATGGGGACTGTGCGGGGGTGGGGAACGAGACCCCCCCCGCTCAGTTCCCACAGATGACTCTTCCCCTTGGGGGGGGGGGAGGTTATCGGCGTTCTTCTCCTCGCCCGATCCGTCGAGCGCGGGGGAGGGCGCTCGGTGCCCGATGTACAATTGTATTAGGGGTCGTCCACTCGTTCGGGAGGGATCAAACCCCCGCACGAGGGATTTCCCCCCCATAATCGGCTACTACTATTATTTCCGCAGGTGCTACTGCCACGAGGGTGGACCTTGGTGAGGTATGGGCGTCCTTCCAATTGCAGAGCGTGCTGGTGTCCAGGGGCTGCGGTTCTATGTCTGGGCCTACTGCGGTCACCCATGGAGTGGTGACCACGCAACCAGGTGACGACGTCCCTCCTCACCTGGTGTACTCGCCTCACGTGGTAACAGTCTTGCCTACAGCCGCTGTGAAGTGCCGTTCGCCGTACCGAGAGGGGGGCGTGCCGCCGCCGCTCGTGGTTGCCGCGCTGCAGCGACCACACTTCCGCTGCCCTAGAACTCGCCCCTGTGGACCTGCCGCCGTACCAGGATGTTGCTGGCTGCTGCTCCACTTCCTGTGTTTCCGGTGCTGCCTGCCGTACCTGCCGATTCTGGGCTGACTGTCCATGCAGTTGCTGCGCTGGCTGGCCCTGCCGTTGCTGCGCTGGCTGTTCCTGCCGTTGCTGCGCTGGCTGTCCCTACCGATGATGGGCTGGACGTGCCTGCTGTTCCTGGATGCCCATACCTGCTGATGTCGTACCCTGTTCGTTGGTGGTTGGTTGTACTACCCCAGACTTTGGTCTGTCTGTACAGGTGCGTCCTGGGCCCTGTGGCTTCGGCTACAGCAGCCCCGGCTCCGCCCTGGATAGCAGATCTTACGTCTGTCCTGAGGAAGCTGACGAAGAAGAGGAGGAAGGTGTCGTGGTCGTCGTCTTCATCTTCTTCATCGTCGTCGGCCGCCGCCTCTTCCCCTTCGACTTCTAAGGCTTTACAGCCGAGGAAGAAGAAGGTCGCCTCCTCCCTCCTAAGAAGTCTCCCTCGGGAGCTTCTCGGGACCCGTCTCACCTCGGTGGGACGGGAGGGTTCCTTCCGCTGGTCCTCCTGCTCCTCGGGAGCGGGGCCCGTCTCTTCTTCCGCAAGGAAGAAGACTACGGGGACCAGAGGGGTACCGGCTAACACCGGTACTTCCTCGCCTGGTGTCAGTGGTTCTGCCACTGCATCAGGGTCCGTCTCGGCCTCTCGTTCGCGGGAGGTACCGAGTGTACGGTCGCCTACCAGCGACCGTGCAGCCAGGAACCAGACCTCTGAGTCCGCTCAGCGTCAGGTTCACGGCACGGGGCGGAAGGACTTGGTGACAGCCGCTCATGCGACTCTCACCAGACCAGCTCTCACTTCGCGCGGTGAACAGTGGCTACCCATGGGGACGTGACGGTCAACGACCGACCACGGGCGAGGCTGGGAAGAGGTCCTCCCGTTCGCGGTGCCAGCCACGGCTGGAACCAGCGACGTGACGTGCCGTGAGGACAAGCACGGTCTCACTTGCGACAGTGGAGCCTGCAGGTCGCCTGACCGTCGCTCTCACAGAGAGCGATCGGAACGGCAACCAGCACCAGCTCTTCTGACACTCGAGATCGGGCCGCTGTGCTCAGTCCAGCCGTTCTCCACAGCGAGACGGTTCGACCAGGCCTGCAGCTCGATCGTCACCCCGGGTTGACGATCGCCTGCAGCCCTCCAAGCCTGCTGGTTCTGCCAGCGAGCGACGAGGGAGCGTCAGGTCTGCCTCTCCCTCCCGTAACCTTCAAACCATCCTCGGGGTTACACCGGGAGGAGCGAGGTATTGAATTGGAGTTGATCCGTGATGAGGGGTGCGCCCCTCATGATCCCACCACGACGCCCTACGTGCCAGCACGGTTCTTTGGACCGACCAGGGGACGTAATGCGCAAGTGGATGGGGAAGACCGAGAGGGCTGTCGCTGTTCCCCCTTCTTAGGAGGAAGGTTCTCGGAATGCTCTTGTTCGAAGGGCTTAACTTCCCAACTCTGCAAGATGCGGTGACTTCCGAGATCCAGAGGAACTTTGCCGAGGTTACGGCGCTGATTCGTCAGCACAATGACCTCGGGGAAGGATCGCCGCTCCCACCAGCAGAGCCACGTCTCGGCTCGAGTCGTTTTGGGGCCCGAGAGGGAACCCAAATCGACGGTGGTGGTCGGCCGCGATCGGAGCTTGCCGACTGTGTTGAACCAGGTAGTCTCTCGTCTCCGGACAAGAAGGCTCTCTCAGTTCTGGACGGTCGAACAAGCTACTTCACCTCCTCTACTGCGACAGAGGCGTTTATACGTGTCTTCGGACACCGTATTTAAATACCCCCTTCGGTCCTCCTGAGGTTTCGACCTCGACGAGGACTGGAATGAGTCGGAGCGGTATCGGCTCTCTACTGTCAGGTGTCGATCAACCCCACCCAGACGACGTTCACAGTGGCGGCAGACACTTACCTACAGTATGAGTTCGTAACCCTCCTCGGGGAAAACGTTTTTTCTCTGACGATACGTTTTTCCCAGGCTCTGAGGGAGGCCATCGCCGTAAGGCGATGGCTGCTCCTTTTCTTCTCCAACTGCTAGATCTCGATTCTACGGGAATCGAGAGGACCACCAGCCGATATCATCTGACGAATTCGGTGGGGGGTTTCGCAGAGTGCTTAGAATTCTACGGAATTTCTAGCGCACTCAGAGTGTTCGAGTTCTTTACGATCTCCAAACACTCAGGCGAGACCACGGTCCAAAGTGAGCGAGAATCCCCGATAATTGTTACAGCGATAATCGGGAACCTCGCTTATGCTCGAATTCCTGTAATTTCTAGCATTTGGAAGAAGACTGCTGCTGAAAGAAGAGTATCTCACAGTAGGCGCTTAACCTGGAATAGAGAAGAACGGACGGGAAACTCTTCCAGTTTGGCTTGAACTATCGTCTTCGGTATTCTGTTCACCATTGAAGCTTTCCTTTGGGAAAGACTTCTCCTTCACTCTCTTGACTAGAGAACGAAGGCGGTCGATTCTCCAATCCTTATTCTCATTCCTCGAGGGGAAAAGAATTTAGGATGGAGGTCGTGGTACAGAACCTACAAATATACTACGTATATTACCCTCGCGACATGATTCTTTAACAGTTGAATTGTCCTTGGGTAGGCGCATACCGTAGTTAACTCTACGGTTTGTGACCGAGACGAATTGTATCTTAATTGAACTGCAACTCGGGGTTCCTGCCTGCAACCTCCCAGCAGTTATCAGTTTCGATTTTAGATACTTGGTATTGTCATGACAACACCAAATCAGCTTTTGTATTTACCGAAATCCGTTTTCGGTTAAATATAATGATCGAGCGTATTCGTTTATGGCTCGATGGTTCTAGCCGAACGCATTCCTTCGTGGAATAATGGATTACCTGGCAACTCAGGATGACGAGTCACCGAGAGCTACTGCGTATTGAACTGCCTGATAGCGGCTCAGTATCAGCTAGGTCTCGGAGATGCACGGTCGGTTACGTCTCTCTCTCCCCTGGTTGGATTGACTACCGAACCGTCATCTCGCCCAACAATCATGGACTTAGGTCTCTGATTAACGGGGATTCTCGCAATAATGAAGGACCATCTACTGCTGTGACGCTCGATTTCATCGCCTTCGACATTGCGAGAATTTTCAACAGAGATATCTCTTGGACTCTTTCATCTTTCTGTTTACCGCACGGTAACAGAAGTCTGTACTAGTCAACCGCTGCATCGCACTGCGATAATGCGAATGATTTTTGCAGACATCTGAGTTTGTCTTCAAAATATCTCGTATTCGTAGGTGTGCAATTTCATTGCTCGCCCCCCGAATTAAACAGATATGTCAGAAGACATCGCCTACTCTCCACGACCTGACAGCTCTACTTTCCAAATGTTCAGCCCATGAGAAGCAGTTCTTCAGGCAGTAGTTCCCTGTCTTCATTACTGGAAGCGGCTCCGCTTTTAGTGCACTACGATCCTCACCGGACAGCAATCAATAGCGGTTAGCGTTCTCAGTCTTTGTAGCACAGGTTCAGAATCTTGAGATCCTTCTCTCGGTTCAGCTGTGAAGACGTAGGTTGCATTTTCCTGTTACACCTTCGTCTTCAACGTCACATAGTGTTGTTTCTCCTTACCCCGAGAATCAACTATACCTATGAGATATCTTGCCATCAAGGACCTCGGTCTCTAGAAGGCAATTGACTTTCGCCTGTTGGCACATGCCTTAAGAGAGTCATCACCTTGCCTTCTGGCATCGGTGACGAACAAATTATTTGTTTAGTCTCTTGGCATAACCCTTTTAAGGCGAAGGTCACGTGACTTGCTCGGGTGCTTGGACAACTTGCCTCCTACCGAACGCAGTCAGTAGGCAGCTGTCAGAGCGCCCAAGTCTGTTACGAACTTCGCTGTGGACTTAGTTCGGTTGTTCCATAACAATCTTTTCTTCCGTCCTAACGGCTTGTCACAGTACCCATACCATCGACACCCAACATTGAGTGTCGGTGTCCTATCCACTACCGAGAACAACAACTTCGCTGCAGACGGATAGACCAGTATGGGTACAGGACATCACCGAAGTCGAGAAGAGGGATAGGTCATACGACAATTCCCTTCTTTTCCTCTGAGGTAATTGCATGACTTTTTGCCTGCGAAGTCAAGCATCCAGGGGATGGGGATTCGTGACGCTCGATTTCGTACCGAATTCGTAGCGAAGACTCTGAACCCTTCGGTTCCTGACGATCGGTTAGAGTCCTTCACAGTCCCCTCCCTAATGGACTTCACCGCCTTCGATGCGAAGGAGATGCTGCTTTGTCCTGTGAAAGCACGACCCGCGCTTTCTGAAGAAACTCGACATCACAGGCGGAGTGTTGAAGACTCTTCGTCAGCACCAAGATGACCTAGAAGTACACTCCCTCGAGTTACACAAGGAACTTCTCCGTGGCGCAGGCTGAAGGCAGGGTCTGGTACAACCAGACCACTGGCACTCCTTCTACCTTTTGGATATTGCCCACAGGTCCTTGGATCGTTTTCCTTCTAGGACCCGTGGTGGCTGCTCAACACGTTGTGTAGCTAACCCAGACCCTAGCAGGCTGAACAGCATCGAGTCCTGGTGTGACTGTATGAATAGATAGTGAATGAGAAAGTGACTGGCTTCTCTTTCTATCTTTTTCTACCCCTCTACCTGTGGGTAGAGGGATACGGTCATTACCCTGCTGGATAAGGACGAGATGCCGGTGAGCTATATGACAGAGCCCCATCCTATCCCTTTCACTAGGGATAGGAGCAGAATATCCACCACTTCCTTCTACAAGGGGGGGAAGTGGATGCCTACAAGAGTCAAACCCATGACTTTATATTTGCTCCTGTACAGGAACAAGTTCTTGCATTGCTGGTACGAAGAGATGCGCATAGCCCCTCTCTTAGTACTCGGTTGTAGGGCCAAGGAGGTAGTGTAGTTCCGGAGGTCTGACCATTGATCCTGCGGTGCACACCCCGATCAATCGGACAGAGGCTTGGATCCCTCCTCGCTCTTACGACCAGGGAGGCTTCCAAGGTTGGGCGAACACCAGTCTGTTCACAAAAGACTCAGATTCCACCACAAGAAGTGAGTCTTCCTATTGTAAAAGGACCGAAGGTTTGTATGCCGTGTCGGAACAAATGACAATTTGTCCAAAATTGCATTTTTCCTAACTATACAAACCTGAGGTCCTTTTACACATAGCCCCACCTCATGCCACCCCTCACTCTGCAGTTTTTGCTTGGGCCAAAAGCAAAAGTGATTTGTTTACCTACCAGTCGCGCTGCGCGCGCCTGTCGGACAAGCAGTTAACTACCGAACCCCTTGTTCGAAAGCTTACGACCTATCCAGCTGCCGCTAGTACCTTCCTATTGTAAAAGGACCTCAGGTTTGTATAGTTAGGAAAAATGCAATTTTGGACAAATTGTCATTTTTGTTTGGTGATGTACAAGTTTTTGGTTTTTCTTGCCAGTTAGCTATCTCTATTCAGTTTTATCGTCATTATTGCTAATTATGTCAGATTCTAGTTCATCTGCTGTAAGGTTTTGCAGCGCTGGCTGCAAAACAAGATTAGCTAAGTTATGTCACGATCCGCACTCTAAGTGCACTAAATGCAGAGGACAAAATTGTAATGGTATGGATGTGACATGTGATGAATGTAAAGAATTGGAGGTGAACAGGGATGGAAGGCGGTTAGATCGCATGCTGAGAAATGGAGAAAGATAGGAAGAGGAAGGCAGCTCTTAGGGCTAGTAGTAAGAATAGGTTAGAAACTACTCCTGTTCCTTCGGAGACAAATAAGTCTTCTCTTGCCTCTCCTTTATTAGAGAATATTTCTCCAATTAATAGTCCTCCTACTTCTCCTTTGATTACCCCTGTTCAAGTTGCCCATGTTTCCGAACCCAACACCATTGCCTTGCTTGAGTCTAAGATGGATAAAAGTTCGAAGTGTTAGCTGAAATCAGTTATGAAGTTAGGAATGTCTTTTAAAGCTTTCGTAGATAGTACAGTGAAATCTAGTGCAGTGCAAAGTGTTAATGTTGCGCCTGAGGAGGCGGTTGTCCGTTCCCCCTCGACTCCCAGACGAAGGTCACGTCCGCTCCCCCGCAACCGAGAAGACATACCGGAGGTCGTAAGGAGTCTGGGGGAGTTTGCCCACGGTCAGCCGTCGACTCGCGGGTGTCGTCCAAAAAGATGTGGAAAGGTATTAGTGTTTGTGATTCTCGTCTGTCTTCTGATTCGGAAGTGCAATCGCCAGTGCGCAAAAGGCGAGGTGATTTGGTGTCTCGACCGTTAAAAAGACATTCGATTCTTGCGGGTGATTCGTCACCGACTCCTGTTAAGAAGTCTAAGAGGCATTGGAGTCCTCAACCTTCGTGTAGTTTTGCTCCGGATGTGATATTTAGTGAATCTCCTCCGCAGTCGCATTTTTCGGCTAAAAGCAGTGGCTCTCGGACTAAACTTTGTGATAATTCACGATCGCTCGACTCTCCCAAGCGAGTCTCGGTCGCAGTTTCGGCTCGGTCGCCTCATTCGACTCCGTATTACTGTCCAGAGAAGCGTATTCGCTCGTCTTTGTTCGACTCCCCTCGCCGTGAGTCGATAGGAATTTCGACTGGTTGTTCGCCTGTGTCGACTCGTGGTGCGGAGACTTCACCTGTTAGAAAGAATCGTTCTTCGACTGAAAGACCATCGACTTCTACAGTGTTAGACGATTCTACCTTAGCTCCATTTAAGAAGCATTTCCAGGATCTTATGAGTTTGTTGAAATCCTCCACCGGGGTAGAACATAAGCCTGATTTCGACTCTGCTTCCGTGCAGTCTGAAGAGGAAGCTTTGGATCAAGATGACAAGGATTCGTCGGCTTATTCGAGTCTTCTTAAATTCACCGCCTTCAATGTTCGTTAAAGATAGGAAGACAGCGTATTCGTGTCTACCTAAACTGGTTCTTTTCTCAGTCCTCGAAGCAGGCCCTTATGGAGTCAACAGAGTGGCTTTCTAAGAAGAGGGAAACAAGGTAAGGCTTCGTTTGCTTTCCCACCTTCTAAGCTTCAGAGTAAAGCGTATCGCTTCTACGCAACTGGAGAAGTTCCTTCTTTGGGAGTGTCTGCCTCCTCCCAGGGAGACTTCTACGTTTAGTGGACTCACACCGAAGAGCAGCTTTTTCGTCAGCTAAAATTTTGTTTTCTTCTTCAGAGCTGGACCATTTGGTGAAGAATATTTTTAAAGTATTTGAGGTATTTAGTTTTTTGGACTG
Organism: Macrobrachium nipponense; assembly: GCF_015104395.2. NCBI lineage: Eukaryota > Metazoa > Arthropoda > Malacostraca > Decapoda > Palaemonidae > Macrobrachium > Macrobrachium nipponense. The sequence goes on along the minus strand of NC_087215.1, from coordinate 67,429,242 downwards.
GACTATTGCCTCTTTAGCTCGCAAGATTGAAGACTGTCAGTCTTTAGAAGAAGATTTTGCCACAGACTGGTTAGGAGTTCTGTCCTGTTGCGGATAAGGCTGTTAGAGATGGTTCATGAGAATTAGCAGCCCTTTTCGCAATGGGAGTGATGAAAGAAGAGAGTAAGGTGGTGTTCTTTCGTGTCTAAAGGAGTCACTAATAACCAGAAGTCGGCTCTCATGTTTGCTCCTCTCTGTAAATCTCATCTTTTCCCTGAAGAAACCATTCAACAAATTCTATCGGATTTAGAAAGAAATTTACTAATGATCTCCTTCTTCAGTCTTCCAGACGTCCGAAGAGCCTACTCCGACAGGAGCTAAGTCTTCTCTTACAGAAGCATCCCTTTCGAGGGAATAAACCTAAGTGGCAACGACCCAGGACTAATTTGCGTCCACAGTACAAGTCCTCAAAGAAACCTCCCCCCAAACCTTCGGACAAGTGAGAAGCCGTTCCTTCACGTGCAAGTAGGGGCAAGACTCCATCTTTTTTGGGAAGAATGGAGTCGAAGAGGTGCAGAGCAATGGGTAGTTCAAGTTCTTCGAGAGGGATACTCGATTCCTTTTGTTTTAGATCCTCCTCTCTCCGATACACCAATCAGCTTAACAGCATATTCTCCAGGATCAGAGAGAGCTTTGGCTTTAGCAGCAGAGGTCAATGCACTCATCAAGAAGGGAGCAATAGAGGAAGTCCTCGACAGTTCTCAGGGATTCTACAACAGACTCTTTGTAGTTCCCAAAGCCTCGGGAGGTTGGAGGCCAGTGCTAGATGTAAGCGCATTGAACCTTTTTGTGCTGAAGACAAAGTTCAATATGGAAACAAATCATTCTGTGATGTCGGCACTTCGCCCAGGCGATTGGATGGTGTCCCTGGACATGAAGGACGCCTACTTTCATGTCCCGATTCACCAGAGTTCAAAGAAGTTCCTGAGATTTGTGTTCGAAGGGAGGACGTATCAATTCAGAGCCCTTTGTTTCGGCCTTTCGACGGCCCCTCAAGTATTTACTCGTGTTCTTGCTCCATTGGGGAAATGGCTGCATATGTTGGGCATAAATGCAGCATTTTACCTGGACGACTGGCTTCTCAGATCTGGGTTCGAGGACACAGTGCGTGAAGGATTTACGGAAGACACTGTCATTAGCGAGTCAAATGGGAATTCTCATCAACCTGGAGAAGTATCAATTAGTGCCGTCCAAGAAGATCCCCTATTTGGGGATGATTCTGGACTCTCAGACTTTTCGGGTTTTTCTGTCCCCGAAAAGAATAGAATCTTGCCTCAAAAAAGTGAGCCAATTCCTGAATCGTCAGTCCTCCTCCGCCTTGGAATGGATGAGTCTTCTAGGGACGTTATCATCAGTAGAGACGTTTGTAAAGTTGGGTCGTCTTCACATGAGATCTCTTCAGTTTTATCTGAAAGCGAGTTGGTGTCGGAAGTCTCAACCAGACACGTATTCGTTCCCAGTGTCGTAAGAGATCAAGAACGACTTGAGATGGTGGATGTCGAGGGAAAGATTGCAAGAGGGTCTCTCCCTGACATTAAGGAACCCAGACGTAGAATATACTCCGACGCATCGGACAGGGGTTGGGGAGCTCTCCTAGGGACCAAAAAGATCTTAGGATTATGGTCAGAGAAAGAGAGGTTGAATCACATCAACATGAAGGAGTTGAAGGCGATTTGGTTCGGTCTGCAAGCATTCGCTCCTTTGGTCGTGGGAAAGAGAGTGGCAGTATACTCCGACAACACCACCGCTCTATCTTATATCAGGAATCAGGGAGGAACCCATTCATTCTCCCTCAACAAAGTCGCAGAAGATCTCCTTCTCTGGTCTCAATAGATCGGGATATTTCCCTCGTTCCGAGGTTTGTACAGGGAAGTTAAATGTACTGGCAGACGAACTCAGTCGATAAACCAAGTTCTTCCCACGGAGTGGACATTGCAAGACAAAATTTGTCAGGAACTGTGGAAACTTTGGGGAAGACCTTCAGTGGATCTGTTTGCCACGTCGAGGAACAATCGACTTCCGATCTTTTGTTCCCCAGTTCCAGATCCTCTTGCTTGGAAGACCGACGCAATGCTTCAGGATTGGACGGGTCCTAGACGTTTACGCCTTTCCCCATTTGGAATGATCAGAGAGGTGTTGAACAAGTTCCTCTCACATCAAAATGTGTCAATGACCGTTGGTAGCACCATTCTGGCCCAGGAAAGAGTGGTTTCCAGACCTTCTCAAGTTGGTTATAGACCATCCCAGACTTCTTCCTCAGTATCCTCGGCTACTCAAACAGCCCCACTTCGACAGGTATCATCAGAATTTGTCCGCTCTGTCACTGACAGGTTCAGACTGTCTGGAACTCGTCAGAGCGAAGGGGTTTTCTCGTAGAGCGGCAGAGGCTATTGCTAACTGTCGAAGAAGCTCTTCTGCCAAGCTTTACCAATCAAAGTGGGGAGTCTTTGGGACGTGGTGCAGAAGACATAATTTCTCGTCTTCTAAAACCTCTGTGACAGAAATAGCTGATTTTTTGCTGTACCTTAAAGAAGTTAAGAACTTGTCGGTATCGACAATTAAAGGGTACAGAGCTATGCTGTCCTCAGTGTTTAAGCATAGAGGGCTTGACATCTCCTCTAACCAGGATATTGGAGATTTAATTAAATCTTTTAATACAGTAAAAGTATCCAAGAAGGATAGTGTGGACTGGAACTTGGACGTAGTTTTTAACTTTTCTGATGTCTTCACGATTCGAGCCACTTCGTGAAGCGTCTTTGAGAGATGTAACGAGGAAGGCACTTTTTCTCTTCGCTTTGGCTAACGCAGGAAGAGTGAGTGAGTTACAAGCCATCCACAAAGAGGTGGGGTTCAAAAATCGTAATGCGGTTTGTTCTTTTGTTAACGAATTTTTAGCAAAGAACGAATCTCCCTCTAACCCATGGCCTAAATCTTTTGTACTTAAGGGATTATCTAATATAGTGGGTCCGATGGACGAAGAATATTTACTATGTCCTGTCAGAGCTCTGAAATGTTACCTGTCAAGGACACAATCCGTTAGAGGTAATTCCGACCGACTTTGGTGTTCGGTTAAAGAATTCTGCAAAACCCCTCTCCAAGAACGCTATTTCGTTCTTTTTGAGAAGTCTGATACTGGAGTCACACTCTCAAGTCCAAGATCAGACTCTAAATGTGCTTAAGGTGAAAGCACATGAAATACGTGCAGTTGGCGACATCCTTAAGCTTCAAGCACAATATGTCGCTTTCCTCGATTCTTCAATCTACGTTTGGAGATCGAGATTCTTGTGTTCGCCTCATTTTACCTGAAGAATGTAGAGGTTACCTATGATAGTTTTGTTGTAAATTGGGGTCTTTGTCGGTAGCGGGCATGGTGTTGGGAAAGGAAACATAGGGGAACTTTCTATCCTCTACTGTCTCCTCGCCTTGTTATAGGTTGTTGAGATCCGTGGGCGGTACGAAGAGGAAAATCGGTAACTTGGAGGCTCATAGTACTTTGGAGAAAGGAACCTCCAGATCTTATTTATTACTTTTGAGTATGTCATTATTTTTTGGTATAGGTGATGGTCTGTTGTTTTTTATCTGGTTTCTGAAGCCCAGGGCAAGGGCATTATCTGTTTTTTAATATTTTGTCAACCAACGGTCTTGTCCATGGTTACAAAATCCCACTAAGTAGGGACGACCCTGGCCTATACTGCCACGTCTCCCTACGAGTGATGAGAGCGCTAACCAGAGGCAGTATTCTCCTGCAGCTGCTCTCTCACAAGGTAGGGTACTGCAACATTTGCTGTTTTAAAATGTGGTTTCTTAACTGTACATTTTTATGTAAGTCCCCATACCCTACCCCCCTTCCAGGGGGTAGTTTGGATTCAGCTATGTAACTGTTCGGTAAGTCACTTATGTGAAAATGATATTTTCATGATAAAATAAAGTTTCACATATACTTACCGAACAGTTACATAATCAAAGCCCACCCACCTCCCCACAGATGGACGTGGCGGCTAAACGAAAATTGACGGTAGAAGGCTAGCAGTACCCAGGGTTCCCGGATGTGGGCGGGTCTTGTATCACCTATCACTTAAGATAGCAACGCCGCTGGCGCCAACAATTTGAATTTCGACTGCCGCAGGTAAGAAGCTATAAGCTATGTAACTGTTCGGTAAGTATATGTGAAACTTTATTTTATCATGAAAATATCATATTTCCCACGAATAATGGGTAGATATGATCCAAAGGGAAATCAGCACATAGGCGAGTAAGCAAATCTCAAAAATGCAAATACGGGGGCCAGCTAGTATTATTGAACAACTACATCCTTCATTTTGCTTTCTTTGGAAAAAATTTATAGAACCATGAAATTGATTCAACTTCAATTGCTTTTTCATTTCCAACAACTTAGGAACAGAGAACGTAACCAAAAGAGAGCAAAAGAGCTGTTAAGAGAGGGAAGAGTCAAGGAAGCTAAGGAGTGCTTTCAACGATGCGTCGACATCACTTCAGAGATGGCTGCAGAAGTCATTGCTGCCTGTAGAGCAAGGAACGTTGACATCATTGGTAAGGATAATGGGTCTGTTGGAAAGTATAGTCTTTTTGGCACTTGTGTTATACTATTGTAGAAATATATTGTTGCTAGATTATTCATAAGGATTAATTTTCACTTATATAACTTACCCGGTGGTTACATATAGCTGTCGTCTCCTGACGTCACGGCAGAATTTGAAATTCGCGGTAGCGCTAATGGTTTGACAGGTGATCCCTCTACTCCCGCCCTCTACCGGGTACCGGGAACCATTCCAACAATAAATCAGAAGTTTCCTGCCGTCGGAACCGGTAACACGGTTCCTCTGCTGGTTGGAATTTGGATTTGATCATCTTGGTTTTCTCCTTTTGGTGATGTACCTTGAGTTTACTGATCTTTTTGCTAGCGCTATAGTTATTTTGGTTTTGATATTGTTGTCCTTTTTAGGAATTATTTTGAATTCTTCACGATGTCTGACACCGGCTCTGTTCAGTATAGGGTGTGTAGTAGTGGGTGTAAGACTAGACTTCTTAAAGCTTCACTTGATCCTCATTCTACTTGTGTTAGTTGTAGGGGACGTGAATGTTCTTTTGAGAATACGTGTGAAGAATGTAAGTCTCTAACATCTCAGGAGTGGAAGGCACTGGGAAAGTATATGAGAAAGTTAGAAAAAGATAGAATCAGAAAGGCTTCACAGAGATCTTCTTCTAAGTTAGTGAGTAGCCAGGATATTCCTCTGAATTCTATTAATCCTGTTCCTATTAACCCCGTAGTGGTTGCTCCTGCCCTCGAATCTGTATCTCCCGTATCCCGATCCCCGTGTCAGTATTACGAGCCGATATGGACTCGAAATTTGTCTCTTTCCTTTCCTCACCACTATGCAGAAAATGGGTGAGACAGTGCAAGAAGTGGTAGTTAAGTGTGATAAATTACTTAGTGCAAGTGTAGTGGAGGAGGTGGTTTGTTCGGCCCGTTCGTTCTCCTAGGTCTAGGCCCCTGTCAAACTCCCCAGATCCTGGGAGGAGGCATGCCGAAAACCGAAGGGAGGCGAGCGGGACCCTGCTCCCTAGGCAGTCCGCCCCCTCAAGCAAATCCTGTAGCCGATTCCCCATGATTGCTGTCCGCTCACCATTGGAAAGGTGTTGCGAGGAAGTGTTTTTCGTCAAGTGACTCTAGTTCAGATGTTTCCTCTTATAGAGGTTGGCGTAATAAGACTTCTGAGACCGCTGAAAAGGTCGCGCGATGTTTCGCCTGCTGCGGTTCCCAAGAAGGTGGCGGCTGCCGAACCTTCTTGTAGTTTTTGGGAGGAGCCTGAAGCTTTTTCTCCGGCGGTTTCGATTTATCGCCCTTCTCTCATAGAAGTGGAGAAGCCGAACACGCACACTCCGTCGGAGCCTTCTCCAGAGCCTCCTCAAGCGATAACTCCTGCGGCTCCAGACGTGTTTGTGGATCATCCTTCTACAACTCCCGCGCCTTCTACGTCGGTGGATCCTCAACCTTCGGTGTTTGAACAGATGAATGCCAAGTTAGGCAGTATCTTGGAGCTTTTTGGCAAGTCTCTTTCGTCCCCGAATGCGCTCCCGACCGCCTTACATCTTCCGCAGACTACTGTGCAGTCCTCGTTCGCAGGCTCCTTTTGGCAAGTCGCCTCTTCAGGCTCAGACTCTCCATGTGACTCCTCTTCAGACGCCACTTCAGGCGCCTGGTCGGACTCCTTTCCTGACTCCGTCTATGGCGCCACGTCAGGCTCTCGCTCGAGCGCCACCTCAGCCTCCAGCTCAGCCGCCAGCGCGGCCGCCAGCTCAGCCGCCCGGATACGTCTCAGTACAGGCTCAGACGTCTTCTCCTGCTTTCTCACACCCTCCTCGGACGCGTCAGGGTGTGACTTCGCCGAACAGGATTCCTCTTCCGATGGAATGTTCGCCAGTTTCGTCGAAGGAAGCTTCGGATTTGGAGGAAGAAAGAGAAGGAATTACAGAAAAAGACAAGCATTTGTCGGGGTATAAACTCCTTTTACGATCCTTCGTTGACAACTTTGGAGATTCTTTTGCGCCTTCCGTTCCAGTTTCTCCTAGTTCGCAGTGGAAAAAGGACAGTAAGCCTGACTCCTCGTCCTCGTTCACGCGTCTCGTCCTCTCGATTTCGACTAAGAAAGCTATCAAGAAAGTTAACGCTTGGCTTTTGGAGAGAGGGAACAGGGGAAAAATGTTTTTTGTCTTAACAAGGGGAAAAATTGTTTTTGTTTTCCCTTCCCCCTTCGAGACTTTCGTCAAGGAGCCGTGTCTGGTATGACACTGGAGAAGTTTTTTCCCTGGGTGTGACTGCCTCCGCTCAGGGAGACTTTTCTAGTCTCGTGGACTCTTCCCGCAGAGCAGCCCTTAATACTGCTAAGATTTTCTTTTCAACAAATGAACTGGAGCATCTTTGCAAGAGTGTTTTTCCGTGTTTTCGAAGTTGTTAGCTTCCTGGATTGGGCCATTGCTTCGCTGGCCAGGAAAGTCAAGTCATTTGGACTTTCGGAGGAGCAGTTGAAGGATTTTCCCTCGGTACTGGATTGTATCGATAAAGGCATCTGTGATGGAGCTTCGGAGCTCGCTGCCATTTTCGCCTCTGGAGTGTTGAAGAAGAGACAGCTTTGGTGCTCCTTCTTGTCGAAAGGGGTTTCATCGAACCAGAATCTGCTTGCCTTGCTCTTCTCTCCTTTGGACAAGAAACACCTATTTCCGCAAGAGATTGTGAGCGAGATCGCTCAATCTTTAACACAGAAAGCGACCCAGGATCTTTTATCACAGTCAGTGAAGAAGCCAGGAAGATAGCTCCGGTTCTTTCTGCTTCTCGGAGTGCTCCCTCCACGGAAGCTCCTAAACCATTTCGAGGGAGAGCTCCGTTCGATCTTCCTCCAGGTTTCGTGGGAGAGGTAGAGCCTCTTCTAAAACCACTCCCCCTTCCTTCCATCAAGAAGTAGGCCCGTAGTCCTCCACACAGCAGTAGGAGCCAGATTACACCTTTTCTGGCAGACCTGGTTTCATCTCGGAGCGGATGCCTTTGGACGGTCCAGGTCCTGAAGGAAGGATACACCATTCCGTTCATCAAGCACCCCCCTCTCACAGAATTTCCTGTGAATTTGTCAGCCTACTCGGAGAACTCCGAAAAAATTTGCTGCCCTCCATCAAGAAGTTCTCGCCTTACTGGCAAAGAGGGCCAGGGAGAGTTTGTGGACTCTCCGAGGAACCAGGATTTTACAATCGCCTTTTCCTGGTAAAGAAGGCCACGGGGGGTTGGAGACCGGTGTTGGACGTCAGTGCCCTGAACGTCTTTGTCCTAAAGACGAAGTTTTCTATGGAAACGACCCAATCGGTATTAGCAGCTCTTCATCCTGGAGATTGGATGGTTTCCATAGACCTTCGGGATGCTTATTTTCATATTCCGATTCATTCGGAATCGAGAAGATTCCTGAGATTCGTGTTCCAGGCCGCATTTATCAGTTCAGGGCCCTCTGCTTCGGCCTGTCGACAGCTCCACAGTGTTCACCAGAGTTCTGTCGTCAGTAGCAAAGTGGCTTCATCTAGACGGGATACGAATATCCATGTATCTAGACGATTGGCTTCTCAGGGCAAGGTCCAGACAGAAGTGTGTGGAGGACCTACAAAAGACTTTAAGGATGACGGAAAGCCTAGGTTTGTTAGTAAACAAGGAAAAGTCATGTCTCACTCCTTCTCAGGAGATAGTTTATTTAGGAGTGAGACTGAATTCAGTTCTTTTTCAGGCTTTTCCGTCTCGCCAAAGGATCGACTCTTGCCTGAACAAAATAGACGAATTTCTCGTCAGACAAACTTGCTCGGCGAATCAGTGGATGAGCCTTTTAGGAACCTTGGCTTCAATAGAGCAATTTGTAAGTCTGGGCAGGCTCAACATGAGACCGCTTCAATTTTACTTGAAGCAGAAGTGGCAAAGGAAGAAGTTCCCAGACTCCTTCGTGTTCCCCATCTCGGAAGGAATCAAACAGGACCTACTTTGGTGGAAATCAGAAGGAAGGCTAGAGGAAGGCTTGTTTCTCTAAGCCAGTTGAGCCCCAACCTTACGCTTTTGCTCAGACGCATCGGACAAAGGGTGGGGAGCTACTCTGGGGAGAAAGGAAGTGTCGGGACTTTGGCAGATTCATCAGAAGAAGCTGGCACAATAAATCTAAAAGAGTTGAAGGCGATTCATTTGGCTCTAATGCACTTCAAGACAGAGGTAAGAGGGAAAGTAGTGCTGGTTCAAGCAGACAACACCACGGCTCTCTCTTACATAAAAAAACAGGGGGGGACACACTCGTTCTCTTCTCTGTGCGAGCGGCGAGAGACCTACTCATTTGGGCGCCGAAAGAGAACAAGGTTGTCTTGAGCACAAGATTTATTCAAGGCTCGAAGAATGTAAAGGCAGACATTCTCAGCAGGAGAGGACAAGTCCTCTCCACAGAGTGGACGTTACATCCTCAAATATGCAAGAAGCTTTGGGGGATTTGGGGATGTCCTCAGTTGGATCTCTTCGCCACAAACAAGACAGCTCGTCTACCACTGTATTGCTCCCCAGTTTTCCCAGACGAGGAGGCGTTTACAGTGGATGCCATGCTTCTGGACTGGTCAAATCTGGATCTGTATGCCTTTCCACCTTTCAAAATGCTAAGATTAGTTCTGGCAAAGTTCAGAGGTCATCAGAACGTCAGGATTGACTCTGATAGCCCCCTTTTGGCCGGCCAGGAATGGTTTCCGATCTACTTCTGCTGTTGACAGACTTTCCGAGAGAGTTACCGTTAAGGAAGGATCTACTCAGACAGCCCCACTTTCTGAGGTTCCATCACAACTTGTCCGCTCTTCGACTAGCCGCCTTCAGACTGTCGAGCATCTCCTCAGAAAGAGAGAATTTTCAAAGAGAGCTTCAAGGGCTATTGCTAGACCCAGAAGAGAATCCTCTGATCGAGTGTACCAAGCTAAGTGGGTCCAATTCAGAGCTTGGTGCAAAGAAGAAGGAATTTCGTCTTCTAAGACCTCTTATAGCTCAGTTTTAGCTAACTTCCTTCTTTTTCTTCGTGAGAAGAAGAAGCTTTCTACCCAGACGATTAGGGGTTATAGAGCTATGTTGTCTTCTGTGTTCAGACATCGAGGATTAGACATTTCTAATAATCAAGACCTCTCAGACCTGATTCGTTCCTTTGATACGACCAAGACAAAGGAGTCAAGAACAGTAGCTTGGAACCTGGATGTAGTTCTTAAATGGCTGATGTCAGATAGATTCGAACCGATCTCCTCTAGTTCTTTTAGAGATCTGACCAGGAAGACCCTTTTTCTTTGTGCTTTAGCATCAGCTAGAAGAATCAGTGAGCTGCATGCTATTGATAAGAGAGTTGGATTCGCTAAGGGCAATGCCATTTGCTCATCAATGCTGGGGTTTTTGGCTAAGAATGAAAATCCCTCACGTCCTTGGCCTCGTTCTTTCTCTATAAAGAACATTTCGGAGTTAGTGGGGCCTGAATGAGCCTGAATGTCTTTCTCTGTCCAGTGAGAGCACTTAGACATTCATGTGCAAAGGACCAAGTATAAAGAGGTAAGAGTGATAACCTGTGGTGTTCAGTGAAAGATCCCTCTCGGCCTCTTTCTAAAAATGCGCTCTCCTTCTTTTTAAGGAATTTGATTTCTGAGGCACACGGACAATGTCAGGACTCAGATATCAAAGTGTTTAAAGTCAAAGCTCATGAAATTAGAGCAGTGTCTACGTCTATGGCCTTTAGACGTAATCGTGTTTTGAAAGACATTATTAAATCTACATATTGGAGAAGCAATTCTGTCTTCGCATCTCATTATCTGACAGATTTGCAAACCACATATGAAAATTGCAGTACATTGGGGCCATACATTGGGGCCATTCATTGTGACTGACACGGTATTGGGTGAGGGAGAGAAGGATGTATCCCATCCTCACTAACTTTTCTCCTTGATTATGTTTTTTGTATTTTTAAGGTTGTCTGAAGATACAGGGAGTTTTTTGAGTATCTTTCAGTCTTTTAATGTCTGGTGTATTTCTTAAACGGTTGTGGTGATCCCTCGTTTTTCATTGTATTTTGTGGTGATTTGTACTGCGCCCTGAGCAGGGGCATTATAGTCTTGTCCGTTACGGTCACGTCCTCAACGGCAAGTACTTATTATTGTGTCCGACGCACGGATCCATATATCCTGTCGGTACAATAAAGGCCAGCAGACTACAGAGGCAGTAACCACTGAGTCAGCGGTCTTTAAAGGTAAGGAACCTATATCTTCGGATAATTCCAACAGTTATTTTAGCTGCCATTGTCCCACCACCTAAATGTGTCAATCAGCTATATGTAACCACCGGGTAAGTTATATAAGTGAAAATGACATTTTTATAATAATATAAAGTTTCACTTATACTTACCCGGTGGTTACATAACGAAGCCCGCCCTCCTCCCCTCATATGGACAGGTAGGCATGAAACTTCTGATTTATTGTTGGAATGGTTCCCGGTACCCGGTAGAGGGCGGGAGTAGAGGGATCACCTGTCAAACCATTAGCGCTACCGCGAATTTCAAATTCTGCCGTGACGTCAGGAGACGACAGCTACTATATGTAACCACCGGGTAAGTATAAGTGAAACTTTATATTATTATAAAAATGTCATTTTCAGTTTAGCATAGGAATTCATAGTAATCTTGACTGATTTTAAAAGTTAATTTATGTGTAACATACAGTGTACTGTTTGGCTTATTTTGCAAACTGTTACTATTGGTGTCACATTTCTTTTCAGTGGCTCCATATGAGGCTGATGCTCAGTTAGCTTATTTGAATGCATGTGGCATTGCCCAGCTGGTGGTTACTGAGGATTCAGATCTGGTGTTGTTTGGCTGCAAATATGTAAGTTGACCATTTTTAAATGTCTGTTCTTTATTGTTTTAGTACTAGTTTCATGGGCACATACCAAGCAATGCCCTAGTGGGAGATAACATAGATTATTTGTCATGAGGCAAAATAGATGCTAATTTGTTCCAGGGGATAAACTGTCATAGCTGGTAGGCTCAATGTTAGTTGAAGGATCCTAGATATGGTATGAATTACTGGCTTACGTCAGAGGTGACATGGATCTGTCAACATTAAAAATGCAATTTGTTCATGAAACTTACTTGGCAGATATTATATAGCTGTATTCTCCGAAGTCCGACAGAATTTCAAAACTCGCGGCACACGCAGTGGGCGGCCAGGTGGTAGTACCCATTCCCGCCGCTGGGAGGCGGATATCAGGAACCATTCCCATTTTCTATTCATATTTTTTCTGTCGCTGGTCGGTAAACACCTGTTTACAGACCTCCGCCCAGGATTTTTGGATTTTGACTCGTTATAAGTATCTGGATTGACTTTTGGTTTTGACTCTGGATTGTTGGATTGGCATACGCGATAGTGGACTGTTTTTGGATTTTGGATTGGCTTTTCTTTGAACGTGATGTCGGGATCAAGTTCAGTGAGCTTCAGAGTGTGTGTGAGAAGTGATTGCAGACAGCCCCACTTCGCAAGATATCACCGAAACCTCTCCGCTCTGGGTCTGACTGCGTTCAGACTATCGAAAAGCTGGCCAGAGCGAGAGGTTTTTCTAAAGCAGCTGCAAAGGCGATCGCCAATGCTAGGAGAACGTCCTCGAGAGCTGTTTACCAGTCGAAGTGGGCTTCCTTCAGGGCATGGTGTAGAAAGGAGGGAATTTCCTCTTCCACTACCTCTGTGAGCCAGATAGCCGATTTCCTGCTATTTTTAAGGAATGTACAGAAGCTGGCTGTCCCGACCATCAAGGGATATAAGAGTATGCTGTCGGCAGTCTTCCGTCACAGAGGACTAGACCTGTCTGATAACAGGGATCTTCACGATCTCCTGAGAGCATTTGAGGACATCCAAGATACCTCAGGCGAGGCCTCCTTCTTGGAACTTGGATTTAGTCCTTAGACTGTTAATGTCGAGTCCTTTCGAACCTCTACATGAAGCGTCTCTTATGAAACTTGACGAATAACGGCTCTTTTCCTAACACTGCTCTGGGCGACGGCGAAGAGAGTTAGCGAAATTCAGGCCATTTGTAAGAGAGTGGGCTTCAAAGGGGACAATGCTGTCTGCTCTTTGAGTCCCACTTTCTTAGCAAAGAATGAAAACCCGTCGAACCCTTGGCCAAGGAGCTTTGAAATCAAGGGTATGACAAGCCTTGTGGGCCAAGAACCTGAGAGTCCTGTGCCCTGTCAGGGCTCTAAAGTTTTATGTCCACAAGACTAAAGAAGTACGAGGTCCCTCAGATAATCTCTGGTGTTCGGTTAAACGACCGATATACCATTATCCAAGAACGCATTGGCGTTCTTTCTGGAGGGACGTCATTAAAGAGGCTCATTCGTCTTCCACACAGATCGATTTGAGCCTCTTGCGAGTGAAAGCTCACGAGGTCAGAGCTGTCGCAACCTCGCTTGCCTTCCAAAGGAACATGTCGATCAAGGACATCCTTGACGCCACCTTTTTGGAGGAGCAATTCAGTATTCGCCTCACACTTACTTGAGAGATGTGAGAACGATATACGAGGACTGTTGTTCTCTTGGGCCATACGTTTCTGCAGACACAGTCTTGGGGGCTGAAGGTAGCTCTCTCCCTATCCCTTAGTTAGGTTTAGGTTAGTTTTTAGTTGTTGTGGTTTTTGGTTGTGGTGAGGTTTTGGTGAAGACCTCCCATCTCTTAGCCTAGTGTTCAGGGGGTCTTGGATAGTTGGTCAGGTGGTGGTCAGTTGCTTGGTTGCCCTCATTTGTATGGCTCGATGCTCTTGTCACATTGAGGTCACGTCCCCGTTGACAGAGCATCCAGAGCGCACCAGCACTACAGGTCTCCACCTGGCTAGCAACTCTGATTAAGCACAAGCAGGCTGAAGTGACAGTAATCACAGAGTCTACTTTGCTAACAGGTGAGGAACCAAGGTGTATATCATCTACTTAATTTAAGTTTTTCCTACGAATCCTATTCTTGTCTCTTTCCACCATCTCCGAAGGTGGGATTCAGCTATATATATATCTGCCAAGTAAGTTTCATGAACAAAATGTTATTGTTATAATACAATTAAGTTTGTTCATACTTACCTGGCAGATATATATAATTAAGTGCCCACCCACCTCCCCTCAGGAGACAGTGGCACTGATAAAATATGAATAGAAAATGGGAATGGTTCCTGATATCCGCCTCCCAGCGGCGGGAATGGGTACTACCACCTGGCCGCCCACTGCGTGTGCCGCGAGTTTTGAAATTCTGTCGGACTTCGGAGAATACAGCTATATATATATCTGCCAGGTAAGTATGAACAAACTTAATTGTATTATAACAATAACATTTTAGAAGAAAATTTGAAACAGTACTATTTGTGATGAAGCATTGCCAAGCATTGTAGATTTTAGACTTGCACCACTAGATTTAACAGTACAGATGAGATTTGAGAATACAGATGTCTGTATCTATGGGGTTCATGATATTGTGATTTTGGCTAAGATTTTAATCCATCATTGCAATCCTGTTTGCTAATGAGTTAAATATTGAACTTTCATTTGATGTAGTTTGTTGTGATTTTATGTACCATTTGTTATTCATTGTTATTCTTACCCTCTTAGGTTTTTTCTTACGTTTTCTTACAGAAAGGACTATGGGCAGTCAATTTAGGCATAATTTTTGGTTATCTGAATGAATTTAGCAATTTTTTTCCATAATTCTAATACATCTTTAATTTCACAGATTTTATTCAAGATGGACTACCAAGGGAATGGCATCTTGATAGAGCAAGAGAAGTTGCACTTAGGGATGAGTGTGCCAAGGGACAAGTTCAGTTTTGACAAGTTTCGCAATATTTGCATCTTGTCCGGCTGTGATTACTTGCCTTCTCTACCTGGTATTGGTCTGGCCAAGGCCTGCAAATTCTTCAATGTCACTTCAAATCCAGATCTCCACAATGTAAGTTAACTAGGATGGTGCTTTTGATAGATATTCAGAGGTTTTATATAAATGGTGCCACAATTCAGGTTTCTGTGTTGTGTCATTCTTATTAAGCTATTATTGTTTGTTAGTATCCATTCTTCTAAATTACACTTTGAAGTTTGTAATTATAATTTCAGTGTTGTACTTTAATTATCCTGTTTTTGGTGTTATGAATTTATTAGCATAGATCTGCAAAGAGATTGCCTTACTAGTTATCTTATGTCTGTCTTGTAACAGAGTAATGTAGAAGATGAAAATTTCCTTCATCTTTTATTACTGACTTTATCAAATCAATCTGTTAAAAAAACGTAAAATGTGAACTTGGGTGTAGATCAAGGTATTCGTTGATCTTTAACTTTTAATTACGGGACTTACTTTTGTTTTATTATAAAAATGTCATTTTTTCAACTTACATTAACTCCATAATGTATATAGAGCAGTTGCATATATATTGCCATTTGAAATGTAGTGAATTGAGCAAATTTTCACAATTTGGAATAAGGGGGCCTCCTGTTGCTTGACTGCTGTACTGTCTAATCTCCGTTCCAGTTTGTCAGTCATAACATAAGTGACCAGAGTTTTATGGTATTTCAGGTTTTGTGCAAGCTTCCTTCATACTTGAAGATGCCACAGCTTGAAGTGACTCAGGAGTACCGAGATGGCTTCATAAAAGCTCGTAACACATTCCTGTACCAGTTGGTGTTTGACCCCATTGAACGATTACTGAAACCGCTGAATGATTATCCAGATGGAACGGGACCAGGAGATTTTCCTTACGCAGGGAAATTCATAGGTCATGACAGGGCTCTGCAGGTCGCCTTGGGAAATGTTAATGTTCAGACTGGTGAAACTGTGGATAACTTTGACCCTGAATGTTATCAGGTTAGTGTATATTTTTTATTTATTTGGGTATGAATAAAAACTGCTGGCCTTATCCAAAATGGTGTGTAGAACATGATGGCTTTTTAAAGTTGATGCTACAAATAGAAATTGTAACTTGATCATATTATGTTTTGTTCATGCAACTTACCTGTCAGATATATATGTAGCTGATAATTTCCGACGACCGACAGAATTTAAAACTTACGACACACGCAGTGGGAGTCAGGTGGTTAGTACCCATTCCCGCCGCTGGGAGGCGGGTATCAGGAACCATTCCCATTTTCTATCCATAATTTTTCTGTCGCTGGTGCTGAAAACACCTGTTTTCAGTACCTCCGTCTTAGGATTTTGGAAACTTCATTGCCGCTAAGTATCCTAATTGTCTTTTGATTTATTTACTTGGATTTGTGGGATTTGTGGCTAGGCATACGCTATCTTAAATTGATTTGAATTTGATTCATTTTTGCATAAAATATCTGAATCTAGTTAGGCTAGTTTCAGACGGGGTTGTCTGCAAAGATAGGGTGTGGCTACCGAAAGCTTCGGTAGATCCGCACTTGGTATGTACGAGGGGTATGGGTCTTGCTTCTTTGTTGAGATTTGTCATGTAAGGAGTGTGAGACTTTGTCTATTCCGTAAAGAAGACGTATGATTCGTATGTACGCAATTAATCAGTAAACATGTCTAATTCCGTAAGGAAGACGTATGATTCGTATGTACGCAATTAATCAGTAACAAAAGTCAGGGTAGTGAACCTGCTAACCTTCCTGTAGACTTTATTTTGCCTAACCCTGTAGTATGGCCTACGGGCTATGAATATGTCTACGAGAGGTGCTCGCTCTCCTTCATTGCTGTGAAGTGCTACTTCTGTAATTGTTACTCCTAACCCTGCAGTGTTGCCTTCGGGCCCTAAGCAGTGTCTGTAGAGGAATTACCCTTTCTCTGATACTCTTTCAATTCGTATCTTAGAATCGAAAGTGCTTGCTTTAGAGAGTAAAAGTGAAGTGCAGAAGTGCAGTGATACCCCTTGTGTAGTGGAGGGTGCGTCAGATCGGCCTCGTTTCGCCTCTAGGCCGGGACCTCTGCTTGACTCCCAGGACCCGGGGAGGGAGCATGTCGAAAGCCTAAGGAGGGTTACAAGGAACCCCCACCGATCTGGCGTGCCTTTCGGCAGTTTCTGATGAAAATCCCCAGACTGCCAAAGTGCGTGCGCGTGCACGAATCCTGAAAGATTGCTTCTCGTCCTCCGAAGCGTCCTCCCCGTGCAGGGGTTGGAGCTTTCGGAAGGACTCGCGCCCTCTAAATAGAAGCTTTATAGAAGAGGACGCTTCACGTCGTCTCTCTCTCTCTCGTTATGCGTTTCAGTGAGAAGTAAGAAATGGGCGAACGTCCCGCCTGAACTCGTGTCCGTCTTTCCACCGAGAAATACATAAAAGAAGTCATAGTAGCAGGAAGCTTTTGAGAGCGGACGCCCGGGACGCTCGGATGGACTCCAGGCGCGCGCGGGTGCACGCCAAGTGCGCGCCAGTGGAGCTCCGAGCGCGCTCCAGTGGACGCCCGAGCGCGCTCCAGTGGACGCCGAGCGCGTTCCAGTGGACGCCGAGCTGCGCGCAGTGGACGCCGAGCGTGCACCAGCGCACGCCAGGTGTGTCGCCTGGCTGAACGTTTCTGTTGAACTCTTCAAGCTCTTGTTTCAGATATGGGCCTAAAGAATGTTTACCTCTACCTCCGGTGATACCTTCTACCTCACCTGCAAAGAATGTGAAGTAGGCAGTGCTTCGGAGGAAGTTTAAAGTGAACAGACAACTTCTTCTTCGAAACCCAGCAAGACATCGGGTTTTCGTGAATTCAAGAGGTCTCTGTCAATTAATATTGCTTTTCGCATAGGTGGATGGAGTTAAGGAAAGCTCAAGGGAAGATCTCGTTTGCTCAACCGCAACCTTTGCCATTCGGCCAATAAATTTAAGTTGCCACTACCGCAGTCAAGACTTTGCGATAAGGCAGTTACGGGTTATGTAAGGCTCGATGTCCTGCACGTCAGGACTCTCGGCAACGTTCAGTGGGATTCTTGCAAAGGCACTCGTCAAAAGGACGCTCTTCAGGAACGCGCAAGACAGGACTTCCTTTGCCATACTGCCAATAAATTTTAAGCTTTAGCAGGCATTAGTTGTGATACGGGAGAGGAAGCTGGTTGGAGAGTTTCTTCCTCTTCCCAGGATAATTTTGCAAGCTTTTTAGCCCATCTGAAAGGGTTTTTCAGATGATCGATTTTGTTAGTTTCTAGTCGGGACTACGCTGCCGAATTGAACATCGTCGTTCTAACCTGCCGTAAGCCCAGTCTCTTAACAGGATTCTTGCCCCTTCCTCGTTTGAGACGGGAATCGAAAAAATTAAATGCTTGACTCCCTGGATTACGTTTTGTCAATTCAGTGACTTTCCCCCATTGACAATATACTTTCGTTTTGTCAAGTAAGTGGGTATCCCCTCATTGACAAAATATCTCTTTGTCCCGTAAATGGGTTAGTTCTCATGACAAACATCTCATTAACTTGATATTGCGTAAGCGAATAAGCTCTTATTGACAAGATTCGGAAGAGCTCTCATTCGTCATTCGCAGACTCGTACAAGAAATAGACTTGTAGACTACGTCAATGAACGCTTATGTCCAGTAACATAAGAAGCTTGAGCTGACTGCTTCGATTCTCTTAAGTTTTGTTCATGAAACTTGCCTGTCAGATATGTATGTAGCAGTATTTCCGAATTCAGCTATAGTATATATGTCTGCCAGGTAAGTATGAACAAACTTTATTGTGATATAATTTCATATTTTGCCTTGCGTTATTTTACTTCTGGTTGGTTCAAGTCATATACGCTTGCTGTAGTTACCTCTTCGGATGGCAACCGAGAGGTCTATTGTCTATTTTAAGGACATTTAATCGTTACTCCCTGCAGCCTTCCAGGAGTTTCCGATTTATCTTTTACCGTTGTATGGTAGTGTTCTGACGACACAAACGCATCTATATATTTAGCGTTTTCTGTTTCGCTTAAATATACCAGCTTGAGAGTCTTTCGGCTCAAAAAAATAACGGACCTATTTCTTCGTAGAATAGGGTAGCTGGCAACCCAGACATAAAGTTAAGAGACGACGTTCGTAAGCTGCTGGCTGCTGCTGTCACGCTGTGTCTGTCTTCCAGTCCAACCGAGCCAGTAACAGATCGGGCGCTGTCATGCGCCGTAGGTTACGTCTCTCTCTCCTGCGGGATTGACTGACTAACCGTATCTCTGTGCTGGCGGTTACGTCTCTCCTGCGGGATTGACTGACTAACTGTAACTCTGCCCTACAATCACGGACTTTAGCCTAAGATTGAGGGGATCTCTTACGTGAATGAA
Organism: Macrobrachium nipponense; assembly: GCF_015104395.2. Classification (NCBI taxonomy): domain Eukaryota; kingdom Metazoa; phylum Arthropoda; class Malacostraca; order Decapoda; family Palaemonidae; genus Macrobrachium; species Macrobrachium nipponense. The sequence goes on along the minus strand of NC_087215.1, from coordinate 67,410,390 downwards.
TAAACGTTGCATTCGTTTTGCCTTACTATGTTCAACAGAGTTATCTCTTAATCCTTTCGGTGCTCGTTACCGCACGGTATAGAACTACGAGTCTACCGCAACATTGCACTTTTATATGCTCTCCTGCTTAGGCAAAGCGCAGCCTTATTAGGGAAGTAAGCATACTCGGGGAGGGAATGGATGAGCTTGCTGGGGACCATTTCCTTCCTGAAGAAGTTTGTTTCCCCGAATAGACTGCAATTCAGACCACAGTTTTTTCCTACCGGGAAACTGAAATATTATTCAAGATCTAGGAATGATTCTGAACATCTCTCAGTGCGTTTATCACCTGAGGTGATAGAAAGAAGGTGCCGGACATCTGGATAGGGTTTCAGATGTCCTGGATCTTAATCTGAAAGAAGTAAAAGCGATTCGGTAGTCCCTCCAGTCCTCGTAACGAGTTTTGGGAACCAGTGGTCCAGATCACTCTGATATTCCACAGCTCTCTCATATCTTAAGAAGTATCTTCTCTCGGTCCCTGTTCGAGTTTACGAGAAAGCCTATTATAACAACAGGCGTAGAATGTAACGATCCTCTAGAGGTTCGTTACCGGATTGCGAAAGACCGTACGAATCGTCTCGATCGACGGCAGCAACTATTGACTTCCGAGTGGAATCTTTCTTTAGAAGTAAGTTGAGAGTTGTGGAGACTTTAGGGACGCCCTTTCATTCTTCTCTTCGATATGTTGAGGACGAAGAGGCTTCTTCTTCTCTGCTCCCTTATTCTCGATCCGGGATCGGTACCATTAAACGCCATCCTATGATATTGAACGGGGATGGATATTTAGTCTCTTTTCCCCTTTTTTCAATCGCTTAGGAAATGTAATAGAGGATTTATGACGTCACAGGGAGCGACAATGACGTTGATCGCCCCATGTTGGCCTTCAGGATCCTGGATTCACAGAGGTCACATACTTCCTAGTTCACTTTCCAAGGACCTTTTCCGAGAGAGTCGGTCTACTCTAACTCGAAAGGTACCTATAACCTCTCCGCTCTGAGTCTTGACTACGTTCAGGGGCTATCGAGATGTTGACAGGAATAAGATTACCGTCTTCCATTTCCGTCTGAAGAATGGGATAAGCTGGCAGTCACAACTATTAAAGAATACGCAAATATGTTGTTGACGGCCTTTGGGCTCAGAGATTTGCGTCTGTCAAACAACAAAGCCCTTCACGATCTTTGAGTTCTGTGGAATCTCGAACCTCGCTCACCATCTACTTTTTGTCTCACCTGTTTTCTCGGAGTCAGACACTCGTGCGAGATCAGGCGACATATAGTAGCCCTGAGTTTCTTGTTGACGAAGTCGGTTGCGTTTATACACCCCCGATGATCGTGTAACATGAGACCAGGTTGGACTGTCAGGCATTCTTCCTTCGGGACTGAATCGCCTTTTGCTCCTCGCTCCTTTCTCCTGGCACCAGAAGCTCGAGTCAGGAGTTGATTCGCTGACGACGTTGGGTTGCGTTGATACACCCCCAAGGTTTGCTTAGATTGAATCGCCCAGGCAGTCCAGACATCATCCTTCAGCGAAGAATAGTGCCTTATGGTCTTCAGGGTACAGCCTTGCTGTCCTTGATTCGTCTGACTGGTCAACTGGTCGGTCACCTGACTTTAGTACAGACGGACTGACTGTGCATGTCCAGATCGAAGCTTTCAATATGGAACTTAGACGTAGTCTGAAGTTCTTGATGTCAAAGTATTCGAACCTCTCCTACCTGTTAACTTCTTGCATGTGATAAGGAAGGCCTTCTTCTAACCACCCTAGATACGACAAAGAGGGTTAGTGAGATTTTAAGCCATCGTCACAAGTTTTGGCTTTAGAGAACACAAGGCGGTGTGCTCTCTAACCCTTCCGTTGTGGCCTAAGAATGGTAACCCGTTTTGTCCTTGGGCCAGGAGCTTGGAAGCAAGGATGGCACAAGTTAGTGGGCAGGAGCCAGAGAGAGTCCTGTGCCCTGTCGGGTCTCTCAAGTTTTATCTACATAAAACTCAAGAAAGTCGAAGTCAATCGGGCAATCTGCAGTGTTCCGAAAAAGACCAGACTTGCCCATATCGAAGAACAGCCTGGCTTTAGTGTTAAGGAGTTCTTTCAAAAATGCTCCTTCATTGTGTTTGCACAAAGATTTGAAATCTTTTATCTGAATGCTCACGAGGTGAGGGCGCGGCCTCGGAAGCATTTCAACAGAGCATGGCACTCAGCAACATCCTGAGTACCATGTTTTAGCGAAGCAACTCTGTGTTCACTTCACACTCCCTGCGAGATGTGAAGATGGCATATGAGATCTGCTGCTCGCTAGGGCCATACGTGTCTGCAGACACAATCTTGGGGGCAAGAAGTACCACTCATCCTATCCTGTAGAAAATGGTTAGAAAGAGCTCTTAATTTAGTTGTTGAGTCGCCGACAACGGCGACTTCTTAACTCTTAAGCCTTAGTTAACACACCTTAACTTTGGCTAGGTTGGTCAGGTGGTGATATATATATTTATATATATATATATTTATTTTACTTCTTAGCCCTCATGGTATGGTCAATATGGTCTAGTCACGTCGTGGTCTCGCCCCTGTTGACAGATCATCTGGAGTGCACCAGCTATATAGGTCTCTACCTCGCTGGCAACTCTAGTAGCACAAGCAGACTTACGTGGCAGTAACCACGAAGCCAGCTATGCTAACAGGTGGAACCAAGATGTAAATCATCTGCATGCATTTGTTTCCCAAAATCCTTCTATTCTGTCCCTTCCCACCTCCAAAGGTGGGATTCAGCTATATATATATCTGACAGGTAAGTTTCATGAACAAAATGATATTGTTATGATACAATAAAGTTTGTTCATACTTACCTGGCAGATATATATAATCAAGTACCCACCCACCTCCCCTCAGGGGACAGTGGAAATAAAAATTATGAATAGAAAATGGGAATGGTTCCTGATACCCGCCTCCCAGCGGCGGGAATGGGTACTAACCACCTGGCCGACCACTGCGTGTGTCGGAAGTTTTTAAAATTCTGTCGGACTTCAGAAAATACAGCTATATATATATCTGCCAGGTAAGTATGAACAAACTTTATTGTATCATAACAATATCATATTCGGACGCCAAGCGCGCGCTGGTGGACACCAGTTCCTCACCAACGCAAGTTCAGGTGGATGAAGGAACCCTTCCTGTTCGTCAATTTTCTTCAGAGTTTCCTCCTACTTCTCCAGTTTCTGAGGAAGGAGTTAGCGATAATTTAGTAGAAGCAGAGGAAGAACAGCAACCAGCTCCTGTCTCATCGGACTATAAAGTTTTGATGCGTCTTCTACAGTCGGAGTTTGGAGAAACTTTTCAACCGGAAGCCCCTCGTACTCCCCCTTCTCAATTTTCTTCTTTTAAAGCATCGAAGGCATCGGGGTTCGTTAAAATGAAGAAGTCGCTTTCCACGAAGCAAGCGTTCCGGAAAGTCCATGAGTGGATGGAGAAGAGGAAAGCGTCAGGAAAGTCCTCTTTGGCTTTACCGCCATCAAGACTCTGCGGTAAAGGAGGCATGTGGTATGAGACGGGAGAGGACGTAGGTATTAAACTACCAGCCTCTGCTCAAGGTGATTTCGGGAGCATCGTGGACGCCTCCAGAAGAGCCCTTCTGTCTTCATCAAAAGTCACTTGGACCCATAACGAGTTCGACTTCCATCTAAAAGGCCTCTTCAGGACTTTAGAGGTCTTCAACTTTCTCGACTGGTGTCTTGGAGTTTTAGATGCCAGGTCAAGGAGTTCTGATACTATTAGTCTGGGGGAGCTGTCCAGTGTACAATTTGTATGGACAAGGCCGTCAGGGATGGTTCTGAGGAGTTGGCTACGCACTTTAGCTCGGGGATTCTCAAGAAGAGCACTCTTCTGTAACTTCACGGCCAAATCCGTCTCTCCAGCGCAAAAGGCGGACTTGCTTTTCGCTCCGTTTTCAGACCATCTCTTCCCCCAGACTATGGTTAAGGACATAGCATCAAGCCTTCAGGAGAAGGCAACGCAAGATCTTCTGGCTCAGTCTTCTAGAAGGCCAGCAGCTGCTTCATCTTCTGGGGTTTCGTTTACCAAGAAACCGAAGCCCTTTCATGCTGGATCTTCCTCGAAAACAGCCTCCCGAGGAAGAGGCTCTTCCAGAGGAAAAACCCCTGCTCCGTCAAAGAGTAGGAAGTGATTTGGAAGTCCTTCAGACGCCGGTAGGAGCCAGGCTTCTTCGGTTCGCGAAAGCCTGGGAAGAGAGAGATGCTGACCCTTGGTCGCTAGATGTTGTGAGGAAAGGTTACAGGATCCCGTTCTTGAAGTCACCCCCGCTATCCTCAACACCAAAGGATTTGTCTCCCTCTTATCGAGGAGAGAAACAGAAAGTGCTTTTCGATCTGCTGGAACAAATGATCGAGAAGCAAGCGGTGGAACAGGTCTTCGACCTGGAATCTCCAGGATTTTACAACCGTCGTTTCCTGGTGCCGAAAACAACATTCGGGGGGGTGGCGACCCGTCCTCGATGTCAGCAGCCTAAATCTTCTGCGTTATAAAGAAGAAATTCAAGATGGAGACGCCTCAATCGGTGCTGTCAGCTTTGAGACCGGGGGATTGGATGGTCTCACTAGACCTCCAAGACGCGTATTTTCACGTCCCCATCCATCCCCAATCAAGGAAATACCTGCGATTTGTCCTGAAGGGGAAGGTGTTCCAATTCAGGGCACTTTGCTTCGGTCTGACCACAGCGCCGATGGTTTTCACCATTCTGATGAAGAACGGGGCAAGGCTGCTTCATCTGGAGAATATAAGGATCTCTCTCTACCTAGACGACTGGCTTATTCGAGCTTCATCGCGGGACCGGTGTCTGGAGGACCTGCACACGACCATGACGTTAGCGAAGTCCCTGGGGCTTCTGGTAAACCTCGAAAAAGTCGCATTTGACTCCTTCTCAATCTTTAGTCTATCTGGGGATTCAGATGGACTCAGTGGCTTTTCGGGCTTTTCCGTCCCAGGGGCGACAACTTCAATGCTTGGAAAAAGTGGCGACCTTTCTGGGGAAGGAAACATGCTCGGTGAGGGAATGGATGAGTTTGCTGGGGACCATTTCCTCACTGGAGAAGTTTGTTTCTCTGGGAAGGCTGCACCTCAGACCTCTTCAATTCTTCCTAGCCAACAGTTGGAAGAACAAACAAGATCTGGAGGCGATCTTGTGTTTAACGAGAGAGGTGAAGGATCACCTAAGTTGGTGGTCAGATCCACGGAAGCTCGCAGAAGGGCTCTCCCTCAAACTTCGGAACCCCGACCTAGTGTTGTTTTCCGACGCGTCGTCCACGGGTTGGGGAGCAACACTAGGAGGGAAAGAAGTGTCGGGCACCTGGAGAGGGGAACAGGTGTCCTGGCACATCAATCTGAAAGAGCTGTCAGCGATTTACCTGGCTCTCAGGTTCTTCCAGGAAGAAGTATCCGGCAAAGTCATTCAGATCAACTCGGACAACACCACAGCACTGGCATACCTAAGAAATCAAGGGGGAACTCACTCGCCTTCTCTGTTTGCCATCGCAAAGGAACTCCTTTTATGGGCGAAAGCGCAAGAAGTCACTATCCTGACAAGGTTCGTGTCAGGAGTACAAAATGTTCGAGCGGACCTTCTCAGTCGACGAGGACAGCTTTTGCCGACAGAGTGGACCCTTCACCAAGAGGTTTGCCAGTCGCTGTGGGACCTGTGGGGCTGTCCGCAGGTGGATGTCTTCGCAACTTCCAGGACGAAAAGACTTCAACTCTATTGCTCCCCAGTTCTGGACCCGGGAGCAGTCGCAGTAGACGCCCTACTTTGGAGTTGGTCGGGTCTAGACATATACGCTTTTCCCCCCGCTCAAGATCCTCGGGGAAGTGATGAGGAAGTTCGCGGCATCGGAAGGAGCGAGGATGACACTCATCGCCCCCTTCTGGCCGGCAGCCGACTGGTTCACAGAGGTGATGTCCTTCCTGGTAGACTTTCCGAGGACTCTGCCCTTAAGGAAAAGATCTACTCAGACAGCCCCACTTCGAGAGGTACCACAAAAACCTCCCCGCTCTGAGTCTGACTGCGTTCAGACTATCAAGAAGTTGGCCAGAGCGAGGGGTTTTTCAAGACCTGTGGCGAAGGCGATTGCCACCGCAAGGAGGCCCTCCTCAATCGCTCTGTACCAATCGAAGTGGGCTGTCTTCAGATCCTGGTGCAGGAAGAAGGGCATTTCCTCCACCACAACCTCTGTGAGCCAGATAGCTGACTTCCTTCTTTATCTGAGAGAGGAAGTGAAGTTGGCTGTTCCAACTATTAAAGGCTACAGGAGCGTGCTTTCTGTAGTCTTCAGGCACAGAGGACTCGATTTGACTAATAATAAAGACATTCATGATCTCATTAGATCGTTCGAGACTAAGAAGGTCATCCAGCCTAAAGTACCCTCGTGGAACTTGGATGTGGTGCTCAAATATTTGATGTCGAGTCACTTCGAACCGCTTCATTCAGTTTCTATCAGGAATCTGACGAAGAAAACGATCTTCCTAACCGCTCTGGCGACGGCGAAGAGGGTTAGCGAAATTCAGGCCATTAGCAAGCAGATTGGGTTTTCAGACAGTAGTGCAATTTGTTCTTTAAGTCCCACGTTCTTAGCAAAGAACGAGAATCCTTCCAACCCGTGGCCGAGGACCTTTGAAATCAAAGGGTTGTCAGAAATAGTGGGAAATGAACGTGAGAGATTCCTGTGTCCTGTCAGGGCTCTAAAGTTCTATCTGCAGAGAACTAAAGCTTGCAGAGGTTCATCTGACAATTTGTGGTGTTCAGTGAGGAAGCCTGATCTCCCTATGTCGAAAAACGCACTGGCGTTCTTCATCAGAAATACGATTAAAGAAGCTCATGATAAGTGCAGTGATAGTGATTTGAAGCTTCTGAAAGTGAAAGCTCACGAGGTGAGAGCTATTGCTACTTCGGTAGCGTTTCACAAAATATGGCGCTCAAAGATATTCTGAATGCCACATTTTGGAGAAGCAATTCGGTGTTCGCTTCACACTACCTGCGGGAGGTGAAAGTGACATACGAAAATTGCTTCTCCCTCGGACCATACATTGCTGCAGACACTGTTTTGGGGGCAGGAGGTAACACTCATCCTATCCTTTAGGGATTAGGGGGGTTTTTTAACTTGTGTTTTATGGTTGTGGGGTGACCGCCTGGGGCGGGTCTCCCTTCCATTAGCTTAGTTAAGTGGGATACCTTTGGTAAACTAAGCCAGGTGGTGGTATTTTTGTCTCGTTGCCCTCATTAGTATGGTCCATGGTCTAGTCACGTCGTGGTCTCGCCCCTGTTGACAGATCATCTGGAGTGCACCAGCTTCATAGGTCTCTACCTTGCTGGCAACTCTAGTAGCACAAGCAGACTTACGTGGCAGTAATCACGAAGCCAGCTATGCTAACAGGTAAGGAACCAAGATATCAAATATCTGCATATATGTGTTTCCTAAATCCTCTATTCTGTCTCTCCCACCACCAAAGGTGGGATTCAGCTACATATATATCTGACAGGTAAGTTGCATGAACAAAATGATATTGTAATGATACAATTAAGTTTGTTCATACTTACCTGGCAGATATATATGTAGCTGATAATTTCCGACGACCGACAGAATTTAAAACTTACGACACACGCAGTGGGAGTCAGGTGGTTAGTACCCATTCCCGCCGCTGGGAGGCGGGTATCAGGAACCATTCCCATTTTCTATTCATAATTTTTATTTCCACTGTCTCCTGAGGGGAGGTGGGCGGGTAATTAATTATATATATCTGCCAGGTAAGTATGAACAAACTTAATTGTATCATTACAATATCATTTTTATCTTGAGATTTTCTGAATGCTCTGCTTGGTTTTATAATGTATAGTCTTTTTTTTTTTATATGCAATGAAAAATTATAGGCTGTCACCAAGGTACAGTATACACAGTACAACAGGAATTTTGATGTGCATTAAGATTGTAAAATAGTTTCAGAAATATGTTGATCAAATGGAATGCATTTTCAATACAAATCTTATATTGATCATGGGATGTTTTGGACAAACCATAACTTTAGAATGTCTTACCTTTTGATTTGAAGCTTGGACCACTTGCCCACATTTAATGGTCATTTGTGCTGTTAGGTAAAGATGGAAATCCTCATGTTTCTTAGGTATCCTTTGTTATGAAAGCTGTTTCATCTGTCGGACAGATACTTGGTCAAATTTCTTCATTTACCAGTAGCTCCAAATCAATAAAACTGTGATATTCTTTATTCAAGGATTTGACGAGATTGATACAGGCTTCCACTAGACCTAAGAGAATTTAGAATGGTAACTTTCTGGTCTGGTTCAAGTATTTACTAATGATAATCCTGTCTTATGTTTGCTTACTGAGCAGTATAAAAGTTTCCAAGCTGATATATCAGGTACATTTTGACCAAATAGCTTGAGCAGTGCTAGAGATGATTAATTTGCTAATAAATAGGGAGCAATATTAAAACATGGAAAAATAATAGAATTAAAACAATTTGTCAGGATAGACAGGTTTCCAAGTCTTGAAAAACTTGTTCAGTATACTGTACTGATTTTATGTGCAGTCAGAGATGATTTATACTTTACCACCAAGAAAGACACCTACAATCTTTTATGAATACAATGTAAATGCTGTTAATGAAAAAGTCTTAAGTGCCATACATCTCTTAATAATCTTGCCTCTAAGTTGTATTGATTTTCTCCATCCCTCATAATTTGAACCATACAGTAATTTTAGGTAAATCTTTGTATTATTAACAAGAAATGGCAGACATTGTGTTCATTAGTTAAAAGTAGAAGAGATTTTAGGGATAGAGTTAGTTTCGACATGTTATGAAAGTGGGTGAGGAACAATTAGTCAGAAAAAAGACTTGAAGTAAGGCCGAGTAGATAAAAGCGTTACGTAACCCTGGCAAGAGTTCAGACAGAGAGTGCGTGGAGTTGAAGTCATAAAGAGACCAGATTTCAAGTAAACCTGATTTGTGGCAGTGGATGTGTTTCTTTCTTGTTTTTACTGACTTGTGTACAGTTTTAATACAAAGGTGGTTTAGTTTTAAAATAGCAGTAGGGATTTTAGGTACTGTAAGGAACTCCATAGGTATGTTTTTTTTTTTTTTTTTTTTGAGTCCTGCACATTACAAAATAATATACAACTTATTTGTACTTCAGTGTGATATATATTAAATGCTGAAGTCAGCAGAAATAAGAAATTTTAGAATGATAGTTCAAAATATGCTGAAAAATAGTATTTCTGTTTTCAGCCACCTGAGATGAAATCTTCTGGATGGGATAAAAAAGGTAATATATGCCCCACCCATCCAAGTATGTGGAAGAAAGATTTCACTCCGAAGAAGTTTCAGCCACCAATCCCAAATCTTGGTGTAACTGAACGAGAAGTAACTAAAGGGAAGGAAGTTGTTGTGCCAACAGCTGCTGTTAAGAGAAAGAGAGAAGTAACAGGTAACATTTCATTTGTGTAAGAGCTTTCAGTCTGAACTTCATGTATCACTAGCTGTAAGGTAGTCTCACAAGTAGCATATATCACTAGCTGTAAGGTAGTCTCACAAGTAACAAGTAATTTGAGGTTTAAGCTGTCTGTTTCAAAGGTTAATGGAAAATTAAGGCATAGATGAACTTTTTTTTTTTTTTTTTACAAAAAAAGTACAGAAACCCAGTACCATGATACCTGATTCTGTGTAGAACTTATCCCCATTGCATAACAGTGAATGTGCTCATTTTCCCTTGGCTTCTACTGGATTGACTTTTACTAAACATATGGAGTTTTACAGGAGTGGTGACCACAGCTAGAAACCTGTTGTTTCAAGGGTCATCACTGCCTAGGGTTTATTGACTTGTATGGCTAGTACACATCATGTGCCATCATTCTGTGAATAGGGACTGTAGCATACTGATGTGCATTCCTCTCATGAGAGAGGACCCAGCTTGTGTCTCTGGGAATCTGATAGGACTAGGTAGTCCAGTACCTCAGGAACCCCAACAAACTGAACTGGAATGGTGATTTACGGATATCATTGCACTTGTCTGTGAGTGCAGTGCTTCTGGGGAGGCTTCCACAACTTCACTCTTGAAGCCGACATTGTCAGTAGAGCTTGCCCTTGGTAAGGCTGTTGTTTAGTTGCTGTGGTCCTACTTAGACCATGTTGTTTTGGTATAAGTTAATAGTCTGATCTCTGTGGTCTAGCACTAGATTGGGTAAGTTCCCTCCCTTGCTGTTGATGCTCCAGAGGAATTTGCGTGTGCCTGGGGATGCTGAGGCTGCTACTTTACAGTTACTCTAGTCCATCTGCTGATTGACTGATGCAAAAGGGAAAATGACAAATTTTTAACCAGTTTGTATTTTTCATAACTAACAAACCTGAGGTCTTAACATTAGGATAATACTAGCGCCAAGCTGGAAACCAGTAGAATTAATAAAAAAAAAACTTGTGAGATCCAGGGATTGTTGGCATCTATACCAGGTCACAGGGTATTGTAGTTCCCAGAATGCCCTTGGTGTCCTGTGACCCATCAGTTAACTCTTCCAACCCAGTTTAGACTGTTAGAGGGGTGGTTAGAGGTGGGCCTTATCTGTTAAGACCTCAGGTTTGTTAGTTATGAAAAATACAAATTGGTTAAAAGTTTGTCATTTGTTCATATGCGAAACAAACCTTCGGTCTTAACATTAGGATAGACTTACATACTTATTGGTGGGAGGTAAGTCTCTATAACCAGCGGGGAGTTTGCCACCTTTATCCATTTCCAAATAGATGTATTCTAAGACAATGGACTATTAACCTTTGAACAAAAGATATATGAGAATCTATTGGTTTCCCTCTCTGGGAGTTTCATACAATGCCATGGTTTATTGCATTACGGAAGGTGGAGAGCTATCCATTCTCATAAACCACTCCTGTCCCTTGTATCTGGATTTGTTATCACCCCACTCTCTTCCTATTATTGAGAGGAGTGGTTTGCTACTGAAAAGTATCCTATACTCTAGATTAACTTTACAGTATGGCTGTCCCCCTCACCTGCATCTAGTCGATTCCAGCTCATGATGGTACTCTCCTTCATACTGCCCATAGGTAGAGTAGTTAGAAAAGTAGTAAAGAAGAAAGACCAGTCATCTCATTCATTTTACTTTCATACCTTCATCTTAGACTAGACACAAATGGACCCGCCAGGGGTACCAGATGAGCTATACCACTTGCTGGGCCACTGGACCCAAGGAAAAAGTGTCCAAGGATCTATGGGCAACATCTTTTAAATAAAAGGAAGTGAGAGTTGTTTGGCGTTGCCAAATACCAGCTTTCAAAATCCTCTCCACAGGCATATTTTTCTTGAATGCCAAAGAAGCGCTCAAGCCCCTGATGTCATGAGCTCTAGCTCTCTCCATGCTATTTGACCCTCTGTCTCCTGTCAAGTATGCATTCCTGATCGTTTCTCTCAGCCAAAACGATATTGTGTTCCTGGACACTTCCTTCTTATTCCGCCCTGTACTTGCAAAAAGCCTTCGGCATCCCGGCCTGAGATGTCGCGTTCTTCTTAAGTAGGCTCTTAGTACTCTGACAGGGCATAGCAGCATTTCTTCAGGGTCATTGTCCACAAACTCTGCCAGAGAATGTATGGAAAAGGAGTCGAATCTGCCATCCACTACTGATGGTTTTTGAGGTTTAGCAACAAATTCTGGGACAAACTTGAAAACCATAGACTTCCAACCTATCGAATGCTTCACCACATATGACAGACCATGAAGCTCCCCCACCCTTTTGGTTGAGGCTAGAGCCAATAGGAAGACTGCCTTCAGGGTCAAGCTTCTATCTGTGGCCTGTCTCAATGGCTCTTATGGGGTTTTTGTAAGACTACTCGGTACCATGGTCAAATCCCAATCTGGGGCTTTTAGCTCCTTCGGGGAACAGGACTGCTCAAAACTCTTCATTAACATAGCCATCTCCCATGAAGAAGAAATGTCCACGCCTTCCATCCGCAGAACCGAAGCTATAGCAGCCCTGTATCCCTTTACAGCAAATACAGATATATGCCTTTCTGTCCTGAGATATATCATAAAATCTGCTAACTGTTGAATAGTGGTTCTGAGTGGAGACAAGTTCCCTCTACGACACCAATCGCAGTACGCGGACCATTTTCCTTGGTAGACCGCTGCCGATGACCTGATATTTCGTGCCATCTGTGTTGTTGCTTTCTGAGAAAAGCCTCTTGCCCGCAGGAGATACTGGACAGTCTCCACCCGTGAAGTGATTGGGACTGCACCGACTGATGGTACCTCTTCACGTGTGGTTGACACAGTAGATTGTTCCATGGAGGTAACTCTCTCGGCATATCTATTAGGAGTTCCAATAGGTCCGGAAACCATTCTGCCTTTGGCCACAATGGGGCTACCAGAGTCAACTTGAGGTTCTGAGACCGCATTACCATGTTCAGAACCTGACGGATTAGGCAAAATGGAGGAAATGCGTACACGTCCAGATTGTCCTATGGGTGTTGTAGCGCATCTTCTGCTACTGCCTCTGCATCCGGGACTAGTGAACAATACACTTCCAACTTTTTGTTGTACCTGGTTGAGAATAGGTCTATGATCGGCCTTTCCCACAAGATGAACATTCTGTCCACCACTTCTTGATGCAAGGACCACTCCGTTCCTAGGATCTGGTCCCTGCGGCTCAATTTGTCAGCCACTATGTTTCTTTTTCCTGGAATATATCTGGCTCTGATGTCTACTAATTTGAACTGTCATCAGTTGTAACTGCCGAGATACTAGGCCTCCTTCTTTGTTTACGTAAGCTACTACTGTGATGTTGTCTGACATTAATACCACTGATTGCCCCTTCACCCTCTCCCAGAATTCCTGTAGTGCCAGAAACGCTGCTTTTAACTCCAACACGTTTATATGGAGTTTTCTGTCCTTGCAACTCCACTTTTCTGAAATTATCAGCTCCTCCATGTGGGCGCCCCAACCTTCAAGTGACGCATCCGAGAACAGCAAGAGGTCCAGAGAGGGTTGCTGAAAGGGAACTCCCACTGTCAGATTGTTGTCCTGCACCCACCACTGTAGGTCTTTCCTCACCTCTGTCGACAAGGGAATTTGCTCTTATGGGTGATCTACCGTTGGCGACCAAAACTCCTTCATCCTCCTTCATTGCAATGATCGAAGGTGTCGTCTCCCGTGTGGTACCAGCTTCTCCAAGGAACTTAGAATTCCCAGGACTACTTGCCAGTTTTGCTGACTGTGTTTGCTTTTCCAGAAAGGCATCCATCACTTGTTTGCATTTCTCTACCCTCTGGTCTGCTGGGAACACTTTGGTTTTTACTGTGTCTTTAATCATACCCAGATACACCAGCCGTTGACTTGGATCCAACTTTGACCTCTCCTGATTTATCACAGTGCCTAGGCTGTGACAAAACTGCAGAAGGGTATCCCTGTCCCGAAGTAATTTTTCTCTGGACATTGCTATCACCAGCCAGTCGTCTAGGTATCTTATTAGCCTGATCCCCTGAGCATGCGCCCATGTCGACACGAGAGTGAATACTCTTTTAAAAACTTGAGGAGACGTTGTCAATCCGAAGCACGGGACTCTGAATTGGAAAACTTTCTCTGCAAGACTGAAGCAGAGAAATTTCCTATAAGACTGATGGACTGGGATCTGAAAGTATGCGTCATTCAACTCCATTGTCACCATAAATTCCTTGTCTCTGACTGCTGCTAGAACTGTCTTTGGGGTCTCCATTCTGAATCTGGTTTTCCTTACAAACAGATTCAATGTTGCCAGATCTATCACTGTCCTCCAATTCTCCATCATCTTCTTCACTTCCTCTTGCAGAATAAGAGCTTTCTGAGATTCCTGAGCATAGGAGAGGTGTGGTAATGGTTGTTCTGTCAGGGGTGGGGTAACTTTGAACGGAATCAAATATCTGACTCAGAACATCCACCACCCACTGCTCTGCTCCAAATTCTTGCCACACCCTCCAATGATTTGCCAGGCAAACCCCCACTGGTGTGGCTGAGTGATGAGAGGTGCCCATCCTATCATCTTGAACCTCTCCCCCTGCCCCTAGTACCCCTTCCTCTGTTGAGTCTATTGTGAAAGGGCTGATGAGCTAACTTCTTTGGGGAAGAGGGTCTTGTTGATCTATTGGAGATGTTATGTCTCACTAGTTCTTTTGAGGTAATTGCTGATGTCCTACCTCATTAGAATTAGCCTGGCTTCCAGATGTTTTCCTAACTGCCTGCGGGACTATTCTGTCGTTAGTATCCATCCTTCTTCTATCTATAGCAGCTTTCAGTATACCCTTTGGTAACAGCAATTGCGACTCTAGGATATCCCCATTCTGCATTGCTAACAGGGCATCCAAGTCAAAAGTGCGGCTTAATCTAGCCAATGCTGCATCTCTCCTCATCAACAGGATATTAGCCCATACATTGGCACTCAAACTCATCAAGTACACTTGATCCAAGGTTAATCCAGGCTTTAACCTTACCACATCTGGGTTAATTTGTCTTGATAGCAAAGGAACCATAGGTGTCACATAATATATCCTATGTTTCATCAATGGCGGGGGAATAAACTTAAATGATCTACTTGATCTTTACGAATTATCCCTTCCAGCAATCCATGCATTGACGTGCTGTAAAACTGACTCTGCATGACTTGAGCAAGGTAATTCATATGACACCTTCATATCCTTTCTCAGTCCCAATACCATGTCGATTCTTGGAGGAAGTATACTGGCAGGTGCCTCCAGGCTTCTCAAAAGGTTATTGAATTGGCGAATCAAATCAACCACCTCTGCATACGAAGCCAGAAACTCTTGGTTTTCCCCTTCCTCCGGTTCCAAGGTATTGTGTTCGGCCGCAGGAGAAGCTAGTTCACTTCTATCCTCTGACAAACGGTCGGGTGCGTCATGGCCGTCCGACCCTATGACTGCGGCATCTTTGATGGATGACGTTGGCTCGATCTCGAATAGCCAGTAGGAGAACGTGACTGCCTAACTTCTTCTCTACTCACAGATCTAGAGTGAGAACTCTGTCTATACCTCCAAGATGAAGGTTCTCCCAAAACCGAGCTAATTTCCTCTCTATCTCTATTAATATTATTCAAGGTCATTTGACTATCATCTCCGACGGCCGTCGGGGAAGTTGACCATGATCTCTCGTCGAGGCGAACTACGCCTTCCGTCAGTGTATCAGGAGAGGTTACCAACTCTTTATTATTCAACCTTTTAATGGGAGCTTTCTCATCCTTTCTTCTTATTTTAAAGGGTCTTACAGGAGAAACTGGTATACGCTCTTCGTCTTCGTTGAATGCTGCCCACTCACCGTTGATTTCACCAATGGCAGTGGAGTCTGGTAAACGCTTTGTCCTCACCGCTGGCATCTCCACAGAAACCACCAACTCTAGTGACCGTCGATGCTTTTGCCCATTTGGACGCCTGTAAATGACTTCATCCGTTAGCGTTAAGTTTACCAGCCACTGTCTTCTTCACTTTGTTGTTGACAGGGGTGTGACAGTCCTGGCTCAAAGATGAAGAAGAATTTATTCTTCTCTTGGCCGGAGGATCAGTCTCGAAGTCCCGTATCCTCCAACGCTTGACTCATACACACAGTGACGTCATTGAATTTTGCGATGATGCCGAACTAGAGGAAGAAGACGATTCACATCTTTTCTTTTTGTCTTTCTTATCTATTTTGTCCTCTAGAGAATGTAATTTTTTCATGACTGTGTGTACCAAAGAGTCAGAAAGCGTGTTCGTCTCCGGAGGCAACGAAGTAGTGAGAGAAGCAGTAGGCTGTGACATCATCGCGTCACCCATGCCTGTGTGTGACGTCAGTTGTGACGTCACCACGCATGTAGGGAGAGATTGAGCGGCTGCTGCTGGAATCCCTGCGTGTGCTGCACAACTGTTTCCAACGTTCTGCATTGCCGGAAACATAGATGTTGTTGTCGTTGTTGTAGCATTTGCTCCCATAAATTGCAGGCCAGGGGGATGAGGAACATTCATCGTTGTCGGGCCCGGATGGAAACGTGACGCCATATAGTGAGAAAGCAACCCCTCCAAGGTTGGTAGGCCCAACGCTGACCACGTTCCTTCCATTCTCTGTGCATCGGGGGCTGACACCTGGGACAAAGATGGTGATGCTCCCCCTCTCCCTGCCAGGAATGACGGAGCATAATTATGCATAAAATTACCCAAAACCCCTCCTGGAGTTTCCAATAACGAATCGCTAGAAGAAACTGAAGGGTTATGGGAAACATCAAAAGCAGGTGACGAAACATATTGAGCAGTTTGATGTATTGCCGATACAAAAGAAGCCGACGACGCATGGTCATCCAAAGATGGCATCGTCTCCTTTCTTTTGTACTGGCCCTTCCCATAAAACTTCATCCATTGTTCCACCGACCAACCACGACAAACTGAACAAGGATTAGTAATAGTACATATGTTTTCTCTGCACCTACTACACATTGGATGTGGATCTGTAGATACCGATGTTAAAAATCTTTAACAAGGAAACCCACTCACTCCATGGCATTTCCTTTGTCTTGCAAGAACTCAAAGAAATTTCCGTTGGTGAAGCAAAATTCTCCATCTCACAACGCACACACACCTAGCAGATCACCCCCACACTGAGATCACCCAGAGAGAGAAAAAAGGAAAATATGAATAGAAACGGGCAAACTAAACCAACTTTAAAACAGATAGAAAGTAATCACGTCTTATCTTAAGGCAGTAGGAAAGTAACTGATAGGTCACGGGATGCCAAGGCCGTTCTGGAAACTACAATACCCCGTGATCTGGTATAGATGCCAATAGTCCCTGGATCTCACAAGTTTTTTTTATTAATTCTACTGGTTTCCAGCTTTGCACTAATTATCCTAATGTTAAGACCGAAGGTTTGTTTTGTTTATGAACAAACAAAAGATTTTGTTGAATTAGGGCACAGTTTCTCTACAGGGTTGTATAACAGATGTTGAATGAACAGCTGGAGCATGCAAACAGCTGGGAGTAATGGGTCACTTACCTTGGAAACAAAGAGGCCATTCTCATAGGTTCAAAGAGGAAATTTATTTATAAATTAAAATCAAATATATACAAATATTCAGAGATCAAGTCCCATACCCTCAGCCTATGGTACTCATACCCCCAACAGGTATGGATACCCCCTGTTAGGAGGGTATAGATAACCCCTGTTAAGAACCCTTGGTTTAGTTTAAATATTTTAATGTTTACTGGACTCTGACAAGTCGACTAAATAATGAAATCTGATAAGTTGCAGTTTGTTAAATTGGGTTGCCACTGTTAACCACTGTTAACACAAAAATTATCTTGGAGAGTGCCGCTGAGATGTGATTGCTACTAAATCAAAGGAATGCTGAAAGTGCCCCCTTGGCTTCCCGACCACCACTGTAGATGCATGTGGACCAATAATTTTATACTCGTATCATTGCTTCATTCGTATTTTTCTAAAGTATTTTTATTTATACCCAGAAAGGTTCTGAACTATATTGCATACTTTGGGCAAGGTCACAGATTTTATATGAGTTTCAAGTCCACTGACTGAACAGTTTTATCTTATTTTTTCAGAGGAAAATTTGCCTACTGAAATAACAGAGGGAGATCTTCAGAGTATGTATGGAGTTGCAGAAAAGAAGATGAAACTTCCTTTGGATTCTGTTGGAGAGCAGCCTTCTCAAAGTGTGGGTGAAGAGGTAAAGGAGGAGGAGGAGGAGGAGGATGATACCTGTGGTGATGCCTTAGATCTGCTCTCTAATGCTCTTGATGCTGAAGAGAATACCAATGAAATATCCCCCGAGGAAGATGACCAAAAAGAACCAGAAGTGCAGAAATCCAAGAACCCTTTTGCCAAAGCACAGTTGCCCAAGAAGAACTCTCAAACAGTGGGACAGTTTAGTGCTTTGAAAAGGTTTAGCAATATTAGGAAAACAGTTGTTGATCCAAATACCATTGTCCAAAGCAGGTTAGTCATTTTTCTTACTAACTTGAACTTATTTGTTTTATATGCAAAAAGTTTTCAATTTGACACAAACATTAGTTGGTTTTTATTATATGCAAAAAGTTTTCAATTTGACACACAAACATTAGTTGGTTTTTATGATGTCAAACCCCTAGGACACGTTTAAAATTTGACTGAGTAATTTTGTAACAATCATGATGCATTTTAAGTACTTATGCAATGAAGCGCAAGAAATGTTCACACTAAGTTGATGATTTTTCTTCCATAGACAGGTACACAATCCTTTATCCGAAATTCTAAAAAACAAAAGTTCCAAAAACTGTAAACATTTTGTAGAGAGTAGCATTTCAATTCATAAGGTTGGCAGTTCAGCGTGCTAACGGCTGACCTGAGTCATTTGGATGTATGCTGCTACTCAAATTGTTTCCCTTACTAAATCCCAAGAACTGCCCTTAGAAAATCCTAAGATTAACAAAAAATCCCAAGATGATAAAATAATTGTATGTCTGCTAAGCCACAGTTCGGGAATCCGAAAAATTCCAAAAACTGAAGCATATCTGGCCCCACAGATTTCAGATGAAGGACTGTGTATTTGTACACAGTTTTTAATTCCTTTCATGTGGATAATAGTCACTTATGTCCAGATAACCTTATTTGTCATGTCTAGAAGCTTGAGTGAGGTGAAATGATCAATGCACTTACGATGACCCAGGAATCTCTTCTGGTTCAAATGTAGATTTCTTTATATTCTTCTTCTCTTTCTTATCATTATTTCAACCACATATTTTATCCTATTTCATCAGATTTCTCCCATCCTGTTGTATATTCTCTCTTAATTATTATTTCATAATGCAACTGCACCTGAGCAGTTTTAACCAGTTTCACCCTCATGGGCAGTGCCACATGCAGTAGCTTGAGTAGCAACTACAGCAGCACTGGTGTGTCTCTCAGTATCCACCCTCCCATATGGACTGTTATTGTCAGATAGGTGAAGGCTGTGGTTTCTGCACCAGGTACCTAGCTAAGATAAACGCATAATTTTCACTAGACTAGAATTCACCCATGAAGAGCATGTCTCGTCAAGAGACATGCATAGACAAACTTGTCTCTTACTGACTAGGATAGAACAGTGGATGGCAGTGAAGTTGATTTCCCTCAACCTATGTTTCAGTAGCACAAAGCAATGACTGCTAGAGCGATTTCAGGCCACTTGGAAGGTGATTCCATCAAAGGTTAGCCTGTTAAAACAAAAAATCTGGGACAACAGAGAGTACAGTAGGTATATTGCTCCCTTTTGTTCCAGTCTTGTAGGAATGCATCTTATCTCTTGCTGTTGTCTGAGTGTCCAGGTTTGGAGGCACCCATACATGCTGGAAGTTGATGGTTCTTCATATCGTGTAGAAATTAATAATCTTTTTTATGTTTTTGTTGACAGATACTTTTCGTCATCCCTACCATCAAAATCAGTTGCTGCTAAAGAGGAATCATCTGATGGATCTGTTCAAGAATCATTTGTAACTTGTGATAATAAAGATCTTCCTAGTGCAGTGCAAATGGATGAGATTGATGATGAAAATAAATCTGATAAAAATGACAGAGTAGAGTGTATAAACTCTGATAATAAAACTACTGAGAATATAGAATGTGAAACTGCTAAGGAGCAAAACAAAAGCAAAACTAATGATACTGAATGTTATGCAAAAGCACCATTGTCTCCAGTACAGACAAATTCTATGACTCCCAAACCAGAAAAGACATTTAAGTGGGGAAAACTCTCAGACATGTTTTCGTATAAAGGTAATAAGACAGAGATTAGCAGCAGCCCATCAGCAAGAAATTCTTTCAAGCCAGTTGTGACCTCACAAAGTGTTCCATGTACACCTGTGTCAAGGAAAGAAAATGAATATTTGTCTGTTGTTGTGGATCCATTAGAATCCACGTCCCTTTCTCAAAAGAGCTGTGCCTCAGAGGTTTCCATAGCAAGTAACATTGGATCCATAGATAATGACTCATTTGATTTGACCCCTTCCTCCACTCCAGATTCTTCTCAAAACTCACAAGGCAAAGAAGAGAAACGGAATGCACAAGATGAAAAGAGGGCATCAAATGTTAAGCTAACAAGTCCTTTGGTATGTTGAGTTAATTTTGGTGTTTTATGTGTGGTTTCCAGTCACTGATATTATATTTATGGCAGTACTTACATTGCATTTCTTTTGACGTTTTACTTTTGTTTCAGAGTCGGATGTCTTCAGCAAAGTCAAGGCCTGTTGGCCTCTCGAAACCACGGGGCAAGGCTCAGAAACAAACAGATGCTAAGCAGAGGAATCTCAGAGATATGTTTGCTTTTAAGAAGTAAGTATAGCAGATGTATAAGTTCACTCACAAGTTTTCTACACAAGAGTATGGATACCAGGCCTAAGAATTATACAAGTTGTATTGCGGTTAACGGATGTCTTGGTTAGCTGATAAATTGTTCAAAGGATGTTTTGAATGGACTTTTGCTCAGTTTAAGGAGTATGTTTGTTGTGGTAAATTTAATGCAACAAACATATTGAACTCGCATTGATCTATGCCAAAAATCAGCATTAAGAGTTGGCAAAACAATCTTGACTGATGACCTAACCCTATCCTAGTTTTTGAAATGAAAGTCAGCGCTTAAAAGACCACATTCATGAACATTGCTGTAAACAAGGAAGAAGAATGTAGTTAAATCATTTAGATATACTGCCTTCATCGCCAAAATTTTAGCAGTGCTATCCCAGATCATCTTTGTACTACTCGCATTCTAGCTCTCACATCATTACTGGGATGTCTGTATGAGGGGGATCAACTTTTGTCTCCCGTAGCAGGAGTTGAGTAGGTACACAATCTTTGTTCTCTATTGCAAAGCTTTCATACCATATTCATCATTGATTTTTAATATCTGGTTATCACTGGGTTATTCTTAACTTTTCTCATTTCTTTGTTTCAGAGATACAACCAAGCTTTTATCTTCAAGACCATCATTGTAAAAGCAGTTTTTAATAATAATTCCATGTGACTTTTGACAGTAAGAGAAATGTGTCTGTAATGTATATTAATGTGTGATCCACAATGGTGTATGTGTACGTGTATATGCTTTTTTACTCTACATGTTAACATGTAAGTTTACCCATAGAGAAGGTGACATCCTTTAATGGTACAAAATGTGGATTCAAGTTATTTTGATTATTGAAAGTTAAGCTGAAAACTGTAATGGATGAAAACAAATTTTAAATATTTTTTATTTTAAACTTTTCAAGGTATCTTAGATTTCTATCGACATTATTTTTTATATTTTGTATCTTATATACAGTTGTAAAAATTATATCTTTGACTGACCATGATACAAAGTAGGTCCTTGGCATATAATTAACTTATTTTTTAGATATTTTAACATGAAATATGGTAATTGTAGTGACATCTACAGTATGAATAAATACACAAAGCAGTGCCTAGTATATGGACCGGAATCTCAAATTTTTTAGTTCCTCAGGTACCTCATTAAATTCAGCTGTAATATGTTAAGCACCATTTTATCATCCCTCACCACTCAGACATCATGCCATTGCTACATGATATCAAAATAGATGTGTTTTTATATTTTCTACAGATGACATCATTGGAATGTCATGGGATAAAATTTGCATGATGTGATTTGGCGTCATGGGAATCTCATGGATTAACAAGGTATAAAAATCCTGCAGGTACTGATTTTTACAGTTATAAAGTTATTTTGTTACATTGCTTAGGTTTGGTGTTAAGATGATTTCTCTGTTCGTGCTGCCGTACCTTGGTTAATGTGCTTGATCCATTCCATGAAAGCTATCCATTAACCGAGCGAATTTTTACAGAAAAAAAATTACATAAAAAATAGCATACAGGCAGTCTCCTGTTTTATGGTGCTTGCCTAGCCCCATAAAATTGGAGACTTATGGCGCCATAAAGGGCAAAGTGTTGGTTATTGGCGCCATAAGGAGCTGACAATAAAGTAATGGTGCCATAAGCGGCACGAATCTCAGTGATTCGGTTAATGGCAGGTTTTCGCTTATCAGCACCCCGCCAATAACTGGGGACTGTCTGTAATTGGATTTGAATTGATCCATTCCAAACCTACAAAAATAAAACTAAAGAATTGTAGCTTGAATTTAACTAGAAAATGTCAGCTGTTTGTTCCTCCAGTTCTTGTGGTGAGCTCTGTGCTTCACCCTTAGTGTGGTTTATAATGAACTCATGACAAAGTATTTCTAGTTGGTTGGGGCATGTACAAGTAGTAATACGTCAGGACTCACTTTTGAAGTATACAAGACATGTTCAGAAAGTGTCTGCCATTTGTACTATAGGGAAGTATTAGCTAATCAGTTATGTTTGGGCCTCAATTCCCCTAGAGATTGCAGCTCCTCGATACAATCCAACAAGAGCCGACGACATTGTACTGTCCTTGGTGTAGGGAAAAAAAGTTTTCCCCATAGAAGAAACACCCAGGCTGTGTGAATTGGTCCACTGATTAGTAGTGGTTCCTCAAGACCAAGAGCCTTTACATGGGGATTCACTATTAAATAATACAGCGTTATCTAAAAAAATTCCTATTTTATTTTCAATACAATTACAAAATTTGTGCATTAAGTACAGAAGTATGCTAGCCTTTTCAGACGTGTGCAGATACGGCCATTGTATTCTGACCAAGTCGACAAGCAGTATCACACAGTCTATGAATCAAATTGATTCCCAAGATTAAAATGAACTGTCTCCAAGAGGCTTTTGTGACTGATTATTCAGGTAACTATAAAATTAACTAGCAAACATGTAGAAAAATTGATTTCAAAATTAAATTTTAAATTAATTTAAAACCTTAAAAGAACTGTTAAATATGCAGAAATTTTATTTTCACTTGATAAATCTCATCTTCAACCTGTTTGCCAGCTCCAAGTTAGTTTATTACCCATGGAATCTACACATCACTGTAAATTCTATCATGTATACCCATATACATTATATATTTATATATTATATATACATATATAATTGGTACTGGTATAGCATTCTAATGTAATCACAATAAAAGACTTTACTTCTGGTATGATGAACATGTTACAAGGAGCATAATCAATGGCACATACATATTCTTAAAACAGTTGCAGCAAAATGTAAGGTGTGGGGTATAAAGCACCAGGGCATTAAAACATGCCCTGAGCTTGAGCTAAGGCACAAAGATTTGGGAGCCAAAAACATACAGCACATTACCTAGAACACATAATACATCAATTGGCTCAAATTTGCAAGTACAGCATAGCACCACTTTTCCTAAATGCCAGACATCGCACAATAACTAAAAAAAAAAAAATAAATAAATAAAATTCTGCTGTTAGCCATGAACCACATGAAAAGGCATACCAAAGCAGAATTTTCAGTCTTTACTCCCCCTTCACTTCTTAACCTTGAACACTTTCCAAAACATTCTCTACTTCCAGTATTAGAGGCAATTCCTCACTTCCTTTGCCAATCTATCCTAACAAACTCAAATTTGCTCCATTTTCAAAAAATAAAAGAGTTGAATAATTGTCTGTACATATATCATTTTTACAACTTTACAATATTTATACCTAATTCTATACATAAAAGTCCACACAAACTATTTGTGATGGAATTCTATATCATCTCTTTGTGAAACATTGGTAAAAACAATCAACAGAAAAAGACTGACAAAACAAGACAGTGGAGATGGGAGTAGTAAGGTCATTAGTAGATAACTCCTTTAACAGACTCTTAAGAAGATTACTTTCACAAAATCACATCGTAAGCATGGCTAATGGTCATTCCTAACCCCACTCCTTACTAACAGACATTAGTAAAGGTCACTAATTTGAGTTAGCAAGAACATAATGCCTATTCAATTAATCTTAATAAAATGGGTTTTAAAAATTGACAATTAGCAGGAGCTCAACTCAAAACTGAAAAACAAAAGCTTTGGTTTAAAAACAGAGAAGACAATTCCCATACATTTTCTGCATTATTTATTCAAGAATAAAAAAGCATTTCCTTGTCCAAATAGGTAGAGAATATTTTCATTATTCAGAAGGCTAAAGCAAAGTCAGTTGAGAACCCTTATAACAATGGTTATGGTGAAAGGTAAATGAAGTCATGTGGTAGAAAATTATCTATCAAGAATTTTCAATTAAATTAATACAAGAAAATTGTTAATTTAACATTGACCTTGGCAAAATATTATTCACTACTATGGGTTACGTAAACTTTGATTTAAAACTAATTACCCTGAACATTATTAATAGAATATAGGTCTACAAAACAACTAGATGCTTCACTAACCCTTACCACTTGTACTACAAGCCACTTCCTGAAGGTGTTGCAAGTGGTACCTGACCAGTGTAACAGGGAAAACTCAGAAGGAACACAATAAGACACAAGACAACAGTCAGAGACATGGCATTTAGTTATAAATTACAACATGAATAAAACCTCAAGAACTCTCAAACTTGTAATTCTTCAAAATTAAAATTTTCATAAATAGCACCATATTTAACAAGTGGTAATGACATACCCATCAGAGAAAATATCTCTGATGTGGGATTGGTTGCAAAGTCCACCATGTCTCTGCCTTATATTTCCAAGTTTGCAGGGCAACATTAGTTCAACATAACAGGTATTAATAAATAAGATGAAATCACCAAATATTCATAGGCATAAAATCATACCCATTTACAGATAAAAAAAATCAGGCCCTAATTTAGAGTAAGAAGTTAGAATACATGAGATCCAAGTCTTAACCCCAATTGGCCACTAGACTTGTTTGGTTTTCAATTTTTTGCAACTACATTTCTGTACTACACTATAAAATTCAATATGTGGGCCAACAGGACGTTACAGCTACAATCTATAACAAATGACCTGATGAAAGTATCAACCTAACAATTATGTGGGGATAAAGCTATAATCAACCTCTTATGGGTGTTAATAACAAGCGGACACTCTGCATAGGAACTACACCGAGCCAAAGAAAAAAAAAAATCAATGAAGCAGCCAGAGACTTCACCCTTGCCTGTACATCTCAGTTCTGTAGGTTGTTATTCTGAACAACTGGGCAAATAAATATTCTATCTACTTTTCAAGAAACCTTTCTATTATTAAAATAATCAATTACAGGCATACAAAGTTTTGTACAAGTGTTTTCCAAACACCAATGGTTTCCTAGTTTTGGTCAAGGAATGAAGTACGAATCAGATTCGTCTTAACCAAATAAAGTATATTAAGGTTTGGGCTGAAGGATGTAACAAATTGTTTACAGAGGGTTAAGTTACTACTGTACAATGTATTAAGGTAAATGGTAAGGAAGGTCCCATGCATCCTAAAAGCAATGATGAACTTGACAATCATTGGCAAGGCACATAAACCTCATTCTACTTTGTGTTTTCCCACCAGCGGAGTAGAAGAACAAACATTTACAACTAGTAGCAGGCCTGTACATGAATTACTGTACACATGACTATGACTGGGTTGAGTCAGCTGGTAGTCACTAGTGAGCGATGGAAGGACTCTTGAAAGGGAGCCCCTCACAATATTTACAAATACAGTACAAATTAGTTTTCTGACTTATTGGTTTTGTAAGGACTATACAACTGATGCATCACAATCAATCTTCACTTCACAGAACACTGCAAGAATCAAGTCCACTATTCATCATAAACTTCAGGATAATGAGTAAGTGCATGGACTACTGTAAACAGCTTCAGCAACAGTGGCTCTTCTTGTGGTATCCCTGATTGACGTGAAGCACAGGACGCAACATGGTGTGAGTGTGTGTACGCAAACACAACAGACATCAACAACTCCTTGTCTTACTGGGGCTCAGGTATGGCCTCCTTTGGTATTTACACCTCATCTGGGGCCATATCACAATTGTTGTTGACCGTATTTGCTGCGTGGGAACTTGGGGCCTGGCAAAATAGGGCTTAGTTAGTTGGCTATGTTAAATAAACAATTCTAAATATAAATCTAAGCCAGAGAAAAAATAAGAAAATTAAGTATAGTACTGAAATAATATTGAAGTACATAAAATGTTAGATATTAAATATCAATAGAAAAGCAAGAAAGCAAATTATTATATACATGAGAGCTGTTAGTTTAAGACTTTACAATATACAAAAGAAAAGCTTATCTAAATATGCACTTGAAAAAGGCTTTCACTATATATTTAAATAAAATCTAATGCATAAATAAAATTAGCATATATAAAATGTAAATAAAAGCTTGAACTGTTTAAATGACAAACTAAAGTACAGTAATGTTAAACACCTTGAAAGAAAAAAAAAATCTTTATATGTTATGGAAAGAGCAAACTTCAATAAAAATATTCTGGCTAGTATAGCATAGTTAAAAACTGGTACTAGCACAGTGAAAATCCTTTAGATTTTTACTCTTAATGCTTTATAGTCTTGGATTATGAATGCATAAGACAATAATATACACTTAAATGAAGCATTTGATGCATTGTGCATGCAATATATTTCATCACACCAAAACAAATCAACTAGCCAAAACATATGTGGTTAAGTAAACAAGGCAAAACTTCCCAACTCGCTCTCAACATGGAAAAATCCTTCCCTGTAATAATCTAGACTTTCAGTTCACTAAAGAAAGGAAATAACTACACTAAAATACAAATTTCAGAGCAAAATGTTCCACAAGTAGAAACCTCTCATTTTATATATGCATATCATTCACTGTGACACCTACCAATGAGATGTTAATTACTCATAAGAAACAAGATTTGTCAAGTTCATGATGCAAAGATGAGGGTTGCTCACCACTTTCAAATAATACTGATTTAACTGGAAAGGACTTATGAGGCCAGTTGGGTTGGGAAGTGTAAAGCTTGGACTTGCTCCCATTAATTTTGATGGCTATCACACTGTTGAATTGTAGCTCAAGCAAATTTTTCTTCGTGGACAGCATGAACATAAGCCACTTATCCATAGTTCATTTTCATACTAATCCCAATATCTCTTGGATGACTATTTAGTATATACCATATATCCTTCCTGACTTGGCATTTTCATTATGATAAATGGCAGTTGGATGAGTCTGAAGGATCACTGGTAGCCAACTCTTTGTACACAGTACTATGAAAATTCTCAATGGCTGCCTTCTGCAAAACATTTGCTATCTTGTCTAAGGCTTGAATTGGGCCTGTAAGCTTGCAGTCTACCAGGAATAGTTAGAGACAAAGGATATGCAGATAATAAAATATCTCCCGGTAACCTGAAGACAACCACCCACTAGATAATGCTGCTACTGTCACTTTCCTTTTTTTACATGCTTTCTCCCTCTAGCTAAAGATCTTGGAAACTGTTGAGCCCACAGTCCACAAACCACCAGTGGATGTGTAGGACCTCACAAATGTAAGAGGTCGCTCCATAATGCCTTACTTGTTCAACTTTACCACTACTATTTTGGCAGTGCTTCTCAATACCATTGCTGGAGTTTAGGGTTGTAGCTAAATGGTGCATCAAGGTCACTGATCTAATTGTGATAGTCTCTCTCGGCCTCTGTCGAATAATGCCATCCAAGCACCCTGAGGCAATCGACAGAATGATGGCAGCTAATGAATAAGGCCAACAAAGGAAGGAATACTTTGGTTGGCATTGAATTTGTCTAAATACTGAATACAACCAACTATGAGACTTTTGATTACGCTTTATTGTGGATAAAGGCATCCACTGTTGTAGAAACCTTGGAGATCACTCCAAGGATTCCTTTGCTCCCAGTACAACCTATTGTTTGTTGGATGAAGACAGAAAAGATCAGATACTTTAACAGGATGCATTTACTTCCATAGATTTTTCCTCTAACCTTCAGCATTAACTTACTACTGATTTTGACTGATAACAGAGGTTACTGTAGATCAATGGCATCTTAACCGTATATATATATATATGTCAGGAATATCTAAGTCACCTTTCAACAGTTAGATGTGTAACTTTCCAAAATGGTTCCTTTAATGCAGCCATGACAGCTGGCTGAGTTCTTTCACATCAGATTGTCATCTATTCCTATAGATGAAAGGAAATGCCTGCAGTCTTTGCCTGACAGCCTAAGTCTATTAGGTTTCTCTCTCTACACTTGACCAAGGTTCCTGGGTCTTTGACCAGCAAGGAATGTTCCCTCCTCCTTCCGAAGACCTTGTCCCTATCCCTGCTGTACAGTCAGTCCCCTAGAAGTGATAATGCCAATCTCAACCACCTCAATGGTGCCAGAATCTAAATCTTGATTGAACTTCATTTAATGGTGACCTATGGTGGTCTCTTGGTCCAACAAATAACTAGACAAATTTGAGTTCAAGAATCCCACAAATCAAATGCACTGAAACATGTGATAGTATTACTACATGCATACATTAAATTCAGTATCCTAGCATGTCACTTAATTTCTATAAAAATAACAATCTTTGTTTAGGGCTGCATAATTTTCCCAACCATCCCAACATGTTATAAAACATTATCCCAACATGTTATAAAACATTGTATCATTAA
Source organism: Macrobrachium nipponense (assembly GCF_015104395.2). Taxonomy (NCBI): domain Eukaryota; kingdom Metazoa; phylum Arthropoda; class Malacostraca; order Decapoda; family Palaemonidae; genus Macrobrachium; species Macrobrachium nipponense. The sequence goes on along the minus strand of NC_087215.1, from coordinate 67,381,757 downwards.
AACTGTCTCTCACCAAACTTGTATTTCCAAATGAGAGCACAGGAGAGCATTTACTAAAGAAACATTAACTTAACCAAAAGTTTATGCAAAGCATGTTAACACACAACTTCCTCAAAAGAATTGAATGCCCATGTCAGCTGTTCATTGAAAACATGTGATAAGTATGGACCATTTGGTTTTCCTTGCACACAATGTTCCTCTGAACCCCTTATGGCATGGATTTTTGCCAGCTCCAATCTGAGTGGCAAACAAAAACAAGAGAAAAACTGTAAGCACATAAAGAACTGAGTTGCTGGCACTGGCTTCCTCTTAGAAGCAGCATACCAAAAAAAGACATTACTGATCTTTCAAGAAAAGTCCATCTCTTGACTAATTGTTGTCCAGCAAGCAATATGCACACGTCAAATAAGAGGGCTCATCATGTATGAACATAAAAAGCAGAAAATCCCAAGTTCCAGCAGAATCTCTTCTTAAACCAATATAGAATGTCCTAACCTTGATGTCACATTAGTTTAGTGACATATCACAAGAAAAGACACCACCAAGAACTCTTCCTATGATGCCTTCATGCAGGATATAGAATCCTTACTTACATGTACTACATGAACTAGCAATGGTTTCTTTCTTATGGAATGTATTATGCAACGTGATTCAATTGGCAGCATTGCCTGTTGAGTAGATAAAAATACCTAAAAATAAATCAAATGCAAGCTAACTCTCAGACCAGTAAGACCTGAAAACTACATCAATGCTAGTACTACTTTTTTTCTTCTTTATGCCCTATGCCTTACATAATGGAAAGTGCGTTAAAAGACAAACCATAACTTTCTGTACTGCCAAACTTCAAAAAATTGTAACTCGACTCTTGAATCAATACATGAAATTAGTCCCCTTCATCATCTGACTATTATGACGACTAGGATCCTGATGACAAATCAGCCTCAACCTATTATGCTCAAAGGAATTTGCTAAATAAATCTAAAAAAATTGATCGGGAACATTGTAATTTTAATTTCATCCAAGACAAAGTTTAGATTTTGCCATAATTCATGGTTTTGAATGGTAGGTACTTCAGTCCTAAACTGCATATAAAAAAAATTGGGAAATCACTGTATTAAGTATTTCATCAAGAATTTAAATAAAACCCAAACAGTTAAGGGTAAAAATCAAACATTTACATGCAAAGGCAAAGTATGCAAAAGATCACAAAGCAAGCCAGGTGCAATATACATATATAGAAAATGTCATAAGGTACTCAAAAGTTTTGAACAAAATGACTGCTTTCTAAGACTGCATCAAATTCCTAAAGACGTAAAGAAATTTTCAAACCTACACCCTAAAAAATGTGTGTGCTGACCATCAAGATATTACATTACAATCACCAGTCAATACTGTATATTCAAATTTTTCTTGTGGCATGACATAAATAATATGTAATTGCTACTGATATTCAATTTCCCATGAAGTGCTGGAATAAAATATCATTTGTGTACAAACAGCTATTATTTATCATAAAACAGGTCATAAACAGGAATTGTAAAACATTTTCTGTTATTCAAACAGGACACTGCAAAACCAGAGGAGACTACTTTGCTGGCCACTACAAGTCTGAAAACATCAAGGGTTAAGAGTGCAGGTGGAAAACTATCTGAATCGTACACTGTGCATGATCAATCAAACAACTCATGAACAAGCCAGGGAATGTAAAATAAATACTCATAAAACTAATACAAAAATCTGAATTATTATTTTTTGAGGAAACCCCAATGCAAACAATACCATCATTCAACAAAACTTTTTAGTTTTCAAATTAATTTAGGAAAATTATTCTCCAAAATAAATACTTTATCTGTAAAATCCTAAAGAAATTAAAGAATGTTGCTACCCCTTACTGGAATAACTTTAGAAAATGACAAGAAAGTACAACTGCTATTTCAGATTAACATACCCCGGCCATGCTTAACGAGGGTAACACAAGATGGACAACATATGTTGGTGTAGGGCAACAGTTTGCTAGATGATGGTGATCAAGCACTCTTTTTTTGGGCCTACTTCTCACAAAAGAAATTAAAGCTTTGTTTCAGAGAACCTCTATACAAACTATCCTATATGTATCATTGTAATCTCTTTTCATGTTTACATACAGCATATGCATATGTGTATCCAAGTTCCATCCTCAGAACTCAAATAGAGAAATTAAGTTTGATATAGCTATTAAGCGCTGTTTCATCTGCTGCCCTAGAGAGACTTGGAATATAGCCTTCAAATACTTGTCTAGTACAGTATTTGGTTTAAGCTTCTCTTGCGGAAGAAATAAGAGTTTACTGAATAAATTAACTTGCCCACTTCAGTTAAAATTCTTCAATAACTGCTTGAGCCATACACCATGCAAGAAGTTACCACATATATATAATATATACACTATTTATAAAAACCAGCCACGTGTGTTCATTAAGTTCTTCTTATGGATGGACAGGCAAGGGTGGTAATCATCAAGAGAGCATTCCCTTACCTATACAGTAATACTATGCCAATCTCTGACCTCCGAATTATTTCGCTACTTTCTTTGAGCTTGATTTTTTACCCTGCAACATAGTGTAATGAATGACATTGAAAAGAATTACAATGCACAGGAAATTCTCAAAGTCACTGCAGTGTCAACCAGCAGCCAAGCATCTACAGCAACACGCCCCTGCTCCAAAACATCTGTTTATGCCTTAAAGCCGCCAGGATTTCAAAAACTGAAGAGATCTGAGATGTTCTTAGAGTTTTAAATTTTTAAAAATGGCCAAAACAATAAATGGAAAATAAATACAAATTCAAGAAAGTGCTACTACTCTAAGAACTGGTTAGTTACACAGTGCTGTAAGGCCATTTAAGGTAAAATGATAAAAATAAACTAATAATGTCAGTAAACAAAAAATACAAGAAACTGAGGTTACACTGCTCACCCCATTTTTACATTACCAGTTACATGAATTAAGGAAAAACTGTCGTTCAAACAAACACATTCCCAATTTTGGTGGCAACCTGATGTTTCAGATACAAGTAACTTTATTTAGGTAGATAAAAACATTGAAATCAATAGTGAACTTGATAGATTGACAACTGGTGCATAATCAAGAGTAAATCAGCAAGACAGAAACAAACTGAGGTGTTCCAACATCATATCCCAAATATGCTATGTGCAACTACAGGCAATATTCTTTTGCTGTACTACCATGCAAATCAGACAACCTTAATATTCATCATTTAGAGAAATCCTCTCCACATACAGATGACTCTCACAACCTTCCTTACTTTGGGGATGGTGTTCAGATAAGCCTTAGTGAACCTTAATGTTATTAAACTAATAAAAAAAAACTACTCCTTGACACATGCCACATCATCCCAAGCATTTTTTGGTTGGGTTTTCCCTTCTCTGCCCTTCCTTATTCTGCCTGAGCCAGCCCCCCACCCCCTTGAGTCTTCATCTATTCTTGATTTCTTGGGTGTCCCTACAGGTCTGACCTGCTGCTACCATAACTACTGCTTTCCTGACCAAGTGGTCCTCATCACTTCTCAATACATTTCCTAACCAACTAAATGTTTGGGATCTCAAGTCATATTTTCCTACTTGTAATACCATTTATCTACCGATACCTGATTCATAACAACTTCCCAATTCACTCCAGCCATGAATATAAATATTCTATGGTCACACCATTTCAAATCTCCTCAATGTTCCTTGTCAGTGGCCATGTTTTTGCTACCATTAGTATGCATACCTTATGTACCTCTGAATCCACGTGTCCCCAAGGGAACCGAAATAACCCAAATCTACTAAGACCTATCCATCTGTCATGACAGGGTTCTCAACTCCCCCTCTTTTTCCCACTTTCTCTTGAAATGAATGACAGGCATTATAAATCCTGTGCTCCATGTATATTTTGTAATCCTAAGCTTACACTGGTTCCTGCTCTCATCGGCATTCAACTCTTCCACCTTTCAAATATTTCCACCACCAACAACCCCTTTTCTACACTCATAGCTTCTCCCAGTACGTACTATGATAAAGAGCAAACGGCTCAGTGCTTACCCTTGATGGACACCAACATGATCTCAAATTCTTGTGATACACTTGCAGCTGTCTAGTCTTCTCTCTAGATTTAGTAGTATTATGGTAGGGTAAAACCATTAGCTTAATGAGTCTTCCTAGTGACTGACTTTGCAATGCCCATTTCAGTGTCTCAGTACTTTGTCAAATGCCTTTTTCAAAATCCACAAATATTTGATATAATCTCTACTTTGCATGGTACTTTTCCTCCATTTCCTCATTATAAACACTACTGAGATTAACCATTTTTCTCAGCCTTTCCTCAAGCACCTATTCTGGTGGTTTTATTCTGCTGTAATCTTCACATAGCATTGCATGCCCTTTTACCTTTACTGAAAGGCTCTTTCCCCACTCTTCTGGTCCATTAATCAGGTTATACATAGCGGTTTCTGCGCAATTAACCAGCCCGAGGAGAGCCTTTATTAAGCTCAGCAGTCTGGATAAACTAATCCTTTATAACAATAATGGATGGTTTTGGGACCTAACCATTTTTTATCTGCCAGAGGGCCATTTTGAACCTCTTCAGCTGTTGTTTTCAAGTTGTCTCCACTTCATGTCCATTTTCTTTATTCAGATGGTTTCAAACCACTGTGGTATCTCTAGCCTCAACATTTAATTTCTCCATTTTCATCTTTTATAGCATTTGGCCCTTCTAAATCTTTTCCATCTTTCCTCGGCCACTTTGCTACTCAAACTATTTTCCTTCTGCTGTGTGGAGATTCTGATTCCATTCATATAATTTTGTCATCTTGCCCATGCCCTGCCTTTCTTTAGTCTGCCTCCTTTTTTCCTTTTCTAGGTCTCTATCCTGTTCTCCACCTGTCTTCTGCCAAGGCTTGACTATGCCATTCAATTACTTCTGTATGATGAGAAATCTACACACCCTTTACTGTATATTCCTTTGGTCACAAATTCTAATGGGTTAAGTCTTCCCCGTCCCCAACAAAATAATGAGATAGAAATAAAATGCAGTGAGAATAAAACTCCTTAAAAATAATAGAATAACAGAGGAAAAACTTGTTACAGAGAAAAATGTAGTTGAAAAGATCAGTAATAATAGATAATGATAACCAGGTGTTTAACCCTTAAACGCCGACTGGACGTATTTTACGTCAACATTTTTTGTCTCTCGGGTGCCGACTGGACGTATTTTACGTCGACATACAAAAGTTTTTTTAAAAATTCGCAGAAAAATACTTTTAGGCCTACCAGCCGAAAACTCTTGAATCACACGCCTTGGGGGATGCTGGGAGTTCACGGATCAAGGTGTTGTTTTGTTTACAATCGTTACGCAGGCGCGCAAGCGCGAATTTCTTTCTTGCCGTACTAAAAAGTATCTGTGACACATCTCGGAAATTATTTCGTCACTTTGACATAATTTTTTTACCATTTTAAATTAGTCATTACATAAAGTTTTATATATGAAAATGTGCGCATTTTTATGTAAAACACAACAAAAAAATACTCATGATTGTAGCTTTTATCAGTTTTGAGATATTTTCATATAAATAACGATAAGTGCCAAAATTTCAACCTTCGGTCAACTTTAACTCTACCGAAATGGTCGAAAAACGCAATTGTAAGCTAAAACTCTTATATTTTAGTAATATTCAATTGTTTACCTTAATTTTGCAACTAATTGGAAGTCTCTAGCACAATATTTTGATTTATGGTGAATTTATGAAAAAAAATTTTCCTTACGTCCGCGCGGTAACTCTTCCAAAAAAAATCATACATGCGATTGTGGTAATGTTTGCACCATTTTAAATTAGCCGTTACATAAAGTTTTATATATGAAAATGTGCGCAATTTCATGCACAATACAACTAAAAACAACCCATGGTTGTAGCTTTTATCAAATTTGAAATATTTTCATATAAAAAATTATGTGACAAATTTTCCACCTTCGGTCAACTTTGACTCTACCTATATGGTCGAAAAACACAATTGTAAGCTAAAACGCTTATATTCTAGTAATATTCAAGCATTTACCTTCATTTTGCAACAAATTGGAAGTCTCTAGCACAATATTTCGATTTATGGTGAATTTATGAAAAAAATAACATTTTCTTTGCGTCCGCGCGGTAACTATTCCGAAAAAATCATACGTGCGATTGTGGTAATGTTTCCACCATTTTAAATTAGCCGTTACATAGTTTTATATATGAAAATATGCGCAATTTCATGTAGAATACAACAAAAGATAATTGAAGGTTGTAGCGTTTTTCATTTTTAAATATTTGCATATAAATCACGATAAATAGAAAAAAAACCACGTTCGTTCAACTTTGACTCTACCGAAATGGTCGAAAAACGCAATTGTAAGCTAAAACTCTTACAGTTTAATAATATTCAGTCATTTATCTTCATCTTGAAACAAATTCAAAGTCTCTAGCACAATATGATATTGTTAAGATACAATAAAGTTTTGTACATACTTACCTGGCAGATATATACTTAGCTATAGACTCGGTCGTCCCGACAGAATTTCAAAACTCGCGGCACACGCGACAGGTAGGTCAGGTGATCCACCATTCCCGCCGCTGGGTGGCGGGGTCTGGAACTATTCCCGTTTTCTAAGCCATAATTTCTCTTCCACCTGTCTCCTGAGGGGAGGATGGGTGGGCCATTAATCGTATATATCTGCCAGGTAAGTATGTACAAAACTTTATTGTATCTTAACAATATCATTTTTGTACAAGTAACTTACCCAGCAGATATATACTTAGCTGATTGGCACCCTTGGTGGCGGGCAAGAGACAGCTAAAAACAAAATAATACTTAAACTAAATACATTAAAAAACAGGGAAAAAACAACCTATGTTCTTGGATAACATAATCCATAGTTCCTACCTGATTGGGCTGAAGACTTCATGACTACTGTCGATGAGTCTGCTTGCCTCAAGAGTTTCAACGAGGAATGAACCTATGGTTGAATAACTCTTTGGATCGTGTCAATGGGGGCTAGCCCGCTTACGCGACAGAGCCTATACTGGATCGTACCAATGGGGGCTGACCACCTTACATGGTAGAGCCTTGACCCTTTTGTCTTATCAATGGAAACTCGCCCTCTTACATGACAGAGTTAAGGTTATTAAAAAAAAATTCACAGAGCACTGAAGCCAATCCCGATCACCTGACCATGTTAGTATTGTTATAATCTATGAATTGTAAGAGGGTTCCCTATTCCCTCTGACAATTAACCAATAAAAACAACCACCAATAAACAGTAATTTAAACATTAAACTAAATAGGAAGGATTAGCCTCAGCCCCTTCTCCCAGCACTGAATTCGCCGAAACATACGCTCCCAGAGCAAAGCACTTTTCGTACAAAATTTTAACGTCTCTTAGGTAATTCGAGGCGAACACCGAATTACATCTCCAAAATGTCGACTCTATAAGAGCCTGAAGAGACCATGTTTTGTGAAATGCCATAGACGTAGCTATGGCTCTCACTTCATGAGCTCTCACTCTGAGAACCTTGAGATGCTCTTCTTCGCACTTAAGGTGAGCTTCCCTTATTACATCTTTTATGAAGTATGTAAGGGCGTTCTTAGAAATCGATCTTTTCGGATCTCTTACAGAGCACCAAAGACTTTCTTCTGTACCTTTCAGCAACTTCTTCTTCTCCCAGGTAGACTTGAGTGCCCTGACTGGACACAAAGTCCTTTCTAGTTCTCTCCCTGTTAATGAAGATAGTCCTTTTATCTCAAAGCTTCTTTGGCCAAGGCTTTGAGGGATTTTCATTTTTTGCTAGAAAAAATGGTTTAAAGGAGCAAATCGCTGAATCCTTCTTAAACCCCACTTTACCTTCCAAAGCTTGCAACTCGCTAATTCTCTTGGCTGTTGCTAACGCAAAAAGGAATAATGACTTTCTCGTTAAGTCTCTAAACGAAGCTGCGTGAGACGGTACAAATTTTTCCGACATTAGGAACTTGAGGACCACATCCAAGTTCCAGCTAGGCTTCTTGATTACATGTTCTTTCGTGGTCTCAAAAGACTTATAAAAGGTCATGAAGATCTTTATTATTCGTCAGATCTATTCCTCTATGTCAAAAAACTGAGGCCAGCATACTTCTGTAACCCTTCACTGTTGAAACTGCCAGGTTACAGTCTTTTCTCAAATATAGGAGAAACTCTGCGATTTCAGTTACAGAGGTACTGGAGGAGGATATTTTCTTTCCCTTACACCATCTTCTAAACACTCCCACTTCGACTGTATACTTTAGAAGTGGAGACTCTTCTGGCTCTTGCAATAGCCTTCGCCACTTCTCGTGAAAAGCCCCTTGCTCTGACAAGTCCTTCGACAGTCTGAAGGCGGTCAGACTTAGAGCGGGGAGGTTTTTGTGAAACCTGTCGAAGTGGGGTTGTTTGAGAAGATCGTTCCTTAGTGGAAGCGATCTTGGAAAATCCACTAACCACTCCAGCACCTCTGTGAACCAATCGAGAGCCGGCCAGAAGGGAGCGATGAGGGTCATTCTTGTTCCTTCCGAGCAAGCGAACTTCCTCAATACTTCCCCTACTATCTTGAAAGGAGGGAAGGCGTATGCGTCCAAGCCCGTCCAATCTAGCAGAAAGCTGTCTACTGCTACTGCTTGAGGATCCGAGATCGGGGAGCAATAGGTTTCTAATCTGTGATTCTTGTTGGTCGCGAACAGGTCTATATTGGGCCTTCCCCACAGATGCCAAAGTTGTTGGCAAATCTGAGGATTGAGAGTCCATTCCGTGGGTAGGACTTGTTCTTTTCTGCTTAACAGATCTGCCCGGACATTTTTCTCTCCCTGCACAAACCTTGTGAGGAGGAGAGATCTTCCTTTCCTGAGCCCAAATCAGCAGATCCTTTGCTGATTCGTACAGGGAAAAGGAATGCGTCCCCCCTTGTTTCTTTATATAAGCGAGGGCTGTTGTGTTGTCCGAGTGAATCTGAATCCCCAGACCTGAGACCTGTTCCTCGAAATGAACCAAAGCTAGATGAATGGCTGTTAGCTCTTTCTTGTTTATGTGCCAGGACACTTGTTCTCCTTCCCAAGTGCCTGACACTTCTTCCGAACCTAGGGTCGCTCCCCACCCTGAATCTGAGGCGTCTGCAAACAACGCTAGGCGAGGGTTCTGTAAGCGAAGGGAGATTCCCTTGCTTAGTTTCTGTGGATCTAACCACCAACGGATATTCTCCTTGATCCCTTTCGAGATTGGAAATGTATCTCCTAGATTGTTGGACTTCCAATCCCACTTCTCCTTCAGATAAAATTGAAGGGGTCGTAGGTGTAGTCTTCCTAAGGAACTAACTGTTCCATCGAGGAGAGGGTCCCCCAGTAAGCTCATCCATTCCCTCGTGGAACAATGTTCTTTCCTTAAGAAGACTGCCACCTTTTCTAAGCAGCGTTCTCTCCTTTCCTGCGAAGGATACGCTAGAAAATCCCGAGAATCCATCTGAATCCCCAGATAGACAATACTCTGCTGGGGAGTCAGCATGGATTTCTCGCAATTTACTAAAAGTTTCCTAGGGACTTTGTCAACTTCCATGAGTAACTAAATAGGTCCTCCAGACATTTTTTCTCCGATTGGGCTCTTATTAGCCAATCGTCCAGATATAACGAGATCCTGATCCCTTCCAGATGTAGCCAATAAGCTACATTCTTCATGATGTCCGTAAGACTTGAGGGGGCAGTCGAAAGTCCGAAGCACATCGCTCGGAACTGGAACACTTTCCCTTGGAACATGAACCTCAGATACTTCCTTGCTGCCGGATGAATTGGCACATGGAAATACGCATCCTGAAGGTCCAGGGACACCATCCAGTCCCTGGACGAAGAGCAGATAGAACAGAGGAAGAAGTCTCCATTGAAAATTTCTTCTTCAATACAAAGAAATTCAGGGCACTGACGTCTAGAACCGGTCTCCATCCCCCCGATGCTTTCGGTACCAGGAATAGCCGATTGTAGAATCCTGGAGACTGGAGATCTTGAACCAGTTCTACCGCTTCCTTGGAAATCATCTGTTCCACTGCTTGCAAAATAGCAAGCTTTCGGACCGGATCCGAGTATCTTGCGGTCAACTCCCTTGGAGTTGTTGTCAAAGGGAGGATTTTCCCTGAAGGGGATCAAGTATCCTTTTTTCAGGATAGAGAGGGACCAAGAGTCCGCTCCCTTCTGCGCCCAGACTTTGGCAAAGTGGAGTAGTCTGGCGCCTACTTTCGTCTGGAGGACTTCCTGCTCATCTAGACTTCCCGAAGGACCTTCTAGATTGTCTACTCCTTCTATCTGGTCTGCGACCTCTAAGAGGGGCTCTAGAAGAGGAGGCACCTCGAAAGGGCTGTACAAAAGAGGGTCTCTCTTTTTTCTCTATAGGCACTGCCGGCCTAAACTTCTTGGCTGAGTGCGTGAGAGATCCTGAGTTGCCTTCTCCGTAAGAGATTTAGAAACCTCTCTAACAGTCTCTTGTGGAAATAGGTGCGGGGATAACGGTGCAAAAAGAAGAGATGTCCTTTACAAAGGTGATACTGCTCTTGCTAAGAAAGAGCTAAAGACCGATCTCTTCTTTAATACTCCCGTTCCAAAAAGAGAGGCAACTTCAACGGAACCGTCCATGACCGCTCTGTCCAGGCAAGCCAGGACGCTCGAAAGTTCCTCCATGGAAACAAAGTCAGTGTCCTGAGCTCTCTTCGCTAAAGCTCCCAAAGCCCAATCCATAAAATTGAAGACTTCTAGGGTTTTAAAGAGGCCCTTTAGAAGGTGGTCTAGCTCACACATGCCCCAAGTTGCCTTAGCAGACAGCAAAGACTTCCTCCTAGAAGAGTCCACTAAGGAAGCAAAATCCGCATCTGCGGAAGAAGGAAGGCCTAACCCCATAGGTTCTTTGGTCTCGTACCACCTTCCTGGTTTGCCTGTTAACTTGGAAGGAGGGCAGGAAAAAACTGTCTTGCCCGCTTCCCTTCTGGAAGTCAACCACTCTGAAAAAGTCTTTAATGCCTTTTTCATACAAAGAGCGGGGCGCATCTTGACGAAGGAGACGACTTGAGAGCTTTAGTGCTAGACATCAACGATCCTGGTGAAGGAGGGTCCGCAGGATGAAGGGAGTCTCCGAACTCCTTTAGCAGCAAAAGAGAAAGTCTCTTGTAGTCAGAAAAACTGCTACATCTACTGGCTCGTCGTCTTCCGATACCTGGTCCAACTGATCCACAGAAGGAGACCGTTTTGGAGTGATCTGGCTCTTCCCGGGAGAAGAACTCCTTTCCCGAGAAGGGAAGCGCGGAACATTAGCACTTCTATACGAAGAGTGAGACTCCTGCCTGTCGGAAACACTCTTGCGCCTACTAGACTCTTGTTGTCTAGGTTCGCCAGGTTCGTGGCGCTTGCTAGGCTCCTGGCGTCCTGATTCAGGGCGCTTGAAAAGATCCCCGCGTCCTGATTCCTGACGCTTAACAGGCTCTTGGCGCCCTAACACTTGACGCCTAACGTACTCCTGGCGTCCTGCCTCCTGGCGCCCTGACTCCTGGCGCCCTGACTCCTGGCGCCTGACATCCTGGCGCCCTGACGGACCCTCTGGCGCCCTGACTCCTGGCGTCCTGGCTCATGGCGTCCTGCTCATGGTGGCCTCATGGCTCCCTGATTCCTGCCTTCTAGCAGAATCCTGACGTCCTGAATCCTGTGTTCTGAGAGGCTCTTGACGCCCTTTCTTGCGTCTTGGCTGCCTCTTTGCGCCTGTCTGGCTCCTGGTCCTGCAGACCCAAAGGATCCTGATACTTAAATCGGTTTTCCGGTTCCTTGAACCTAAACCGATCGAGTTCTTCTGCTCGATTCGCGGCGTCTCAGAGGGCGCTTCGGGGAAGACAGCCTATAGGGCGAAAGGACTCTTCTCTCAGGAGAACAACTCCTATCAGACGAGTCTCTCGACGAAGGCGATAAACGCCCTGGAGATCGTGAGGGTTCTCTCCTATACGAAGAGGGGCGCTTAGCGGAACTCTTAACAGGGAGCGAAACATCCTTCCTCCTTGTAGAGTCCTTAGCAAAAGAGCCTACGAGAGAAACTAACTGCTCTTGCAGATTAACCAAAAACTTCTTCGTAGGATCCTGAAGAGAAGGCTCCTCTTGTTTAGTCTTCTTAGGTCCCGAAGGCCAATCCTCGGGAAAACGCTCTGGGCTGGAATCAGCCGCGTCTCCTTTAGGCGCCTTCCAGGCTCTCTTCAAAGGGCGCGAAAGAGAGGCCGAACTCCATCCTCGTTTAGGAGAGGAAGAGTCTGAGGCCGAAAAACACTCCCTTAGGACGCCTTTTCTGCGGCAATCCGAGGCAGCCTGGGACTTAACAACAGGATCTGCCGAAGGGACGCCTGACCGTTGGGGATGTTCTGCATCCTCCCTGCGGCTTTCGACATTCCTCCTCCCCTGGTCCTGGGAGTTTGGAAGCGGTCTAGGCCTAGGAGCAATGAGGAACCGGTCAGACGCCCCCTCCACTGCACTGGGGACACTGCACAAGTCACTATCACCACTCTTACCTTGGTTTAGAGCTCGTAGCTGAGCTTGAAGTTTCTTAATTGAAGCTTTTACATTTTCCCTCTCTGACGAAGAATCTTTGGATTCAGAACAGGGAGAAGCAGCTGAGGCTAAGGGAAAATCGTTAGTAGGAGAGTTAACTTCTTGTTCTAAGGAGCAAGATCTACTAGATGACCTAGCTGAAGCCTTTCTCACTCTATCTCTCTCAAGCTTCCTAACATATGATGATAAGTCTTTCCATTCAAGCTCCGTAAGGTTCTCGCATTCAACACAGGTGTTAATAAAAGAACATTCATTCTCCCTGCATTTAGCGCAAATACTATGAGGATCTAATGCCGATTTAGGCAGCCTAACCTTACAACCTTCCCTACTGCAAACTCTAAACATAGGTGAAGCCTTAGCGTCAGACATCGTGAAAGAGTAGTCAAAACCAAAGTCGAAAAACAGTCCACAATAAGCGTATGCCAAGCCAGAGAAAAAACAGAATACGTCACCAAAAAACCAATCCAAATTCTCGGCAAACGAGTTGAAATCCAAGATGGAGGAACGAACAATAGGTGTTGTCCGTTCAACCGACAGAGAAATTATGGCTTAGAAAACGGGAATAGTTCCAGACCCCGCCACCCAGCGGCGGGAATGGTGGATCACCTGACCTACCTGTCGCGTGTGCCGCGAGTTTTGAAATTCTGTCGGGACGACCGAGTCTATAGCTAAGTATATATCTGCTGGGTAAGTTACTTGTACAAAAATTTAAATTTATGGTGAATTTAAACAAAAACTTTCCTTCCCTCCGTCTCCGCCACAAATCTCCGAAATGTGTACGTCCCATTCTCGGAATATTTGCTCAGTTTCATATTAGGCATTTCATAGAGTTTTATATATGAAAATGTGCGCAATTTTATGTAGAATAAAACGAAAAATATTTGAAAGTTGCAGCTTTTCTTATTTCTGAAATAATTGCATATAAAAAAATATATAAAAAAAATTCGACATTCGGTCAACTTTAACTCGTCAGATATGGTCGAAAACTGCATTTGTAAGCTAATATTCTTATAGTATAGTAATATTCAATCATTTGTCTTCATTCTGAAAGAAATTGGAAGTCTCTAGGACAATATTTAGATTTATGGTGAATTTTTGAAAAAATATTTGTTTAGGTCCGCGCGTTACGAATTCATGCATTATTTTGTGATAATATTTTCTCTGTGTTGCTTTTATAGTTTTACAATGTGTTATATACCAAAATGATCGCAATTTAGTTTAAATTACAACGAAAAAAAAAGTAACTTGTTAACTTTAACCGTTTTGCGCACAGCGCGATTTGAATACAATTATATATGAAATTTTGTTTTTGTGCTATCATATATCGCATTATTTATATATGATAATGATAATTTTTTTCATTTCTGATGGTTGCATACTAAACTTCAGGCAATGACAAAAAAAGGAGCCAAAAAAAAAAAAGAAATCTTGAAAACTAAGCGCGCTGTGATTTTTTGAAAAAAATATTTTTTCCGCTTCCGCGCTCACTCTGAAACACCTCTGGCACACGGGAGACATTTTTTTTTTTACCGCTTCGGCGTTTAAGGGTTAAATGATAATTACAAGGTCTATACTACATTAGTTCAGATAAAAGTTACGGGTAACCTTTTCAACCAATATAAATTAAGTATGCTGATCAACCTGTTATCTGCACACACCATCTAATAAATGACTCTTTCTCATCATTTTCTGAGTCAAGAAGGTTGTACAATCATCCAACTAGTCACTTTCACACTTTCATCCTTACCCTGTAGCAAGCAAAGATTTTGCCAATCTCTGACAATCCTTAAAACTATCAGGTAAAAATTGGGTTAATGTGCTGCAATGTTAAAGCAGCAAAAAACAAAATAAAAGTCAAGCACAAGTTTCACCTAACCGATAAATACAAAGGGATCACAACGAGGTTCTACTTAAAATTAGTTAAAACACTAATAAGTTATAATTTTAAAGACTTTGGTAAAAAAAAAATTTAAGGTTAAAAACTATATACTTCCAGCTTACTTCATGTAATCCTGGTAAAATTCAAACAAAAACAGCCTTTATAAAAGCAAACATGCAAATGAAAATCAACTAGATTTAAAATGCATTTATTCAGCCCCATTCCCATCATGCATATCAGGCCAACAAACATATTATACTTTCCAGTACATGGAAATACAGTACTGCATGTCAAATTTATTCCAAACTTTTGTTGTTGTTGAACTATTACCTAATATATGTACTCGCTAAAGCTTTCGCCTTTACTAACATACAATACTTCAATTATTCTACCTAACCAGTCACCATTTCTCATTTATACAAGCTCCAACAACCAGGCCCTCTCTGCTTTGTAGCACTTTTTAATGTATTGAGTTGACCTCAAACACATTAATAGGTTAGATCTTGGCGTGTATAAACCTGATTGAAAACCTTATTTTAACTGCTAGAGTTTTACAAATTTTATAATAATATACTGTACTAGTGCCATATTTTTTTATATATACTATATTAGTTTCAAAACTTGGCCCCTTTTGAGTTTCAATTCACAATTGTATATATAACAGCATTTCATACAATCAAATACACAATTCGCTCCCAAAAAATCAAAGGATAATGTATAAAAATTATCATATGCGCACGTAAAATATATATGCCAATGAATCTTACTTTTTCTTTCATGAACAAAATTAGAGATTCCACCATGACCTTATAACTGGTGTTTAATGCTCTTTACATTAATCTTACTCGGACTACTCTCATGCCCTCAAACATTTGAAATTGTCTACCTCTGTACCTCAACTATTGCAAACCTGCCTGTGCCCATCTTTATGCATAACTTACACAAGTTTCTTGATATTACACCAGATAAGCCTAAATGCAATGCCACTGGCCATTTCTATGACTGTGATACAGGGCACAATTATGACTTGATCAAGCACCTTGTATTTCAATCTGAATTCAAATCCCACAGCATTGCTCTTGGTCACTACAATGGCTAATGCTGAAGTCCACACCGGAGGGTTTCAACAAGGTATACCCAAGTATACTCCCTGCGGAAGTGGATCCCATAAGGAAGTCTAGAACTGGGACGGGACTGGGAATGGTTAAGAGAAAGGTGGCTGGAAAATTAATAGGCAAGGGTGGCAGATTTAAAGTAGTGGAGCAGTGAAAGTACAGCCAGTCCCCAGGTTACGACGGGTTCGGCTTACGACGTTCCGAGGTTAAAGCGCTTCTCAATTATATTCATCAGACATTATTTCCAGGGTTATGACACCTACAACACTCATCTGGCAGATGAAATATGACACCAAAAATGCAAAATAATCAATATTTGAAGGTTTTTTAGATGAAAAATGCAATAAGAATGCAGTTTACATAGTTTTCAATGCACATAAAGCATTAAAACTAAGGTTTTCTTAGGATTTTTGACGATGTTCTGGCTTACGACGATTGTCGGCTTACAACGCATCTCGAGAACGGAACCCCCGTCGTAACCTGGGGACTGCCTATCTTGTGAAATCCATTGACAACTTTAGACAATCCATTGGTGACTTTAGAAAGTGGCAAAGTGATCAAATAAAATCCTAGAAACAGGGATAAAAAAATCCTAGAAACAAGGAAACAGATGCAGAGAAAAACCGACACACTCAAAACAAATAATAATGCAGTTCAAGACTATTGCATCCGATAAAGAAAACTACCACCTAATGAGATCAAACAGCCACAATGATTAGGTAGGGATAATGCTAAAGAAATTTGAGAAAGACAGAAAACAAATACACAGTCCCTAGTTATCAGCAATCCAGTTTTATGGCGCTTGCCTAGGAATGACAACAACTTAATTTTTGAAGCCAATCCCCACTTATCTGTGCTATTATCGGCAATTTTCAGTTATTGTCATGCCGTCGGGAACGGAACCCCCCCCACAATAACTGGGACTGCTTGTACTATTAAAATTACAATCACCACAAGACATAAACAGATCACAAAACAGGGGTGCAGGGAAGCAGAAAATGAAGATGGGACTGTGTCTCCAGTCAACAAGGTCCAAAAGAACTTTTTACACAAGTGAAAGTTTGGTCTGATGACCTAACACTGGAGTAGTTTGGTTATTCAGTAGTACTGTGAACTGTGGGATCCACACTTAAGCAACCTTTTAAGACTTCTTCCTTTAGTATACATGATACAAAGACAGCCATATAGTACAATATAAACTATCTGGATATTCAAAGGATATTTGACAAGGTGCCACATACAAACTTACAGCTGGTCACCAAGTTTGCTGATGACATGAAAATGGGTATCAGTGTTGATAATAAGAGTAAAATTTACAAGACACAGAAAATAAGGGAAAGGTCATTACAAAGGTAGGTTCCTGCCAGCTATGATAAAAGCATTATTGGTAGGCTTCCACAATTCTGGATGCCATCCAAAGAGAAGTATATAGAAAAACTAGAAACAGTACAGAAAAGAGCAACCAAACTAACACCATCAATCACACACATTGGATCTTGAAGAATATTAGTATGCCTCAACATATTCTCTGGCAAATGGCAAATTGCTCATTGGGAGGTCAGTTGATCAAAACAGTCAAGATATTCCTATGTATAATATGGATATCACTTATCAGTTTACTTAAGTAGTAGTAACCAGACTAGATCCAAAGGATAGAAACTAGAACTGAAAAAGTGAGTGGAAACTTCTGCTCATATGAGAGAGCTTAATTTCGGAACAGAATACCTAAGCTAATCTTATCTTGGAATATGGAATAGCCTTCAGCTGAAGGTAAATAATATCACTACATCTATAAATGTGACCCATTACTCTGGTTAGAATCCCTTTACACAGAAAACTAGCTCAGCCAAGTTGTGGAACACAGGATTACAAGGCCAAACCAAACTGAGCAACATTTGACATCAACCTACAACTCAAAAATAAAATAGCCCACTTACATCAGCATTCAAAAGACTAATGCTCCTGAGATTTCATCAAAGCCACATTAAGTAAATTCAACATAGAAATGAAAATTGGCAAAATAGGTAGCCATGCACACAACACTAAATTAGATCCTAAAAGTACTGGAATAAACAGAAAATCTCCAGTTCTCAAACAGATGCACTGTGAAAATATGAACTGTAAGCTTTTCTGAACACCAAGCACCTCATGAGATGGAATTAACTATTTAGCAAAAAGAAATGAAAACATTGTAACAATTTACAGTTGCCAACACTGATAATGAAGGTTACCCCAAATTATTATACCAAAGGCAACTTCTATACTGTATTATACTACATACCATAATGTTCCACTCCTAGTAGACAAATTACCCTTGTAAGGACACTTAACACTTGATATTAACCCCTCACATACTGCCTACTACTATCTAACATGAAAAATAAGGTGCGATGAGACCTTTGTAAGAGAACAAAATAGATCATGCCTGAAAACATTTAGTATTAAGATTTGACATTATAAAGTTATTCCCATCAAATGACATTTGTTAATAGCTACTTAAACTATGCACAAACAACAAAGAGAAGTTTCCCTTCAGTTACAAAATTAACCAATATCAACATCAATTTCACCAGGTCATTTGTTATGGGTTTCCACATCCAGAGAGCTATTAAATACAATGAACTTTCTCTAAAACTAATGACAAGCTAAATTGGCAGCAATGTTAACTTTTCCATCTACTACATCAAGATTCCAGCTACCTGGATTTTGTGATTTACAATTTTATATGTAGTTGAGAAATAGACTACCATTTATCAAAATTTTTTACATAAAATCATCAACCAAAGGAATTTTTTCATACAACCATCAGCAAATAAGTTCCAACTAAATGATAGTCTTCAGAATTTTCCCAAACTTGACAAACTAATTTTTGGATCTCATAATTCAACAGCTATGCATCACTTGCAGAATTCAACAGCTATGTATAATTTCAGTCAAAAATCATTAAACAGTTTATATATATCTGGTTAAAACACAAATGCAGGGAAAATTAAGGCAGTCCTTGGTAGTGACTGCATCACTATTCTACTACGTACTCCATTCTCCTGGCATACTTCTAAAACAAAGTACAAGCTGTCTACATAAACCAGATGTGTACTAGAGTAAACAAAATTTATCAGCATGCACACTGCATAAACAACACCTTAGAAAAACAAAACTGTATGTACACTCATATTCAATATAACTCATTATAACCTTTAGAAGCTTAAAAATTGCTGCAAAACAATTAAGAAAAAGTACCGAAAACCTACTCTTACTTGAACACTCCCCTAAAATATTTGCATTTAAGGCCAAACCTACATAAGATACTACTATATATGTAACCCGGATAAAACTAATTTGTCAAAAAGCACTTTTTCACTTTCATTTATTACTGATTTACAAACACCTTTAACAAAATTGTATAAAGAAACTTTCATGACACTCCTTCTACAACTTGCTCTTAACCATGAACTAGCTATACTACAATTAAGTGTGGTAAAACTCTAACATGAGTGAAGGTACATTTCCACTAACTATTCAACAATTATAACAATGTAACATACTTCATTAGCCCCTCATTTCCCATGTAATAATATTTTAAACATTGGTAACATACAAGCAATATCAAATACTAAAAAATTTGATTTATAGAAATTTTTATTAACAAGTGGAGTACTACCTGATTCCCTATGGCTAGCAAGTGGATTTGGCATAAGCCTGAACATAATGGATTCGAAATTTCTGAGGTTTTTATCCAACAAGAACTTCAATCCAAGTCACTCTACTCAATCGGAAGACTTCTATCTAAATTATCCATTCATGTAAATCTTTAACTGCTACCCATTATTTTAGCATTCAACAACGTTTGAGTTGATTCTCCTTCTAGCTGAGAAACATAATAATCAAACTGGAATTCCAAGGTAATCATGCAAAAACCTTGGCCAAGGCCCATTACAAGATTTAATTAACTTTATATATGCTTATAATATACAAAAACAAAATGTGCTCTATATGGGGAATTATCAAGCTAATAAGCAATAAATTACAACAAAAGTAACTATTACCTTAAAACCAACATTAAAAATAAATAAAAAAAAAGTAATCAGCACATACCACAAGCTGGAAACTATTTCAACTCTATACTCTTTCAAATCGCATCACCAGCCTTTGTTGAGACATTTTACAATTGTAGTGTGTACTTCAAAAATTCTCAAGTTTTCTAAATGCAACATTATCT
This sequence comes from Macrobrachium nipponense, assembly GCF_015104395.2. NCBI lineage: Eukaryota > Metazoa > Arthropoda > Malacostraca > Decapoda > Palaemonidae > Macrobrachium > Macrobrachium nipponense. Next base: position 67,361,916 of record NC_087215.1, on the reverse strand, counting down.
TCGTATCACTTCTAAGAGGTATGTTTTGCATTAAATGATCCCAAAACCCAATACCTGTATACGTTAGCTGCACTATTAATTAATACCTTCAATGTAAGCGTACATATGTCCATTGGGAATGGGGAAAATGTGCATAAATATATTCTACTGTCAAAATTTCCACACATTAAAACCTTCAAACCTATACATTTAGTACACAGCACCCATTTCACACAAAAGCACACAGTTTCAGCTCCATTTAAAGCTCTCTTTGCAGACTACAAAATATAGCACCATCAAATTATCCTATTCGGCATCCCTCCTGTGCCTGTATCAAATCAAAATACAGTAACAACCACTGATCACAAACACACACAACACAATCGAAAGAAGAGTTCCCAAAATGGAACTAAAGCAATACCCTAATCTTACCTAAGAAACTAAATTCATTTTCATCCTTGTCAAGTACTTCTCTTAACCTCAATAACAGGTTGTCCTTGACACAATAATCTAGTTCATCCTTGCCTTGCACTTCACGCAACCTCAGAATTAGGTTGTCCTTGACGTCCTATGTGATTGAAATGTTTCAACCGATGTGTATAACATTGATTTATGTAATACCTTAGACTATCGATTATTCATTTCTACAATGAACATTATTCATTTCTACAATGAACACCTCTCAACTGCATGCAGAATTCATTACAATGTCTAACTCCAACCCAAGCCCATCTCACAATCATCTTTATTACACTCACTCTTCACTAAAATGCACACACTGCCTGAATACGTGATAGTACACTCCCCTTAAAAAGCATTCTATTAAATATTCTTAAAATTAGCTTAAAATAGCTTGTATAAAAGATGCACTCAATACAAAATCCCTGGCAAGATTTAATCTTGTATTTTTACTGCTACAACTACACTCAAAAAATAATACTGCAAAACACATATATAATAGTTTTCTTTATTTTTTGATACCCCAATAGAGGATGAGGCTTTGCAAGCCATGCAAACACATCACACACATATATTTACAATTACTTTTAAAAGAATTTAAAAAAACCCTTGTAGCTATGATGAACAGATCAGTCTCACTTCCAAACTACAAAGTGATGTTAAACCTGTTCCTCATAACAAAAGATATAAAAACTAATAAAATATCGACTAGTATAGGATCCTAATACTGCAACTATAAACTTTTAAAAATTATACACTTTAAACAAGCAGCAAATAAAAATTTTAAAAATACTTAAAAAAATTTTAGTGAATGAAAAAACAAAGTATTTATCAAAAGAAGTCAGGCAAAAGAAGAGACTAGAATCCTAAGAGATACTTTGCATAGAAATAGAGAACATTCAATAAAACTATGATAAAAATGATATTAACGATGAATCCCTTCACTGAGTTGAGGACCCGATTAACGAGACTAACCTGCGTTGGAGGTGGAGCCACAGGCGTTCCAGTGAGTTCAGATAGTTTGTTCTCTAGGCCCCTGATTCTGTTTTCTTGTTTTAGGAACACTGCTTTAAATTTCTTCATTTCCGACTGCAATTCATCTATTTTCTTCCGAAGATCATCGTTGATTTTGCAAACCTAAAAAATTCAGTGAATGAAAAACTTGCATATTCAAGGAATTTAGTTCTCAGTTTGGACTTCAAGTGACTGAATTATTAACATTCTTAACTCTCACAGAACTGGCCAGAATCATTTGTTCTTGACGAAATACGTTAGATCTTATTTTATATTTTGCAACTCCTTCAAAGTTTAATGATTAAATTAACTGAAAATGTTAAAGATTCTCACAACATTTCTTTCAAAGATTTGTTGCAATGATTGATGTATGTTGCTCACTGAAAGTTGTCCAATCACTGAAGATATTCCTTGAATTATAAGTGTTCTGTATTTCTATAACAAGGGACTGGGTCATGTTGGTTTAACAAATACACTTGGGACCAGATAAATGTGAACAATTCAAAGACCGGACATCACTTCAATATGGTGTCCTTTTTTGGAACGATAACATTACTTCAATTTAGTTTCTTTTTTTGAATGAGCAGCAGCACAATTCCACTTTAACAGTTGATTTGATCTATTATAATTTATCATTGTCAGATTCATTATTCCACAATTCCTGCCATTTACTAAAGATGGGTTCAAGAGATATGAACAAACTTTTAACCTCTTCTTTGTGATAGCAGCTTTTGACTTCCTTAATCACACATTTCTTTTACTGCCTGGAAGAGCTAGGACCAATCACATTTCGATATTTACACTACCTTCATGTGATTTGTGGAATGAAAACTTTAGCTACTGAACGCAAAGATGAAAATTCTGAAGGGCTTCTCATGTACTTCCCAAGTAACTGAAAACGACAAATTACTATACGGCGCTGTGTTATAATAATTTTAATATATAGACAATTTTGCTGTGAAACAGATACAAAGGCCAACTATTATTTCTGGAATAAACATAACAGACTAGCTACCTCTGTGACTTTCTCTAATGCCTCTGAAGATAATGCAGTAGCCTTGCCCTCCTCTTCTGATTTCACTTTTCCGGTAGGAGGCATCCTGTCAAGAATATTTGTCTTCTTTTTGGTTACCTTGAGTTCAACCTTCTGTGTTGCTTGAATGCCATCTGAAAATGGAAAACGTTATCTATAATATTGCATATCAAATAGTTTTCTCACGATATTTACCACCTTTGGATAAAATACAGGTAATACTTACAGATCTGACTTTATGGTTCATGAGCATTTTCTGAAAGATCTGCACAGAAAGCATGTTACAAATAACTAAACACAGACAAGGTATACAAATTATGAACATACAATGAGGTAATTCCACACATTTCCTCAAACTGCATGATACTACACTGAGAAAGTAAACCTCAGGCTATACAAAATCAATAGTTTCTGAATACCCAAAGGGATAGATAGCTTTACTTTGGCCTCAAGGATGAATTTTTTTTCCTTACTGGTTTATTTTCTTTTTTATGTCTCTCAAACATAACATAAAAGTATACAAGCTAATTGCCTTTCACTCTTTTGTTCCTGTCTAAGTTAAACTAACTCTACACCACTAAAAATGACAAATTTGTAACTAATTTGTATTTTTCATAACTTACAAACCTGAGGTCTTAACATTAGGATAAATACTCAGCGCCAGCTGGAAACTGGTAAAGTTTAAAATAATTGTGTACGCAAGGGACTATTGGCATCTGTGCTTGGTCACGAGACGTAGGGCCACCCACATATCCCTCATTAACTCGTGACCCCGTCAGTTATTCTTCCAACCCAGGTTAGTTGACAGAGGGGTGGTTAGAGGTGGGCTTTTGTATGTTAAGACCTCAGGTTTGTAAGTAATGAAAAATACAAAATTAGTGACAAATTTGTCATTTGTTCATAAACGAAACAAACCTTCGGTCTTAACATTAGGATAGACTTACTCTTGGTGGGAGGTAAAGTACTATTAACCAACTGGGAGTTTGCCACCTTGGTCAGTTTTCTGAATACCAGAATTCTACTAAACAACTGACCAGTATTTCTGAATCTAAGATATATATGAATATCATAGAGTCAGACTTCTGGATTTTTACACAATGTCATAGCTCATAGCATCTGAGGAAGATAAGAAGATCTGTTCCCCTAACAAACCAATTCATCCACTCATGTAGGTTTGTTATCATTCCTCTCCCCTTGCTAAAGAGGAATGTCCTGCTACTGATAGGTATCTTACTGATACTAACCCTAACAGTATGGCCACTTCACTCACATGTACCTTGTCTGTTCCAGCTTATGATGGTACTCTCTTCTTACTGCTCTAAGTAAAGAAGGAGACAGAAATTTGAAAAGGAAAGAGGCCAGTTAACTCCTCCATTTCAAATTCATACCATCATCTTAGATAAGATACCAACTGACCCGCCAGGGGTACTGGAGGAGTTACACCTTTTGTTGAGCAGCCACCAAAGGACCCAAGGAAATTGAGTCCAATGACCTCGTTCGGACTCTTGTAAACGGCTTCGTCTGATTGCTTTGAGCTTACCAGCCACTGACTTCTTGATTTTCTTGCTGATTGGGCTGTGACAGTCCTAGTTCAAAGATGAAGAAGAATTTACTCTTCTCCTCTTGTCCCGAGGATCAGTCACGAAATCCCGTATCCTCCAACGCTTGACTGATACACTCAGTGATGTCATCTAACTTAGCTATGACATCATCTAGAGAAGAAGACGAAGAAGGCGGCGAATCACGCCTTTTCTTTTTGTCTTACTTAGCCATTTTCACCTCTAGATCCTGTTTATTCTTCATTACTGTGTGTACCAATGAGTCAAAAAGCATATTAGGTTCCGAAGGCAGCGAAGTAAATCGAGAATCAGTAGGCTGTGACGTCATGACTACCACCATTACAAGCGGTCTTGGCTAAGACGTCAACACGCTTGATGGAAGCGTGAGGCTGTTTATGGTACTCTTGCAGCCAAGATCAAGAGACCCAACCTTCTGTGGCATTTCTACTCTACAAGGATGTGACAGTACTGGCTCGAAGATGAAGAAGAAATTATTCTTCTCCTCTTGGCACGAGGATCAGTCACGAAGTCCCTGATTCTAGCCTTTTCCAACTCTTCACAGCAGCCACACTAGACTAACTTTCCATCATTCACTTGTTCGACAATTACAACTACTTCTTGTGCTTTCATATAATAGGGATGTAACAATCCTGGCTCGAAGATAGAGAAGAAACTTCTCCTCTTGGCTCGAGGATCAGCTACGAAGTCCCGATTATTTCCAGGATTGGCAGGAGAATGCACTGGCATCAAAGCCAGTCACCTAAGCTTGACGCCTAAGCGGAAGGATACAGAGGAAAGACTTGTCTTTTCCATTATGTGACTTACATCACTTAACGCTTGTAATTTCTCTCAAAAACAATGTGCATTAAAAATCTCCCATCCGAAAGCATAGTTGTAAAGTACTGTACCTCGAAATGAAAAGGGAAGCATGCCTTTGTGTAGGCCGCAGCTGTGAAGAGACGTCATGGCGGTCGCCATGTTTATGATGTCACAGAGCAACTTGAATGCAAAGCCAGCACCCTACCAGAAGTGCAAGGCTGTTGATGTTATTCTCGTAGTCATAGCAACCTGACATTAAGGGCTGCCTTGTTGCCATATCTGCTTCTTTACAGATGGCGACGCATCCGACTGCCATCCAGTGCATGTCAGGATGAAAGGGACATCCATCACATGGGATCCTGGATGGCAACAAGACGTTAAAACATCAAACCAACTGTCCTTTTGGGTTGGTTCTCCTGATAAGCCTAACGCCGACCGCACACCTGCATCCTCTCTATCCACGTATCTGGAACGAAAACAAGATGGCGATGCATGCCTCTCCCCGCAGGGAAAGGAGCACAATTAGTCATAATTACTTCCCAAAGCACATCCAGATACATCAAAGCTTTGAATTACAGGCAATCCATATGAATATGCGATATTCCCAAGCACAGGTAACGAATTAACCGTACCTTAAGAGTTTCTTCACCTACGACTTACTACACGAAGAGTACTTCGACGGTTTCCATCGACGTCGAAACTGTCAAAGATATTAACAGGGCGTATAACTGCTTCTTGTGATATCCAGGAAGTCTCGCAGCATGAGAAAGCTTCATGTTCACATATCCGGGAATTCCAAACAACAAATTGAAAACAACAGGGGGCAAACTAAACCGGCTTTAAAAGGACGGAGTAAACCACGTTCTCACTTAAAAGCGGTAAGAAAATAACTGACGGGGTCACAAGTTAATGAGGGGTAAGTGGGTGGCCCCACATGTCTCGTGACCAAGCACAGATGCCAATAGTCCCTTGCGTACACAATTATTTTAAACTTTACCAGTTTCCAGCTGGCGCTGAGTATTTATCCTAATATTAAGACCGAAGGTTTGTTTCGTATATGAACAAAGAAATAATTCAAATGGTAAAATGATTCATCCCCAACAACAATAAAATGCCTTCTGGTATAAAGGCTCCTCTGAATTACATGCGCACACAGCATTACCTTTAAGCGATATTAAGATAGGTTCTCTTGAATCTCCTTCCCACCATTCCTCCGCCGTCAATGCTGGTATATCTCCAGGAGTGTCTGGATATAAATCTTCTTGGAATAACTCGGACTGAAAACAAGAAGAGTGCCAGTTGTCTATCAAGATTTCAAAGGACAAGTTGCAACAATCAAAACTATACAAATCAATTAATGAACCCATATTTCAATATGGCCTCCCCGACATAAAACATAGTACAAAAAAATATGTGACAATCTTAGTTTTAATATAGTGAAGTAAGAGTTTTACTGTAATGAAAGAAAATTAAAAGTAGGAAGTCTCTGCTATTCCACAGCTTTATTCTTAAGACCTACCTAATATCACATATGATTTAAAATATTTAAAGAAAATAATTACTGTGTGCAGCATTCTTCCTATCAATACTTAAGAATCATATTAGCAATTACAGCATCATTTTCCCACTAAAAACCAGGAGAGAATAACTTCAAAAGCCACCCAAAGGATGGAAGATGACACTAGTACACAATCCTAACTATCGTCGTCTTAATGATTTTGGTACGTTACTGCCCAACTCTTGTAAATTTATTTGATCTCCTCCTACTGTTACCTGTCGTAAACACTTGTACAGAAGTTGGTCAAATGCTTAATGGTCTAAAGTGGATTGACATTTAATTTTTAATTATCATCTCTCTCTCTTTGCAGTTGTTACCACACTAAAGAGGTCTATTTTTAGTGCCTCTTAGTATGCCACACTGTGGAAGGCACTAGTAATTCTTTTCCTTTCCCCTGCAGGGTGAAAGCCACATATCATCCATTCTATTCCACCTTAGCCATCAAATTACTGCAAGACTACCTCACGAATTACCTTGATAAAATTTTAACTTCTTTCATTTCAAAACAAAACCCTTTGGTCAACACACGAGACTAAAATGTAACACCAAACTCAGAACATGGGAAGGAAGTATGAACAAACTAAACTCGGTAGTATTTCTGACTATGGGTATTATACTTAAGTTTCCGGACTTCTGTAAATTATTGCCGACATTCATCAAGAAACAAACATTTTTGTCTCCACATCAATATAATTTCTTCTTTCAAACAGTTTCAAGCTCTTGGACTCCCCAGCTTTGGGGTTAACCCTTCATGGATGGCTTGATCCTCGGAAGTAGTAATAAGAGGTTTGTGATGGTGGACGGATTGATCCTGTAGATATACAATATTAAGCGCCATCGATTTGAAAAGAATCGGGCAGGAAAGAGGTGCCAATACTTCTATAGCCCATAGATTCACTAATAGCAACTTTTACACAGGATAAATCCACAAAACCACGAATCGGGTGGCTCAGGACTTCAATTCAGCTTGTAACTTCAAGGGGGGAATGTAATGTGTCTCTGTTTTACGTGACGTCTTTTTGTAATTTTGTTCGTAAATATACCAAGGGGATGCTGTTGGTTTTTGTTCTTGTCTTTTACGATAGTATGTCAGTTGTAAACGTAATTTTGCAAAGAAAAGTGCAAAGAAATATGAGAAAAAACGTAAAATAAAAGTTACTGAATCTTTGTTCTTGATAAATCTATGTAAATATTTTTCAACAAATATGCTAAGATTTTGTTACTAATGTTATTTCTTATCTGTTTAGATATTGAATAAATTTATTCATTAGAAAACATATAATTGGTAAAATTTACAACTGTCTTGTAAAAGAGGCCCCCACAAAGGGGTTGTAAAAAGAATTTTCAACTTCTCGTGGAAGGTAGGAAAAATTGTTTAGGTTTTTTTTTTCTTTCACCATGTGCATTTACATATCTAACTCTTTCCATTAAAGTTCCTCGTTGGACGAGTGGTTTTCGCGCTTGCCTGCCAATCCGGTGGTCCAAAGTTCGATTCTTGGCTCGGCCAACGCGGATCCGAGGAATTTATTTCTGGTGATAGAAATTCATTTCTCGACATAATGTGGTTCGGATCCCACAATAAGCTGTAGGACCTGTTGCTAGATGACCAATTGGTTCCTAGCCACATAGAAGTATCTAATCCTTCGGGCAGCTCTAGGAGAGCTGTTAATCAGCTCACTGGTCTGGTTAAACTAAGATATACTTTAAGTTCTTTCCCTTGTGTTTTTTTTCGCAAATTGGCCGACCTCAAAGTTTACCCAGCCTGAGGAGCTGCATATTGATATATTTACCCATCCAGTAAAGGTTAATGGCTGATACTGAAAGAACAACTTGACAAAAGGACACACTTCCCATTGAGTTACAGAAAAAAAGGTTTCCAATTTAAAATACTTCTTTACTTCCAGAGTAAAGAAAACTTAGATCGGTTCAAATGATATCATAAAAAATCTGAAAAAATATAAGATGTAAGTCTACGAACAGAAGCCCTATATGATTTATTACAAAGAAAAGCTGCAATTCGATATTTCAAGGGCCCTTTTAAAGGTAAAAGAAACTGGACAAGCAGCATAAAATCTCCACATGCTATCATCCAATAAGCAAATACTGAATATAAACAATGTAATACCTTTCTTGGCACTGTCATGGAGATAATTTGGCAAAAGCCACTGTTGTTGAGCCTGTAGAAACGGGTGATTTCGCAAGTGGTTACATCGACACCTCGCTTTGGCATCATACCAATACCTCTTTGAGGATCTGGTAACTGGAAGGTGTTGATGTAGTGAACGAAAGGAACTTCAGGCGTAATCTCAAAATAACGAATAACACTATCACCCTTACCTGTTGAGTAAAATCCAAGTACAATAGATACACATTTTAATGCATTTTACAACTATGCTGCCCTAGACAAAAAACAAAGTAACTATTATAAAAAGTACTTTATTTTGGAAAGTTTGGCATCAAATTTATTACAAATATAGTACAAACAGCTCAACTCAAATCAATTTACATATATGTACTACTATAAGGGCAGAGGAAGTATGTGAACAGGAACCAAACACACTCATACTGTAAAGGTTAATACTTACCACAAAGATATACAAGATTGGTATCTGGATCATACATAGGAAACATAACACCGTTGGAAGAATCGAGCTCTACCATTGTGATTGGATCATCTAAGTGACCCGGAGCTCTTAAAGAGTACTGGCGCTCAGATCTCTTGTTGAACCCAGTTGTAAAGACTAAACCATTCCGGAGGAAAATGGCTCTGGTGGCTTTGCTGCCCCCGTGTGAAGTTGCTTCCTGAAAGAAAAACCAATTGAAATCAATTATCATACTGATCTCCATATACAGAGCAACATGGCAATGGTATCTTAATTCTGATATGAAATTTCAGTAAAACACCTGCAAAGCACCACTTTAATAATGCAAGCAATTTCAGAAATTATCTTTCAATATAACTTATCTGTCCAGAATGTTCTGGAGTGAAGCTTTCACATAGCATATTTTTTCATGAAAACCCAACAATCATACAAATCCCTAATTTGCTGGTATTTAAACAGCCGACAAGACTCCTACATGATTGATGGGTTTATGATAAAATTAGTTAAAACTGCATTTTTGACTCAATGAAGTTCAGTCAGTCTGCCTTGTTACAATGAAAAACAAAGGGTTAAAACCTCTGTTTATGACAGATGTTTACAAAGACCAACCTTTTAGTAAAGACAAGCAAGTCAGTTAATTACAAAGTCTATTTTGCTATGAGACTCACCTCAAAAACTTCACCATTTCTGGGGTTGATGATCCTGATTTTTTTATCTTTACACGTTGTCAGCAAGAGTGAACCATCCCAGTTAAAACAGCACGAATAAATCATATCAGGGTGGTTATTTAAAGTTATGAGGGCTTCCCCACACCCTACATTCCATATGGCAATGAAATTATCAGAGCCAGCTGAAAGAAGGATGTTGTTAGCTGTCGGATGCCACACGACAATGCCAACTCGCCGCTGGTGGAACACGAGATCTACAACTGGGTCTGTCATGTTCCTGCAAACAAATAAGGGTGGAATTAGCAAAAATGAACGTTGCAATTCAATTTCTATCACGTACCTTCTTTCTTATGCCCAAGTATAAGGTGGATATAAAAAAAATTTTGTTTCTAAAAATACTCATTCCCAAGTTTGCTAGCATCTTTTAAAAGTTTAAAAATCTAACTGAACTTTGCGTGTAACCCTGCACTAAAGACAAATCTGACAAAATGTTAACGGTCATTTAAAAACTTACCCGGCAGTTCATTTACTCGTTTTGTGGGATATTTAAATGTTTTGTTTGAATTACCTGCTAAAGGAAAACAACGAAGAAATAACTACTTTGATGGTCTACACAAGCAAGTGTCCATTGAAAGAATTCATCCTTCCATGATATTACTACACTAATATTTACACTATGGCCAAAAACTTTAATACCATCAACCAAATCTAAATGTATTCTTCAAATCACATACTCCAAAAATCTTTATATAGCAACTCGCTACAACAAAATATTCTTCTTCTCTTATTAAGCACAATGTACTTTGACAAAAATGTGATGAATATTTTCTATTTCAAGAACACAATTGAATGGGAAGATGTTATATCACAATTTTATAAACATGCAAGTCATGGAGTACAATAGCAGCACTAAAACTTCTATGATACTGAGTCAAAACCTATAGAATTATTCTTCATAACAGAATTAATATACAACTGATGGCCATTTAAGTGAATTTATAATGTCTTACCTTCCTAGTAAAAATAAGAAATAACCAAACTATTCTTATGACATATGATGAAAGTTGTACAAAAACACTACAGATGGTCCTTAAAGCTAAACATTATATTATGTATATTGAAAAAAAAAGCAATGTAAAATGAACAACTTCCCTTATAGAAGTTGGTCTACACAACATGCACTGTTAAGTAAAACTATTAGGAATAAAAAAAATAAACACTACAGAGGATGGAAGATTATAAAACTCTGAAAGAATACAGTAACTATTAAGTGATAGATTTAATGTGCACATTAAAGAGAAATTGCCAACAGCCAACAAAAATCAAAACATTTCAAAAACAAGAAAATGAGGTGGATATGATAGCCTGACATGCTGCCTTGACCTGGCCCACACTAGGCTGCCGCATTTGAAGGGAAAACAGCATCTCTCTACAAATGAGACTCAAAAAACCAAACCAACTTCAAATTTTTCTCTCATACTTACGTGTGCATGCCTTTCCAATGAAGCAGAAGCAAAGAAAAATTAAATTTTCACAAAAAACTTAGAGGCTTTCTAAAAGTCATAATTTTTTTTACGAGGGCAACTTTCAACATTTTCCATGACTGTTAAGGGCTAGAGAATGAAAATTAACAAGTGCTCAACTGTGTCTCATTGCTACAACTATGTACATACCTTCTTCTAATCATACTTTTAAACTTAAAAGCAGACATCTGAGATTTTTGTATCATTATACAGCAGTTTAACAACACTGCACTGTCACACACTTCTCAATTCTCATAGGGCATGCCCCCCACACAGTTTATTCTTATATGACAGGTGGAACTGTCATGCCCACAGAGTTTATTCTTAAATGACAGGTGAAACTGGCATGCCCACAGTTTATTCTTAAATGACAGGTGAAACTGGCATGCCCACAGTTTATTCTTAAATGACAGGTGGAACTGTCATGCCCACAGAGTTTATTCTTAAATGACAGATGAAACTGGCATGCCCACAGAGTTTATCTAATAAGGTGAAACTGGCATGCCCACAGAGTTTATTCTTAAATGACAGGTGAAACTGGCATGCCCACAGAGTTTATTCTTAAATGACAGGTGAAACTGGGGATTAGGTAAAGATATAGCAGCTGGACCGCTATAGGAAGGAAGAGACCAAAGTACACAGATGAAAAGTGAAAGGAAGAAACCAATGCAGCTGGGAGCCATTCTTTTTCTTAAGGTTTCTGAATGTTTGATGAAACCTGGCATCACTTATCATTCTAATCTTTCTTTTTCATAGTGCTTGAAAAATATTACCTATTGTTGTAAAAGAATCAGTAAATCAGGAAAGAAGTTAATATAGGCAAAGAAAGATCAGTCTGAAAACCAGAAATTCAAATCAAGACAATAATCCAAATGGGAATTTATATGGAATGCAGATGATGGATGAAAGTGGTAAGAACTCATTTTAATTAGTGATGATTACTGTTTTATAAGATAGGGCCACAGATACAAGAAAAATAATCTAATTTCATAAATTGCAACATTTCAGCTTCAGATATAAGTTGAAAAAGCTGAATATTCTCAGGGGGCTTGATAAATGGTCTTGAGTCCAAAATTGATCACCATTGATCAAAATTTGGGCAATTGCTTAAAATGTTTTACAGATGTCAAACTACATTCTTAACCCTTTCATGTCCAACTGACATAATAGTACGTAAAAATACTCTATCCCCTATCTATCCAACTGACGTAGCGGTATGTAAAATTTACCTAAATTTTTCGTGCGTGGGGTAGGGGCATTTTTTTTTATTTTCGGACAAGTAGCGATTTCCATAGGCTAGATCATACCTTAGACCGTGTAACTCGGGTATCAATACGCCAGTAAAGTAGTTTCTGTACTGCGCATGCTCAAATCCCTGTACTGCGCTCTATTTCTTACCCTCTTTTCTATCAATTTTTTCACTGGTTGGACTAACTCATTTTCCATTGATTTATATGTCGATATTTAGAAAATTTTATTGGCTTTCTCATAAAAAATAATTCATTCGCCTGACTTTCATAGTTTTTGGGTTTCGAACAAAAATATAAAAAAAGTAAAGATTTTTTTTTTTGTGAAATAACTCGCATTTTTTTGTATTTAGAGGGCTGGGACTCTTATTCTGACTATTCCACCATAAAATACTAACATTTAGAAAAAAAGGACAGAAAATGAACGTTCTTGGCATAAAATTTCTAATTCTGCTGAATTTTCGAAATAATTATTTTTTCGCACTGTCGAGCGCTCCCAAATACCTCGGATATCTGGGGACACAATGCTCAAAACTAAGCAGATATGAAAGAGTTAATAGATGGGGATTAGACCAAGATACCATGTTGAACCAGCATGCCCCTTTCTAAGTGGAGAAAGCATATTACTGTTGTCAAAGAACTGCTGTATAACCTAGCATCTCAAGCTCAACATAACAGATGCTATGGGGGTCTGACTTTCTTAAATTATGTTAAGTAACAAAGACACCACATTAACACTTGTAACTGAATGTTGTTTCCATATCTTACAAATAACAGCAATTCCACAGTTCCTAACCTAATGAGATTTATTTAAAAATGTATGACATCTACAGTGGTAGCTAAACAAAAATCAATGATAACATAGCTGATAAATATGGGATGTCCAGCAAGTTGTAGTGTTACTGGATCACAGTCAGAACCTTTCCCACATTACAACCATAAGCATCCTGCTCAAGAAAACATAAATGCTCAGAATACTTATAAATAAACACTTCAAAACATTGCATTTATTCAATTTTCACACATTCTCTTGCTTCTGAGTCTCAGAGTAGGTTTACAACATCACCTCTGACCACAAGAAATTAAGACGCCTCTACAATCACCAGATATCTGCTTGTTTCCCATCCTTTGTAAGAATGCAAGGCAAATGTGCTTTTATCAAACAAAACTTCAAATCATTACATCTAATGCAACGTCTTGTTCTTTGATCAATACTTACGTAACCAGCCCATAGTCAGGGATCTGCCACACCTTGACGACACAATCCTCTGACCCTGAGGCAATCACATTGTCGTTAAAGGGATCCCACGCTATGTCGAGGACAGGTCCTTTGTGACCTCCCACGAGGGGGTGGTCCGGTGGAATCCTCCCAGCCTGCAAAAAGTTTCTGTTGTAACAGGTCTGATATGAAAAATCTTTTAATGAGCCTTCCAGCTAGTATCAAAGCACATCCAAAAGAGAATATAGATTGTTACAGAGGGAAGGTTGCAACAACATTGTATGTATCCAAATTCAATATGCAGACATGTTAAGAATTCCATCTCTTTGATACATATAAAAAGTGGTCTGTTAGTTGAGAAATTTAAAGAGCAATAATCTATGAAAACCAATTATTTATTCCATTTACCTAATTACTGAAGCATATTTATATGACAAAAAATATATGTCACTTGTTAAAAATTATGCCAGACTCGAAAGCAGCACCATTTAGTCAAGTATATTAACCATAATTCAATAGTTAATAAGCACCAATACTTAATTTTCATTATTTACACAGTTTTTAAACAGTAAAAATCTTAGCACCCAAAACCTACTAGAGCAGGAGTTGGGCAGTAAGTTCTAAATAAGCCATTCAATTGTTTAGCCACAGTGCACACAACAAACACCATAAAACACAATGCTATTCATGCAAATACTATTCAAAATATGAAATTCACTCCGTAGACTGACCAAAAGCTAATCCTGTTTCTACAACACTGAAGGTAAATCAAATATGTACTACTGTGAAATTTTCATTTTTCTCAATAATAAGCGAGAGAAAGAGGCATACTATACATTAGAAATCTGTAATAAAGTGCACAAGAATTTGCCAAGTGAAAGCTGCAACAGCAAAGAGAAGAACACAGCATTTCACTTGTCAGTGCTGTCCATTCAATTACTGTATACGATTAATTATTCAAAGGGCAACTCTGACGACGACTTCCTGGGCAAAAGGAAACCTATCAACAGCTCATCTTAAGAGATTACGGCTGCCTTCCCTACAACCGCTTAAGAAGCCACAAATTACTATATTTAATTTGCGACAGAGACCTCTCAAGAGACAACGTTAAAACTAAAGGAAAACAACTTGCACCAAATTTATCAAAAGCATGCTGTTACTCTCGGTTATTATGAATCTGATGATGATGACAATGATTGGCACTATAAACAACAAACACCTCATTTTTAACATTCACCCACATATGGAACTTGCTGAAATTCAGTCAATTCCATCCTAGTTTAGCCAAAACTATTTTCCACTGGCTCAGTCACATCAGATTTCAAATTTAGTGCAAGATAAAACTTGACAGCTTCTTATAATATTTTACAGGCCAACTGAAAACAAAATCTTAGGTGAAAAAATCTTACCGATGGAAAAATTCCATCAAACAGGCTATGAAAAAAACACTATACAAATTGCAATAAAGAAACTCCCATTTGTGTTCAATTCCAATGCCAGTGGAACACTTCTCCACTAATGTGCTGTAATCAAGAGAACCTAACCAATACACATTATATGAACTAAAAACACACATTGACAAGAATTCATCTGATGATTACATTTCCAAGGACACAAATCACAACAAACACCAAGAATATGCACAGAAAGACGACAATTTTGCTACACTGCACCTCCAACACAATAATGAAATGAAATGTAAATACATGACTATTAAAGATTAAAAGTTTTAAATTCAATCATAAAGAAATCTTTTAAAAATTAGGAACTAGCAGTTTAAGAACAAAGATAAGATGTGAATGAAGGGGGGAAATGTGCTCTTTCATGTGTAATCGGAATCTTTACATGGCAAATATCAAATGGATATTTAAATAAAGCAAGTTTCTTTCTCAGCAAAATAATTCCATTAAACTGATGTTGCCAAAGTTATTGTCAACTTGAGGACACTTATATCTCAACTAAAGACATTTATGTGTATAATACTGAATAAGAAGAAAGAGAAAAAAGTCGATAATTGTATTGAAAACAATTTCAAGTGCTTTAGGGGCCTAATTCTTAAATTTGGAGAAAAAAAATAAAAGTTTGGGTTGAAAAAATTAGTTAAGCTAGCCTATTAAGTACGGTAAGTATAGAAAAATCACAAACTTCTACAGGGGTAACATAAATAGTTTGTTTTTCTCAAAAACAAAAAGGAAAAGTGGAAAAATGTACACTGCTGTATATACTTTGTTGACTATCATTCCAGCATGTAAACAGCATGTTGGCTATTTTCTAGATTTCTTAGGGATTTAGGTCAGACCCCTAATTCGGTGTTTACTGGTATTGGGCCAGTCTCAGAAAGTCTTTATAATTAATCTGTACAGTGATACATTTTCTTTACAAATTGGGATTTGGTTACATGGGGATGACCATCAGCAATCAAGTTATAATCTTGGTAAGGACAAGACAACTTCACTTCTATGCCTCTTTTTGTATTTCATTATTTTAAAAAAATTGGTTTTTATCAAACCTTCAAGCTAAAATTTCTTTCTTCACAGAAGAATTCTGCAACTCTTGAGTTTCATGGCCTTTGATATTTTATCAACTTCATCAACCAAGTAAGTCTTCCACTTATTGCTTATTACAATGGGTGGCAATATAATTCACTTAAGGGAATTCCTTTTTAACCTTATCTTACGCACTGCAGATGTGGATGATTTTTCTGTATCAGTGTTTCCCTTAATGCTTTCCTGAGTAAAGATCAAGCACTTTGACATTGATGGTAAAAATTTCAACATATTGAGCATAAGAATTTTTAAAGCAAACTGTAGCTGCTGCTGTTTCATTAGAGAATTACTGACCACTGATATATTATGAAATCCAGGCTCTCAAGCCAAGAACTGGGGCACTATTGGCCATGAAATGCTTAAGACAGTGGAAATAGGGAGTTCAAGTGGTTGGACAGCAGTACAGAGAACCAAAAATTAGAGGTGGTGAAATACAAGGACTCAAAGGAATAGTCCAAGGTGTTGGCCAGTGTGACTGAAGAGAGGAAATGGGAATGGGGGGTCAAGTAAAAGGCTAAAAAGTGGGTACACCCAGGGGCTGGGGGGACACTGCAAACGTCCTACAGTGTGCTACGTGAGTTGCAGTGACAGCACTGGCCCTTATAGGGAATTGCAATTCTGGAATCCCTTATGTAACATTAATACTACGTAATAATAAAAATGATAAATTTTATTTCAGCTCAAGGTCATATGCATGGAACATACTGGAACCAGTACATATATGAATTCCAGACATATTCATCACTAGCAAAGAAGCGAAGTTTGTGTTGTCCTGTCAATTGTATTTTTCCGAGTGGTTTAAACAAAAAATTCCACCCCAGCAAGGGTTATTTACATACTGTTCTTTTACCAGATGAGTGATGTTTGGAAAAACATGTTCAAGACATTGGACAAAATAGGAAGAGCCCAAATGAATCAGAACAGTAAAAAAAAAATAAAAGGCAAAGAATGCAGCCGAGGTCAGGGGAAAAGTATACTTCAAAGTTCCTTTTGCACTGTCAAATTACAACTATTTCCAAAAAATTTCTAATTCTCTGAAATTTGTAACAAATGTATCAAGATGAACATGACAAGATTTAGTAGCTGTTATAATTTTTGTGCCATTTGAATGTGTGTAAAGATTTAAGTATTACTAGAGATTCCTAATATAAGAAATTGAGTGACCTATAAAAACTTGTGAATGTAAGAGCACATCAATTTGAAAATGTCAGTATAAAATGCCATGAAGAAAGGAAAAGAAATGTGTAAAAGATCTGGTAATGATTTAGATAGGAACAACTGAATGCTCAGTCACCAATGTATCTAACAAAAGCAATCCTACAGTGGCACAAAATCTGCCATAAAATAATAATTTGGGCCTATTTAAAAGTTGTAACTGTGACGATTTACAGCTTATATAATAAGACAACACTTAAGCTCTAAGACGACCAATCAAACACCTGATACCAAACTAAGGACGAGGGTTCAATTTGCTCCTGAAATGCTTTTCTTTGCTTTAGTTAGTCACACACAAAAAAAAAAAAAAGAAATGTACAGTACTCAAAGAGAGTCATTTGTCATCATCACCTCCCTACTGGTTACCTCCAGCACTTACCGTAGACGCTTTCTTGAATACTATACTCTGCAAGAACATTCAAACAACTTAAAAGTATACACCTGCACCGAATACATGGTGCCTTGCTTAACATATACCATTGATTAATACCACTGATTAATATGGTTACCTAAAAAAACTATGAATTAATACCCTAAGTAAATTAATCCAAAATATGCATCTAATATTACTGGACATATCTATTGTCCTAATGAGTTGTTAGTGGAAGACATCAAGTATAATATACAGATATTCCTTCAAAAATGTACGGAATATCCCTACCCACTATTTCCACACTAACTTACCATAGCTGCCGCTTTCTTCGAGACATAAGTCTGCAAAAACATTCAAACACCTTACAGTACCAACACAATAAACTATTAGTGTGTACAGATGATGTTATCAAACTATTAATATAGAAATAACCCAAATTTCATAAATGCATTCTAAAAAAATTTAGCTTGCTAAATCTAGAAAAGACAAGAAAGTACTGTACATACTTCTTGGTCACTCTTTTTGTGAATTCTATAACAAAAATTAAAACAGGGTTAAACTAAAAAAAAAAAAATTAAAATGAAAAACCATGGGATTTGATTCTGAATTCAGCCCGTCACAACTTGGTTTCAGCCTCAAATAAGTGACTGACCAAAGTTCCTACTCGATCTCTTAAAACACATGAAACGATCTCATGGCTAAGGTTCATGTTATCTTGAAATGAATGGGAAATATTATCCCTATATGGCTTAAAGAACCTAACTTCTAAAGAATCGCCAAGAGAAGGGAGTGCATCCACTGCATTAAAAACAGTAAAAAGTTTAAAGTAAACAACACACTGTGTAAATTAAATCACACATTACGCCCCCTTACAACAGAAAAGAACACAACAATTATTCAGAGAGAACAGTCAATATACTCTAAACCATGTCAATTTCTTGCATAACAATTATGTATCTATTATCAAGAATACTTCAGCTAAACCCACAGTCAAAATTGTCAACACTGATTAGACCAACCCTTTGTTTGGTCATATGCATACTGTACTAACACAAAAATGATTATACAAGAATCTCAATTAAAAATTCTTTAAAGATTTAATTGTCAGAGGATTTTGCTATAACAAAGTTTGCTGCCATTAGATTTTTTAACCTGTGGTTGTTTAAATTAAAAACTATGGCAGCTAGTTATCTTAACCATTACTACTTACTTACAATGTTGCCCCTCCCTCTCTCCAGAGTTATCATATAGCCCAATTTTCTTTATCATACAAAGCTTAAAAAAACTGAAGCATGTCGATTCTTGATTTCACATTTGCTTTCAATGTATTTGGCATTACTTATACTCGAGTTAAATCCGATCACTGACTTGTCTATGGAACACAATGATCTTTATATAATAATAATGGAAACAGTTTCATAATATTATATTTCACTACTTTATTCTCCCTGGATAAAAATTGCACTTTAGCATTAATATAGGTGAGCAGTGTATTAAAATTATGCAAATCCATAATGGCTTGACAATTTATTTATTACAAAACATTGCACTTAAACATATTAGACAAAAAAATTAATTGCAAAAATTAAAAAGACCATCGCCAAAGGTAATGTACTCAAAATATTTGTTACAAATAAAAATAGCAAATTACAGTTTCAAAATACTGAATAAAAAACTGATAGGAAAAGCAGTTCATAAACCAACTTTAGTAACAAACTTTTCAAATGTTTTCCTGTCGTTTAACTAAACTCTTGGGGATTCTTTGCAGTTTTGTTATCTAAATACCTAATAGTAACTGTGCCAGCTTGCTTATTAAAAAACATAAAATTGATACCCTTACTAGCAATAGCTTTCAATCTCCCCCAAATCCTGCATGACAGTCTAAATTGGCATTACAAGTCTGAATTAATGACAGTATGGTCTCTAACTATCATCATAGCAGAGCAGAACTTTTATCACAAACTGTTTCAGAATTCCATCCGTGTGAGTTCAGTCATCTATCCTACTTGGCTACTATGCAATTCAGCTGACTTACCAAAGCACCTTTCCTATCAGGTTCCCACTTTCCCTCCTGTAAATTTGAAGTTAAATTCTTGATAAAACTAAAAAAAGCACATCAACAGTAATGCAACACAATTTGATATATCCCATAGATATACAACTGTAAATCAATTATTATTGCAAATTCTGTAAGAATCAATATCTCATTCCATGAAACGCCTGCTAAGTATAGATCACATCTCAGAAGTAAGTCAGCATCTTCAAAACATTCCACTTTGTATCAAACTAAAATACTTCCTTTGAAATTACTTCAGCATACCTTTTTAGAAAAGTATAATGCCCACCATCATTTAACATCTATATTTTTTTCCACCAGTCAATATTCTTCACATTTTCTTTCACAGCCATTCAAGTACTATGGCACAAACATCTTTTTAGAACTTCAGAAATCCTTCTGGTCCCATAACTCAACATTTATTTATTCAAAAATGAAATACAGGCATAAAAGAAAATGCAGTTTTCATGCTAGACAGATGAGGATGCTGACATCTTTGACATTTGCCAACCTACTGTAACGAAGCCATAAAATTTTTTGCTTAATAGTATACTGTACTCAGAAACCACTGAAAAAAAAAACTTAAATGGCTAATACGTACCTATCTAGATATTCTTTATCAATTACTACAATGTTCCCTTATAACTTTAGAAGTGTGTTTAAATTTATTCAGTGCATATTTCAGACTACAAACCATCACACTTTATAAAAGAACTGCGACACAACCTTCAAGAGAAACAAGACTCCTAAATCATAACCAAATTTATATTAATTTCATGTGTACCATTAAAAACAAAATCCAAAAATCTACATGAACAAGATGAAACAAAACTTACAAGAAGGCATCTGCTAAAGGAATACAGGCTGAGAGGCAGAGGAGGAGGCCAGTACAGTCACCCCAAAACCCCTCACTAGATTTATTTATAACTGCGACCATGCACGACAATCCCATGTACAGGCATAACCACCAAACTCTCATAGATTTTTACAGTGAAACTGGGGGACTTCAATATCTTTAAACCCAAGAGGTTCCCTAAAGTCTGAAAATGCGATACATCCTTTCATGTCAGTGGAGTTACCCAAAGCTATTCTGGGGAGCTCCACTGCATCTAAATATAGACATGTCTGAGCTCACTGGTTTAGAGAGGTCCCCCGATTCTGTTATGGCCATGCCTGCTGCTACCTCAGAACCATTTCATAGGGAGAATAGTAATTGCCATAGACTCCAAACCAAATACGAATGGAACTCAATGTTTTGTAGTAATACCAATTTACAGATTTCATTATGAATATTCCTCAGAACAAGACTTCATTTACATGAGAATTAATTGATCTAAAACACCAGTGCATATTATACCTCATGACAGTTGGAATTCTTCATTACCTTCTAAACTAAATATTTCAATGAATCTATTGATAGAACCAAGAAGCAAGGAGAAAAAATTAATTTATGATTAATCCTAATCCCTTTGAATATTACCACCATGTAATACATGTAGAGACTCTATAAATACAGTTTTAAAGCAGCAGAGCAGACTGGGTACAGTATGTGTGTTAACATGCTCTCACCCAGGAACCTATGGCTATTTATAGACCAAGGAGCAATCCCCAGCAGACGGCCTACACACAAGTGTGCCAATCTGCAAGAATCACCAAACTTATAGATCATCAATGAAATTCCAGAATGTTAACAAGGGGGAATGGCATCTCTAAGGGTTAATATAAAGATTTTACATTGGGAAGAATTTGTAGTGTAGAAAAATTACATGAAGGGTTAACATTTGCAATGGTTGAAAACTACAAAATGGTACAGGAAGGCACAACAAATCACAGTACACTATTTATTTAAGTGAGCACTGAGATGATGATCAGGATAACCTACCAACAAAGTTTCATGAAAATAATTGTCCAAACTTTCTCATTTTCAATCTCAGAAATTTAATACTTATTTACTTGATCTGCAGTCAACCTATAAACTAAATTCTCATGAAAACAAGATTTCTCTCAAATGAGCACATAACCTTCTATAAAACTCCCAATTTTCGAGTGTGAGCCAAGGACTTTAATGTAGGACTGAATTTATGAGTTATTACAAGTTCAGTATACAACAAAACTATATTGTCATTATACATTGTGAGGAATGACTATTAATACAAAATAAGGCCCACCTAAGTGGTAACCAGAATTTTTTAAACATCTGTATCAAAGAGCACACCCTCTATTTTGACATGTCCATTCTCAATTCATGATGCCCATATGTATGACTATCATTCCTACATAATAATAAACAATTATAAAATGCTTTACAGAAAATGAAAATCTAAGATATGTACTATTCATATTTATTTGTTTGCTGTAAAAGTAACTGCTAAAGTATCAAGACCACTAATTCAAAGTATACAAATGTTACTCAGTTATTCATAGTTGTTTCCCATAAAGCTGCTATGACCAATCACTTTTTTTTACTTTTCCTTCACCGGGACATCTTTATGTACAGTACTACTTGTCTCTGTAAGTCACTTTTGAATTTTGAATATCCTTTCTCTAGGTTCTCATCACCTACAAAATGACCATTTCCTATTTCTTCATTCCCGACAGTTAACATTCTACAAGTCTCTGAACTTCCTCTAACCATTGCCAGTTCGGATGTCTCCTTGGAGACTAAAACAAAATCCTCAAGTATGTCTGGCATCCAAAGAAGCAAGGGAGTACAAAAAGTACCAGTGTTGCCGCACCACATACTCTTCTTTTTTTTTGATAGAATTCAGATAAATTTCTTTCCAATCAAAATTATACAATAACATTACCATGTGCTTCTGGCAAATATTTTGACAGTCTATAATTAAAGTTAAATGTTACTAAATTCTTTCAAGACTTTTTAGACAAAAACATCACAGAGTAACTTTCTTAAGTCAAATACTGTACATATTTTTACTAACCTAATCAGACTATGGTGCAGTATTTAGCCGTACAAAACCAAAACTATCACCATTTTTCAATCTGAAAATGCAATGGCAAGCCTAATAGATAAAAATACCCTAACTGTTGCATTGGAGACCCTTAAATAATATCTATAATAGGTACGTAATATATACTACACAACTTAAATCATCTTGCTGAAAAGTAGGCTGCACATCACTGTGTATTTATATGCAGAGATTTCAGTGGCAATGCTGTTCTTGATTCCTACACTAAAAATGGCTACAAACAGCATGAAGTTAAGAGGAGATAAAACATACAAAAATCTTCACCCAGGGGAATAGACATGAATACAGCACCAGCAAGCACTGCCAAATTTCATCCAAGTCTCCTACTCCAATACTGCACTAACATTAAAAATGGCCAATCATTGATAAGCCGCATGAATAACACATCTAATGGGCTTTCACACACCACAAACATAAAAGAGAAGCTCCCTTTTCTCCCTCAAAGAAAGAATGACAAACAAAGGGAATCTGAATACAAAAACAAGCAGTGAAACAATAAGATAAAAGGAAAGGACATTTTAGCTACTTTCTAGTGTAATGACTACTGGCTTGAAGAGACAAGTAAGCCAAGGCCATTAAAATGGGACCTTAGTTTCCCCAAAAATAAAATGGAGACTTCCTGTACATTCCTCAGAGGCCTGCAGGGCGGCCAATCTTGAAGCAGTGCCCAGTATGTATTTTCAGTAAGAACACGAGGTGGCGTTTTAGTTTCCCGGTACTAGTGTGATCATTATAACCGTGACCAAAATGGAAGGGAGATGCTCTATATTTTCCTGGTTACACATCACTGATGAGGTCCTCAATGTGCCCATCAAGGTACCTAATTGTTGCAACTTACCTTAAATCACTAATGACTTGATTGCAAAGTAATTTCAAACAATGCCAATTTAAAGCCATTAAGATGACCACTATAAATTTTATGTGTGTCAGCGGAAAATTTAACCATGGGAAAGCACACTTAGTTTCTTTTTAGAGCAACTGATCATCTTAAAATTTGGGATCAAATCACTCATTGGGAGTATATCTCAGACAGCACTCTAATTCTACATGTTATATTACAACACTACACAAAGCACAATTACTGTTGTAATATTAATAAACCTTTAGCAACAAAATTGCTAAATTTGACAGAAGATTAGATATAATATTCAAATATATCAGATTTCAAGATACTATACATAATTAGAAATACTATTAAATAAGTTTATAAAGCAAAAATTACATACGTACTGTACTTTAACCCAAGATAAATTTATATAACCATGAAATAAACTAAGCTATAATCTTATGACAAAATGTTCAACATGAGATCCCTGTATGTATTGACTTTTGGCTGATTTCAATAACCGAGACTTTTTTTTTTTTTTTCCCTCCCTATCAAGTTTATTGTACCTAACACATAATTGTCTAAAACACAATTTCCTTTACTTTAAGTACTCATACTTTTCTTGATTTTCAATTCTTTTAATTTTGTGACATGATGCAACATGCAACAGCAATTGCTACAGTAGTAATCACTCACAGGGGTCTAAATTGAGTCAGTTTCACTGAAAATATGACTCTCGATTGTGTATTCTGCATCTGAGTCATTCGAGTAGAATGCATGTGGTGTCACTAGTGCAATATATGACAGTGTAACTGTCTAAGATAGTCAAGGAAAAAGACAGAGAAAGAGACAAGGAGAACCAGAGACTATTTGGCTCCTAGCCATGCCTATTCTATCATGCCACCACCTACGCAAGGCTTCAAACAGGATGATTTTGATGGTCATACACAGCAAAGAATAAATTTAGAACCACCCATTGCATACCCTGCTAAAAATAGTGTTGCAAAATTACAAAAAAATATGATTCGCGTACAGACTACATGACGGAACAACAGAGGCAGTCTTCGTTTCAGCACTAGTTGGCATAGTACCCATAAGATGTCAGCCACCAAACCTCAAGACATGCTAACCTTCAAATCTGGGTCATACTATCTAGCACTGATGAGCAGGACCGTAACACATTTTGGAAATCTGGCTATTCATTGATCATCAGGTTGCTATATGTACTTTGTACTCAAGTCATTTACTTTACATCAGAAACAGTACTGTGATTGTAAAGCTGACAATGACTTCATCAAATACCATGTGATAGTAACATTTAAGAGGGAAAGTAACCTGCCCAAAAATGCCACACGATTCAAAAATGGAAAAGATATATACCCACAAAATATAGCACTATATTTCACAGATATCAAAAACTAGCTTCAGGTGTACCAGACATTAAAAATACAAAAATTAATTAATCACCTTATAAAAATTCTGTTGCCTATAATACTTATATGAATAATGATCTAAAATAACAATATAAAATCAATGGGAACGACTGGGCACATGAACATTCCCAAGTGATCAAAATTCAAATAGGTCAACAGTTGATAAGCAGTAGGAAAAAGGGAAGCCCAGTGAGCTGTACCTGCGAATACTGTGCAGTCAAAAAAGGCTGGTGCACTACATGTATTATTTATGACATTAAATGACCTTAACCCTATCAATAACAAGTGACAGCATAACAAGAAAATGCTCCTTACCTTATTGACTTTGGCTAAGGGTAAAACAATGAAAGCACCGCCTCCTCCTGATTCTACTATAATGGCGCAAAACTTTGGGTTGACTGCGCAGAATGTGGAGTCACAAGACGACTGACTAACACGTACATTATCAAAGCACTGTTCCCTTTTTAAACATGTGCCAAATACATGTCGGAACTTGCTCTGTCTGACCATACGGAATGACATCTGAAAAAGGGACAAAAATTACCTCACAAAACAGAAAATGTACACTGTACTGTAATACATACTGCAAGTTCAATTTTAGTGACAAAGTAAGAAGAAAAATGATCACAGTCCACCTACTAAAAATAAATATATCAAATTAACAATAATGAAGTTCTACCAGTTTAGACAAGAATCCAGCACAGTAAGGATACTTGAATACTACTCTCTGAATTGGCAAAAACAATATACTGCATATGTAATAAGTTCAAAAGGGCTTAGTTTTTCTGCATTCCAATCTGGACTGATAACCATATAGCACCCTTCTTTGTCATCAACCTGTGCAATAACATATAATATATCACTTTCCACTAAAACTGCAAGACATACAATTAGGCTCCTTTCATACACAGGAGAATACTGCACACCTACCTATTCCTTGCCTTGTCCTCACTATCAGTATCATTATATGATTGTGCACTTAAATGACAAAATAACGAGCCAAAACACCTTACTCGGATCTAGACTGCTATAGATTTGTTCTTTAAAGATCAGTTTGGATTACGTTGAAACAAAAGAAGTTGCAGAGGCATTGCAAAAATCTGTAGCATTTACTCTGTCATAAACACTAAATAATTACATACAGGGGTCACAACTGCATCTGTAGCAAATATTGCACTTTTCACTTTCATTAACGGCAATGCTTTTGTTGTTGCTCACTGGATATTGGTGTTACTCTGAAGCATAATACATTTGAATTTTATTGCAGCATACATACTACTCACAATAGGGAAGAAACAAATGAAAAGGCCAAAATGATAAGCCACAGTTAGCAAAAAAATGTTTCCAGACATTCTCAGTGGTAGCTGTATGATGACATCAGCAGAAATCACAGGAACCTCAAAGAGTTGACACCTATATAAGCCTTTCCCACATAAGCAAAAATGGGAATATCAGTAGAGTATGGTGTTCTAAGCATACTACTGACCACACCCAATCCTGATCGCAAACATATTGAATAGTGTACGTATGTATATTGTGACACAGCACTTGATAATGGGTTACAGAAACAATAAAAGCAGTTTCAAAGAACAGAACTTGAAATATGACAGCAGCAAATAGTATTCAAAACTTTTCCTTGATATGAAAAGTGCCTTACAAAGACAGTGCAAATAGAAAATGGATATATCTAAAACATTTCCTTGGCAAACTGAAAATTACTTTACAAAGACAGTGAAAATAAGATCGGCAAATCAAAAAGTACTTTACAGTGAAAATAGATTGGCTAATTGAAAAGTACTTTACAGAGTGAAAATAAGATCGGCAAATTGAAAAGTACTTTACAAAGACAGTGCACATAGAAAATAGATACAGATTTGTTTATAAGCATCCAACACAAAGATAGGCCAAATCTACCTTGATATGCAAAATTTCTTTCAAACAATCCACTGATCCATATGAAAAACTGAGTTGGGTTACACAGACAATATAACAGCAAGACTCCTGAACACTGAACCGGCAGCTAAAACAGAGACTCCTTATCACATTACTCTATATGATAAGAGTAGTAATCACCTTATCAGTCATAGTTTACAGTGATCAGTGAGGTTCTCAAATCAATATTCAAAAAGCTACCCAAAAATAAAATTGAGAACCTGTATTGTATAAAATAACATAAAAAGCTCAAAATGTCAAGAAAACTAATGTCTGGTATCATGACTAATAAAAAAAAGTACAGCATGTTATCTTATCATGAGACACGTAGAATCCTCTGACTGTGATTTCACAACCATGCAACATCCTGAGATTATACACACTTACAGACAGAACAAAAAAAAGATATCCAAGGGTTTTGCTTGTACAACCAGTCTGATTTTCTCATGCTTTATTCAAGCAAGTAAGAAGGCAGTTTGATACTGATACAATGGTCACCCTGTATTCACGATGGATGCATACCAGACCCCCCCCCCCCCCCCCCCCCCCCCCCCCCCCCCCCACCCCCCCACCCCGGTGAATAGTTAGAACCCGCGAATAGCTGGAACCCCTATAAAAATGCTGAAAACAGCCTATTTTGTTAGTTAAAACTCAAGAAAAACCCACTAAAAATTTTTATACTTGGTTTTTTTAATAGTTTTATCACAAAAAGTCCATTTTAGGATGAAATTGATTTAAAAAAACAGGAAATTGTGGATATTTCTCATAGAAATACACCACGAATATGCTAATTTTCCGCGAATAATGCGAGGAAACGTTCCCAAGAGAAATCCATGAATGTGTGAGTCCGCGAATCCGGAGAACGCGAGTATGGGGGGCCACTGTATATAGTTATGCCCACTATAACCTAATGAAAGGAAAATTACCGAGACATCTGCATAGACAGGAAGATACTAAGGAAGATACAGTGGACCCCCCGTATTTGCAGACTCACACATTCGTGGATTTCTCTCAGGAACGTTTCCCCACATTATTCGCAGAAAATTCGTGCATTCGCTGTATTTTTCTATGAGAAATATCCACAAATTCCTGGATTTTTTTTTATCAATTTCATCCTAAAATGCACTTTTTGTGATAAAACTATTAAAAAACCAAGTATGAAAATTTTTAGTGGTTTTTCTTGAGTTTTAAATAACAAAATAGGCTGTTTTTAGCATTTTTATAGGGGTTCCAAACATTCGCGGGTTCTAACTATTCAGGGGTGGGGGGGTCTGGTACGGATCCCCCGCGAATACGGGGAGGACCAATGTACTAACATATAAGATTATGGGAACCACTGGCCACACTTCCCCAACCCACCTTACACAGAAAATGCAAAATAATTCAAATTCACACAGGTACAGATGAAACCAGCAATCACCAAGT
Organism: Macrobrachium nipponense; assembly: GCF_015104395.2. Classification (NCBI taxonomy): domain Eukaryota; kingdom Metazoa; phylum Arthropoda; class Malacostraca; order Decapoda; family Palaemonidae; genus Macrobrachium; species Macrobrachium nipponense. The sequence continues at coordinate 67,333,442 of NC_087215.1, read as the reverse complement.
CAAACATAAAAGAAGAAAAATGTCTCTGAGGCCAGCTTATGGCATGAAAACAGTCATAAGAATATTAGCATGTTTTGTTTGAAATTTTTACAGGATTCCAAAACTCCTAAGGATTATGTACACTACTTTAGATACTAATAACTGTCGTATTCGGTCTCTATTTTCTTATCAAAATCCTCAGGCACAAAATAATGCAACAGCACATGACATGAATGACTTTGCTTTTCAGACAAAAATGATCTATTCGCCCAGAATGCTGTAGTACTGTCAATTATCATTCTCTCTCAATGATAATTGCTGGGAATTTGCAATCCTTCACAATTCATTACTATTTACATTCCCTTTAATATTATCACTATTCCTTTTACTTATGTGGAACAAACTACATTGGACATTAACTTACAAAGCAAACTTCCACAGCAAAAAATTCTAAATGAAAAAAAGAAAAAACTAGATGAACCTAAATACAAATCAATAAACTGTAACTACACACAAACAACACATCAGTAAAAATAAGGCAATTTGGTTATTTTGCAAAGCAAAGCATTGATGGAAACCCACAGAGAGAGAGGCTCCAATCAATCAAGTCTGTGCTGGTACTAGGCGTCATGCCCCAATATTAGCGTCTCTGGAACTTCACTTTGCATACAAGGTGGTGCAAATTACAGTAAGAATTAAGAGTAGTATTGTCTGCATACTATACTAATGTATTCATCCTAGACTAAATGCACAATGAGTTTCCTTCAACAATCAGACACTAATAACCACGAAAATCAACAACTTCCCAGAACACTCGCCTGTGAACAAATGACATTAGTACCATAGTTCCAACTCACATAACTTTCCCTTACTGGTTACTTGAAAAACTGTGAATGGAATCAAGTACTATTACACATACGTACCTCCCTCACAAATTATGAAATTTATTGCAAGAGTCTTACAATCATCGCAGGTCAAGAGGACAAAATCAACTACTATAAGGGACTCGGGACTCACAACAACTGCATATAATGGTGTGGAAGACAACTAATCAATTGGATATATAAAGGCATTACAAGTACTATACACTTGAATGTAGGCATATGACATACTGGCTGGCAAATTGTAAGGATCTTGATTAAGATAGTTTAGGATTTTAATGTAAAATTTTCTCCAACTTCGGACATCAAGGAAAGGATGCATATTACCCTGGAATTTGAACTTCTTGCTCCTCTCAAGCAAAACGTAACTTAATGCAACTTAAGTAATAGAACGGTAATGTGTTGAATTTAGCCAAAAGAACCTCAGAAAAACCTATCTAGGTCACCTCCACTCAGGTGTGTATGTTGTCCAGGATCACTTTTAATGATTCAGCAGACTTCTATAGTATTTAGATACCAATGCCCTGTGAAGCAGATAAACTAAAAGCTAGGCACAATATTTCTGCTGTCTATCTACCAAGGATAAGGGGGTTACATTTCTACGAAGGACCCTGAAAACTGGTGGACCCATTTCACCATCCCAAATGATTATCAATATCAACCCACCCCTATATCAACAAGGTTACCTACACATTCCTAATTCATTCAAACACCCCCATACAGTTAATCAGGGGTAATGGTGGCACCTATGAATCAATATTCTCTCCCTAGACACATCTAATTAGGATGAAGGACTGACACATACTAATGAAAAGAAAAATACTGTACAGTACATGTTAGCACTGGCAGGCATTACAAAATTTTGACAAAGCACGTGCTGCGTATTTTAAAAGTACATACCACATATATGTACACTTAAAGACAGGTGGAGGGTCACAATCCTTAATTGGAAGTAGCAATATACTGAAGCATAGTAAGGCAAAAGATGAAAAGAATATAAATTTTAAAAAATTAGAATATACTGTGCAATATGCTACTCTGAAAAATACTTAAGTCACAACTTTAGACAGAGCAGCAGATTCAATACAAAATATCAGATATATATTATATGAATTTGGTAGTGTTCAACAAATATTACCTAAAATTATGAAAAAAAACAAATGACAAACAATAAAACATACTTCCATATTAACTAAGTATTCTCCATGTTGCAAAATAAAAAAGTAGAAATATCAAAGTAAATTTCCATGTTAGCTAGATTTAGTACCAAAGATATACAAAAATTGTCTATACATATAACAAAAAACGTACGAATTATCTACATATGTACGTACATGCCTCACTTTTTAAGGCAGCTTCATTTGACACTTAATACCCAAATGAGCCCCCGCTTCTGTTGACAAGATTAAATGCCAAACAATACCATATTAGGACTTCCTGTTCAAATATCAAGCCTGGGATTCTCTGTCCATTTATCTAGAGAGATTTATATTAAACACTAACCCAACTCAAAAGCTTGACGGCAACACGTAAATCTTAAATGCTGACATAAATGACCAATATGATTATGAAAACATTTTGATTATGAAAACATTTACGGAGTCATATTAGTGAAATTTAACCTAGCCAATCGGCAATTAACTACTAAATTTGTTCCTTACAACAAATACAAGCCTCTCATTAAAACGGAATATCCTGTACTATCTATCATTGACCACTTTCACCGAGATGCTGTAGAATATTTAAATCTAATATGCTGGCCTAGAAATGTCTGGCTACAATAATTAATCTATCATACTCTTGCAATGGAAACCATAAATACAGCCTTAAGATTTAATTACACATGAAGCCTACGTAATTTAAGCCTTTGTAGCTTCAAATAAAACTGCAATCATTGGAAAAAGTTTGCCCTTCACACAACATATGAAAGATTTAGCAAAATAACTACATAATGTTCTATGCTTCCAATCACTCTTTCATACTATAAACGGATTATACACTAAATGACACATTGTGGAAATACACACAATGTAGAATAAGGTACATATCAACAGTTCTACTCACGCAGTATTGTACAGTGGAACCCCCTTATTCGCGTTCTCGAGATTCACGGACTCACATATTCGTGGATTTTTCTATGGACCATATCTACCCATTATTTGAGGGAAATTTGCGTATTCTCGGTATTTTTCTATGAAGAGTATCTGCAAATTACATACTGTATTTTCAAATCAATTTCACTGTTAAATGAACTATGTGTGAACTAAGAATATAGGCAATTGTTAGCGTTTTATAGGGATTCTAAGTATTCGCGGATTTTATCTATTCACGGGAGGTCTGGAATGCATCCCCCGCGAATATGAGGGGTCCCACTGTACATAGGCTATTACTTTTTCTGATACATTAACAAAAGTCATTTATACACACTTTTCACTTTTAAATGCACATTTTTATGGGCCAAATATTTAATATTTTATTTACAAATGTGGTTTATTATCATTTTTACTGACATTCCCATGAATTTTGCCTGTTGTATGCGGATAGCCTCAAGCCCAGTGTCATAGTGCCTTAGCAACAAAAATATAAATGCTTCAAACAGTTATGAATTAAACCCCCCTTAGTACCTACGTAAAAATTAGAACAAAAATAGATTCACATTCTAAGAGTGTTTTTCAATACTGTACTCATCTTAGTTACAGAATATTTTTATTTTTTATTTAATATTACACAGCCCTGTGTGACATACAGTTATTAGCATAATCTGCTACTTTCAATGTTTAGCCCACATTATCTATGACCTAAGGAATTATTTATAACGTCAGTTTGTTGGCACCCACTGAAAGCACGCTGCTGCCTCTGCCCACATCCAAGACTCAATACATGACTTGCTAGCCAAAGCTCTCCGTGCTAAAAATGAAAATGACAATATACTCAGCATGCTGAGTTGGCGACAAAAATACTTTGATCTCGAAGAGTCAACAATTCTGGAGGAAATTTTTTGTTAGTCAGTACCTTGCAAGCATCCTCAGGAAAAGTAAACAAAATCAAGGTAAACGCTGAACTCTGGTTTAAATGCGCAGGAAGATGCACATCAAGTTTTCAATTACGATAAACTAACTGTTGACCAAAATTTAGTCTAACTGCACAAATATCATTGCATCAAGAGCTCTAGTTGGTTACTTGTAGCTCCCATTTTCTTGAATGCAAAACCAGTCTAGGGCTGGAAAGAAGCATGAAAAAATAGGAACTGAAGCATAACTCTGAATTCTAACAATATCTGTAACTGTAATACCTACTTAACAAAGAAAAAAAAAAAAAAAGAAGGCCTAAGCAAACAATGAAAAAAAAAAATAAGTAGACAGAATTTAAAACAAAACATCTCTTACACAAATAGAGAAACCCTGGTTAACTGCCATAAGTAAAACAAGCCACAAATCATTTACATTAGACACCAAAGGACACTACTGTACATAGGTATATAACCAAAACCAAAGTAAAAAGGCAGGCTACATGTTATGGAAATATTCCATTAAGGGCTGGAGGTTAGAGTTACGCCTACAAATGAAACCCGAACCTCACGACGGGCACGGCTGAGGATAATTATGTCACCACTGGTATGAATCAGCAAACCATCAGCTGTATATTCTACTTGTCATGGTCAATACTCAATACTATTCACCTAAAGGAGACCTGCTCTGAGGATGGAGAAATTTCTTGAAAGGCCGAGAGATTTGCTACATGTAGTAGAAGTACACTTGCATGACACAGCAAATTCTATGGCACATTCTGGTGCTTAGTTAGGTATGATTTATTGAGCAGGAAATTTCAAACAGAAATTGGTCAGATTTTAAAATTCAACTCTAGATCTGCATCACATTCAATGGTGCATTTGACACCCTGCTTCCAATGAATTTTGCACTCGTTGAGAGTGAGAGAGAAGAGAGAGGAGAGAGAGAGGAGAGAGAACGAGAGAGAGAGAGAGAGAGAGAGAGAGAGAGAGAGAGATCCAAGGAAAAATAATATGTACTTATATGATTTGAGAATATACATAATATGCAACCAAATCTACAAAACAGTATACAATAATCCATTATAAACATATGGTTACATGACTGGCTATGTTATAAACACCTAATTCACTGTCTAAGGTCTGATTCCCGTGAATCTGCTTTCTGAAAGCTTCTTGCACACTACACAATCAATACACTATAAAGCACCCTAAAATAATCCAATTTGCATGTCACATCAAAACATTACCCCCACAAAATATCAAGCAGCATTCCTCCAAACAGGTACATATTCGTACTATACATAATTATCATATACTACATCATTCGTCTGTACATTTATGTATTTGTACCATGTAGCATATACTGTAAAAACATTAGTACATAATTATAGAGTAGTACAGGTGTATAAAATACATGTGAGAGCAAATAGTTATGTGCACTCCCCCTAGATTTCATCTGGTTCAACACCTGCTGATGTTCATTTCTGACAAGTCCTCAGGTGCAAAATTCAGTGTATGAATAATCTAATAAGGACACACCCTGCAGACATTACTCTGAATCACACTTCAACTCGCAAGACTAATAATAGTAACAACGTCCTCTGTCAATATTGGTTTGTTAATGAAAGCTGTTAAATAAGATGGGCATTTAGAAGTAAGCAATGCTAGACAAAAAATTTAAAAAAAATAAAAAAATTCTTAGCATTCATTAAAGCATTTTTGTGGCATGCTGCCTGAGTAGGTAACTCCAAGTGAGTGATCGACATTAATTGAAAAATCAGATCTCGACACCACAAATACTGCTAAACAGGAAGAGTACAGTGTGACTTCAGACATCTGCACACTACCACAATATGGCTTAGAAGCTCAGCCCACAAACATAATCACAGATTTGCTTGACCGTTGACAATTAAAAAAGGTCATGGATCAAGAAAATGGGGAAAAATCCATGAAAAGTAAATGTACTGAGGAAACCTACCAGAAAAACCCTTTAAAATAAACTAATTATTCACTAATATCACCAATAATAAAAATAGTAACCACAAAATAACTATAAATGCAATGCAAATGGCTCCCAATACACCTCAACTGACAACAAGCACTAGCCACATATGTGAACACACCCAAAACATGTTCAATTACCATTCCCAAGCTGCACCTGACTGATACCCATATAACTCAACTCTCTCTCTCTCTCTCTCTCTCTCTCTCTCTCTCTCTCTCTCTCTCTCTCTCTCTCTCTCTCTCTCTCTCTCTCTCTCTCTCATTATCCTTTATAAGAAACTCACACATTATCCTTTATAAGAAATTAAGTCAATCTCTCATCAAATTTCAATTACCTTATATATTTAACCAGTTTCCAGCCCATCCATTTAAAGAACTTCAAACATGTTTTGACAGGCAAAATAAATTAAGAATCTTGATAATCAGAATGTACAAATGTTTATAATGATCCATGATGACTAACAGAATGTACAAATGTTTATAATGATCCCTGACGACTAACAGAATGTACAAATGTTTATAATGATCCCTGACGACTAACAGAATGTACAAATGTTTATAATGATCTCTGATGACTAACAATGTCTTTGATCCTGCATTTATCTTTAAGAGACCTACAAACTGTTCTTAATTCACAAAAAATTTAACAAAATATAGCCAGCTCTCATAATACCTTAAGAAAAAAAAAAAACATTTGGACACAAACTCTAGAGAGGTATTATTCTACTAATTTGTTGCAAAGATCAATAATGAGATAAAACATACTCATCACAGTTTAAACCTTTAGTAAATAGTTTCCAATTTTTCCATAACAGAGATACAAGAAAGGAAAGAAAACTGATAACTAAAAAGCTCAATTATTTCTGAAGGCCTTCCAGTATTTATTCTTAAAAAAAAAAAAATCTGAGAAGAAAATCTAAAAACATGAATATTAAATTACTCATCCATCAAAAATTTCAGTGTCATTCACCATCTACAAGTTACAATCTGTGAAAGCCTACTTTAGCACCTTAGTAAGCCAAACCAAATGTCTAGTAATTTTAGAGAAAGTTGTCAACAATCACATAATGTACTACACAACTAACAATATGATACAATTTTAACTGCACTTTTCAAAAAGGAATATCCATTTCACAGCAGCTGAATGCTTTAAATGACATGCAATAGTGATACATAGGATTCAGAATTAGTATTAAAATCATGATATAGCAAACACATTACTAAACTGCAATGACCATTTGCCAACACCTAATAAACAATAAAAATTTAGCACCTGACGATATACATAGAAAGAAAAAGAAGAAAACTATCTCAGATAGATTCTGGCAAGCTTTAAACAGGGCCACTGCCAATTTCCTATAGGGGAATATACATCCCACATAGCCAGCTGGTGATGGCACCCACATCACAACTTTTGACATCCCACAACCACAACACTCTCCCACCATGACTGCGATAGTTAAATCTATTTTCCAAACTTGCACAAGAAATGCTTTCATACTTCTCACTGCAGCATGAAAAAGGTTAAAGGTCAAATTGAACCACTAATAACAGTCTTGCCCCTAATGTAGCCTTCTATACAGACTAATGTATTGCAGTCTTTATCTGAATTTCCACCGTGTCCAGGTCTTTGTAGTACTGGCACTTCATGATTTCCTATGTAGTCCTTCTGGTTTCCATCTTGCTACCTATTTGCAATAGGATAATTGAAATTCAAACAAATAAATAATTGTCCTCTGACTGTCAACTACCTATAAAAACTATCAAGTCCTACCTAGCAGTTTTATAATCATTTGTGATGCCTCAATACCTACCAAAATCAAGAGTAGTTATGCCTTTACACATACACAAAGACAGGTTTAACATTTACCTAATAAAAAGGTATGTTGAATTCCTTGTTTTAGAACCTTGAGTTTTGTACCTTCTGTAATTGAAAACTAATGTAGAAACAGTGTTTTTTTTTTAAAGCAAATCCAACTGGTAGACATTCATTTAGCTTCATAAGGTTTGAAGAAAACTGAGAAAGGAAACAGTAAAAACGGTGGAGTATAACCATAAATTCTGTTAGTCTCTTAGAAAAAAAACAAGTTAGAAAAAACAAAGAGGAAATCCAAAGCCTTCCAGTATATATTGAATGACAATGTCATTCTGTTTCATGTGAAAAAAAAAACACTTTCCTGTCTAACGTAAGCATATTTTGCTTTTTGAAAAATTCTGCCACAGCAGCGCAAAGACCGTAATAACGGGAGATGTAGGCTAACTGCTTTTAGTATATTATCTGAATACAGTTGAATTCACATTTCAATGATTAAAGGTAACTCTGGTTATATCTAAAAGAGAACCCAGTCTTCGCGTAAGTTTTGAATATATATACAGTGGTCCCCCCGTATTTGCGGGGGATGCGTACCAGACCCCCCCTTGAATAGTTAGAACCCACGAATAGTCAAGAAAAACCAACCAAAAATATTTAGACCTGGTTTTTTAATAGTTTTATCACAAAAAGTGCATTTTATGATTAAACTGATAAAAAACCCAGGAATTTGTGGATATTTCTCATAGAAAAATACCGCGAATAAGGGGGGGGGTCCACTGTACACACAACTAACTTACTGGAAAAACACCAAGTAAAATTGATATACACACTGGGCTTCATCTTTCAATTAACAGAATATGTACAAATACCAGTCTCTACATTTCTGTCTCAAGATTTTTGGTTTTCAGTCATTGCCTAGAACTGTGATATTGGGTTTTTCAAAAATTTTGTACACAACCAATAAATACTATACAAATATGTAAATAAGTTTTAATTGAACATAAAAATACAACACCCAACTGAATCTACCTCGATGCTCAAGAATCTAACTAATAATAAAGAAATGATAAAAAAAGATGCAGACTATACTTAGTGAATCAAGAGGGAAAACTAAATGCTTTTGTCCACACACATAACAGCAAGGAAAATAAAGTACCTATACGATGAAGAAGTCTTAGGAGAATTAAAAGGGTGGTAATTCTTATTACAGGATATATAAAATTACCATAAAATTAACATGAAACAGTATGAAAAACAACAATAGTGCCATTAGATATAATGAGCCTAATTATATAGTGCAACAAATTTATTAGTGAAATATTTTTCTAATTCAATTATACAATACAGTTACATGAAACCAAGGAGAAACTTCTTGTACTTCCAGCTAAGTAATGAAGACCTGAATGGCTGAGTTAGGCTAGCTAAGGGCAGCCCATTTCTGCGATTCAGTGTCAAGGGAATAAGAGGCCTGGTAATGGGAAAAACCATGATGGCAACATAAAAAAAATTCCATTCTTAAATAACAACAACTTACAACTAGAAACAGGCATAAAACAAAGCTCACTAATCCATCTTGACTTCTAAAAAATTTCTGTCAAAATGTATTTTAAGGCTTGAGATTTATGGAGAGGTGACAGATACTCAAAGCAGCTCTAAGGCTCCAGTACCAAAAAATAATAACAATAGAAGCAGACACCACACACTTACAACAGCCACTCACTAGACACAAGATAAATTTACCAGTATATATTATATCTTGTGAGGAATAAATTTACCAGTATGTATTATATCTTGTGAGGAGAACATTGCACACGAAGCAGATAAACTCCATATAAATCAGAATAAAAATGAAACTCACTGAGAAGGCACAACCAGTAACCCAAGTATGTATAAGCAAAAACGCTCCAAGTTATCAAAAGAACACTCAAATCAATAAAGATAATTTATAGGGGTTAACTTTACAAAATAGAGTAGTTTCCACAAGCAACCCTTAGACAAAACTACTACTAAGAAATTAGACTGAAGCATTGCACAAAAATTTTGTCTACCCCATGTGGATATACTACTCACATCCACAATAGAAGAAACACTAGTTAAACTAGGCAACAGTGATAACCACTATATATCAAAAGCAGGTTCAAAAATATTTTAAATTAACCAAATAGGAGCTGGCCTTAAAATCCCACGTGGCCTAGATACAACATAAAAATACAATAAGTCCTAGTAAAAATAAATACCATTTTGTAGCATAGAGCCACCTAACCTAATAAGGAGACGAGGTGTAAGATTAAAGACATTTTTCTTAATCTCTTGCCATAACACACCTACCACTCGCAGTTCCCTGGATTATCAATAGAGAGAAGAAATTAAGGGCAAGGGTATTTAATTTTTTACCAAAATGAGCAACATCATTATCTCACTATTTCCAACTGAGTAGCCTACATTTCATAGTGTATGTATGTGTATGTATGTATGTATGTATGTATGTGTATGTATGTATGTATGTATGTATGTATGTATGTATGTATGTATGTATGTATGTATGTATATATATATAGATATATATATATATATATATATATATATATATATATATATATATATATATATATATATATGGAAAAAGAATTTGAACTAATTCGCAAGCAACTTTCATCTTTAAAGTATCCTGACCATATAATTGAGAAAGCAATTCAAAAAGCAAACGTAATTTTCTACCGACCCCCTAAAGACAAGACAGAGACACACCCAACAATAAAATAAAAATTCCCCACCTGGAGACGATTAAGAGAGTAACGTAACACACCCTTGGGGAAATCCAACCCTTTTGCATTTTACCTACCCAAATACCTTAGCCAAATCCCCTGATTAACGTCCAACAAAAGACATCTCCCAAAGACTCTGGGGTATATGAGATCCCATGCCAGGACTGTGACCAATCTTACAATCGGTTTACAGGTAAATCACTTCCCCAGAGATTAATACAACACAAACGGTCAGTTAGGTATGGACAACAGAACTCGGCTATTTTCAACCATATAAATGAACATAACCATAGAATAAACTGGAATATGTCACGTGTAATTTATAGCAGCAACTGCCGGTACAAGAGTCAAATGATGGAATCGGCCTTAATAAAAGAGAAGCAGGTAATGAACATCTCAAAAGGGAATTGGATATCAGATATCGTCGACGCAGTGTTCATTCAACCAACGCTTAAGAAGATTAAAGGAAGATATCAGCGGGGGTGACCTAAATTGGCTTACTTGTGGACAAATCTCTTGGTATAAATACCACCTTTTCTGTAAACTTTTCTCATTCATATACCTGAAGAGAGAGACAGCAGTCTCTGAAATATAGTACTTTTCTCTCTACCTTTTTGGTGTTTTTATGGCTCCTTTTATTAGATATATATATATAATATATATATATATATATATATAATAATATATATATATATATATATATAATCTATATATATATATATATATATATATATACGTATATGGTATAGCTTACATTAGAAAAAAAAACTGAAGCCTTCCAAAGATTATATGTATACACAAGATTATGGATGACACTGAATATATTATTTTCAAAAAAGAATATATGAAAACAGAGTAGACAAACATAAAAATAAAAAGTAAATGAAGGTAAAATAATGTTCTGTACACGTATATATAATCAGTGCATATAGTTAAATAAAAAAAAAGTTGCAAACAGTGATGGCAGCAAGAAGCTAACTGAAGAACATCTAAACATAGAATCGAACATTGAATATCGATATACTGTATTAAACATCCTCACGAATAGCGGTAGCTTAAATATGTAAATCGACCACATTACATGAAAGATTACAGTGCTTAATTTACAATATTTAATATACTATATATAAATTCCCCTTGGGTTAGCATCATCGCTTTATTTGGTAATGAAGCACTGGCTACCTATTACAGCACAAAAGGTATATACGTATAAAATAGTAATGACTTATTTTGTGATAGATAAAAGACTGAAATAAGAAATACACAATGAAAAGCATAAATACGCTTAGGAGCACAGAGAACGACAGATTAAAGGAACCATGATAAAACAAATAATGGAGAAACAACTTCTGTTCATAAAGCTGGAAAAAAAAACTAGTTTGGTACAAATGCATCACCTAGACTATTCGGAAAGTTACCAAAAAAAAAAAAAAATTTAAATGTTAAGCTATCTGCTTAAAATAGTTTGCACATGGAAGCATAAGTTATTACCAAAAACTATAAACTGATGGGCTTCATAAAAGCCTAAAGAGTAAACAAGGATGATGATGATCACATTACATACCTCACATTCACTTTAGGATAGTTCAGTCTTGCCACTACAATACATAACTGTCACCTGGACAATCAGGCTACCATCTTGGCATATACAAGAAAGGTCGTGTATTTCAAAATGAATGCCTGGTAAAATCAATCCTACCACAGGCCTTACTACAAACTAAAAAGTGACAGATTAGCCCTGTTACCTTCATTATCTGGTATAGAACAGACATTCATGTGTAGACTATTAGAATATATCATGGTACCAGTAGGTATGTATATAAATTTTTCTTTGTACCTTGGTCCTATAGCAGAGCAATGACCAACTGACAAACTGTTAGTTTCTGAATCAAAATTAGAGACTTAAATCATAATTACTGCTTAGATTGACAAAATCCCTAATCTGTCGACTTACTGAAACAATTTAACTGGTGCAGAAAGAAGGATCTACTGTAGCCAGTATCTTGCAGCCCTTACAGTGATAGCATTCCTACAATTTAAGTGATAAGTCACAGATAACATCTTAGTCTACAAAAAAAAAAAAAAAAAAAAAAAACACACACACACACATACTGGCAAAATGTGCATCTCAACCACTGCTCAGCACGACAAAAGGGTGTTTAACAATTCGCACAGCAATTAGGAGGGCATATTTCCATGAGGTAGCTGCAGGAACATCTGATGATTTCATTCAAGAGGTAACAAAACCTTACAAAAGGAAGCATTCACCTACTTTTGTAAAAGTTACTATTCAATTAAAATCTAAAACTTATCTACCAATACAGAAACACAATGATATGGTAGGCATAGTAGTCTACACTACACATAGCTTCTAGGTAGGAAATTTCCTTTCCTACTGGTAATCTCAGTGTGTGACAATAAACAATTTAGATATGTGAATCCTTCAAATGTCCATGACTTACAAGTAATTCACATCTGTGATCAACAATCAAAAAGGGGAATGGTTGCACGATACACACTAATACTAGTTTAACTAAAAGGTTAACTGCTTAATCAGACTTTAAAAAAATTTATGTATGTATATACTATGTTGATTTGTATAAATATTGGTTTATATCAAATTACTGGAAATAAATGGAGAGAGAGAGAGAGAGAGATCGAGAGAGGAGAGGAAGAGGAGAGGAGGATTTAGAGGAGAGGAGAGAGAGACGAAGACGAGAGAGAGAGAGAGAGAGAGAGTCTTTCCTTAAATAATGTAAAGCAAATATTACATACATCTCCATACCCACAAATACTATTACTACTACTATGGTCATACATATTTCACCAATAAAATTATATATGTCAGTTATTTTCCTTTTTTTTTTTTTTAGTTATCCTACTATGTCAAGTGAGGCCTTCTCCCATACTCAACTGCTCAAGAGATCACAGCATGTATCTATTTTTACATGCATATTATTGATTTTCAAAAGTGAATATTCTCCACTCAAACTGATTTACAATAATTTTACATGTGAATTATTCATTACGTATAACTCATATACTATATGTGCATTGCATTTTTTCAATTATGATTATGATGTTAATGAAGATGATTCACATTAACCTTTCTGTGCGCTTCATATCATAAATCTTACTGCATTTTTTACAACATTAAGCTTGTCACTGCTTCCCTCTGAGCTTGGAATAAATACATCATTCAAAAAACATCAAATATCTTAAATCATAAATTGGGGATGAAAGACAAATGCAGGGTGAAAGCACTTGGACTGGAGCAAGGTAACTCAGAATTGCAGGCCTAGATTTCTGTGATATATAGTACAGATATATTTATTTGAACTGCATGGGCTAGACTTATCAATTTCAGCCAGTGTATGGAACACTAAATATTAAAATTTGCTTGCAAAATTTGGCAATTCTACGGAAGACCTCTGCACATAGATATTACTTATTGCTGAAATATTTAGACTGCACAATATAGAAAAAAAGGGGTATATACTAATAGAGTAAACAACTTGAAAAATTCATCAAAACAATGTGAGGAATTTACAATGGCTGGTGTATATTTTTACAATGAATCCCAAGGGTCTTGTACTGAACATGGCATTCAGCAGAGCTTTTCTTTGTAAAAATGTAAAACTATGGCAGATTTCTCATATAATTTTGGTACATTTCTAACTATCTCACCAGTACCACAGCTAGGGTTGCCAACCATCCTTTATTTCAATTGCTGAAGTATGCTAAAGGTCAAAACAAATGTAACTTTAAAACTAGAAGCTTGTGTAACGGTACGGTCAAAGTATATTCAAACGTGTGTATACATTTAAACCTTAATTTTAAAAATGTGGCTACATTGCTAATTATTGTCCTTTAGGTATTGAAATTTGTCAAGAGTTGGCAACTCTAACTGCATCAGAGCTATACTCCCATTTCTATACTGTTCACAGAGAAAAATTTCATTGATAAACAATAACCTGGTACAGAGGTTTTCCTTTTGAATAACTCACAATTCTTTTGCCTCATACTACCTGCGCATTTCAGTCTGGTCTGCATGCTTTTCAGTAAACAACGGCCCCTAACGAGCCATGAATACATTTTGTTCTCATAAAAGATCACTATAGGGCTTTGTATACCCTCACCTGATTAGCCAGATACAACTGAGGAAACACAGGAGGGCTTTATTAATCACATTCATACAAGAAGAGGCTTAGAAATTATCAAATGAGAAGAGTCTGGGATCAGACTCTTCTAACCTAACCTGGGGAAAGTACCCACCCAGTCTACTGAACAAAAACTGAAAAATATATAGTATATATTTTTATGTTAATAAGTGGCTGTATGAGGCTGGATAACTGAAGCGAACTAAACTGATGCATTACGCTAAAATAACGACAAATCCTTTCCATTCCCAACCTCTTTTTGGGAGGGGGGCTCGGTTAAACGACTAGTTGGCAACCGCCTGGCAGCTCGGGCCAGGCCTTTCGCTAGGCGTATTTTTGGCTACTTCTAGACCCTACAACGAACGATTCATACCCTTTGATTCGTTTCCGATTAACGATTCCTCGTTTCGGGCATAGGCTACGCCCTCGTCGGGGCACGAGGAGACGTTAAAAACCCCGACGAGGTTCCGTCCCGTGCCCTAGAAATACCCCCGGCGGGAGAGACCTCTCCCTACGACACCAGCCATGCCCCACCGAAAGCCTATATAAAAACACCGGTAGTCTGAAGGGCGATCATCTCGTGCCTGCTTTAACTATGACGCCCGACCTGTGCCAAAGCCCGAAAAGCACATCGGGTGCTTGGGTGGGGGGTGGGGGGGACCCGGAGACCCTAATTTTATTTTTACCCGATTTAGTGAGCCTAGGTGTCAGGTACAGTAGTAGGTGGTCTAGTATAATCTAAAGACGAAACGATCGTTAGCGGCAAAAGAGAGGCAAGAGGCGAAAACATCAATGAAAGGCGTCGAGATAGTTACCTTGGCTGTATCTTATGTGTATAATTATCACAAATACAGTACACGATTTGGTACGGATGAACCTTAACTTAGTATCACATGGAGCGGCACTACACACCCGACAGCCACCACAGCGAAACCCATACTGAGGAATACAAATTCCAATACGTAGATCGAACCCTCTTTCGAAACGTATTTGGCAGCTGGCTACCTCCAAAATGGGAGTGAAAATTAATTCACTCATCCAAACGCCTATAAATATTAGTTAAAAGTGAATCACAGCCGTATTTCCAAGTTTGAAGAGAGCGACGTCAGTTTTAGAAGACCTGCGGATATCCCCGCGCGAGTTCTGGTTGAGAATAGGTGCCCAAGCCAGACCTTATTAGGCCAACACGGAAAGGTGAAGAACATAGATAACAAACTAACTGAAGGAAGTCGCTACTAACTCAAGGATATGCTAACTCAAACATTATCAGCGTTCATTGGGACAGGGTGACTCGATTGAAGAAATGACCTTGCCTGCGTATATACTGGTATTTTATTCATTCACGCATTCATATAAATAATTATATATATATATATATTATATATATATATATTCTATATATATATATATATATATATATACACCCACGTTTTTATATATATCTACACGTGCATATTGCCTTATGCACTTGTGTACTTCATAATTTTAGACAGGTGTAGTACCTACAGCAACGGTAGTAGCTAAAAGCATTGCAGTAGTTACTTAGTTTCTTCCAGTTTTATTTTCATAAACAACAGTTACAACTAAAACAATCTTCTCCTTAAAAG
This sequence comes from Macrobrachium nipponense, assembly GCF_015104395.2. Classification (NCBI taxonomy): domain Eukaryota; kingdom Metazoa; phylum Arthropoda; class Malacostraca; order Decapoda; family Palaemonidae; genus Macrobrachium; species Macrobrachium nipponense. Next base: position 67,317,223 of record NC_087215.1, on the reverse strand, counting down.
TTATACATTTTGTCTGTAGTACATCATACCGCCTGGCATTCTCAGCTGACCCATTTACCGAAGTTGGAGAAAAAGAAAAACGCTGACATTCGTTTTTCTTGATTCGTCTGTTCGCTCGTTAAAAAGAGAGAAAAAATGCTACGATTAGCTCCGCGAGTCACTATCTGAACAGTATTAAAATTTCTAAAAGCATTGGACTAAAATATGGTCCTCGACATTAATAAACGAGAAAAAAAGGAACAGGAAGAAAGAAAAAAATTGCCGCTGATTCACAAATAAAAAGTGAAAGTTTAGCTCCGTTCATAATAGCTGAGAGTCTGGTAGGAAACACACTATCGAGTTACCAAACGAGTCACGTCCAAGCAAGCAAGCCAAGAAAGCACCCATTTCAGAAGACTTATATTATTTTTTCTTAATTGACAGCGGCTGCCTCTTGGATTTGTAGGCCTAATAATTCACCACACAATTTTTTTCATTTGCTTGTTTGCTGATTTACTTACTGGCGACAGGAATTAGCATTTTATAGGGCTAGAAATGTCATATATTTAGATATCTATTTTGGTTAGTTCTCTTCTGCAATAAATAGTTATACGCGCCATGTAGCCAGTTAGTCAACTTGTAGACCTAGGCTTAACTACTGTGTTCAAAGACATATATATAGACCTACCGGGTAATTTGTGTTTATCCAAGCATCTCATTAACGTTTTTAAATGAGCAATTATTTACGACGGACAAATAATAATAATAATAATCATTCCAGGCGTGTAAAGCTCCTCTCCTACTTACCTTCAGGTTTCCTTGAGTTGAGTCTAGTGGGCTTCTGCCTTTTAGGGGAATGGATGGGAGCGCTCCGGAGGAAACTCAACCCAAATGGTACTCTCTCTCTCTCTCTCTCTCTCTCTCTCTCTCTCTCTCTCTCTCTCTCTCTCTCTCACTGTGTACGTGCGCACGTGTGTGTTTGTTATCAGTAAAGAAAACTCCTCGAGAAAGAATATCGAGAACCATTTCATCATCTCACAGCGTCGGTCTAAGGACAGGATACGACAGCTTCTGGTCGGTTTATTTTGATGTGCTCAGCCTCCGGGCCGTCAGGAGTATAGAGCGTTAAAAGGCATCGTAATGCTCTTCTTCTGAAGGATCGGAAGATGAAACCACAATAAACATTATCATGAGGGAAAATACGGATTTGGTTGTCTTGGACGTTTCCTGGAAATGAGTGAGGATGAATTTTGTTTTGAATTATCATCTCAGTGAGTAACTTGATTGAGTGAGTATACACGGTCTAGAGTTCTAGGACACCAATACCTCTAGAGTCATAGTAGGACCCAGTAGTTCTCAAGCCATGGGTAGAGAAATCAGTTTTAATGGGTTCCAAAGGAACACGAAAATTATCACGCTTTTGGTATATTTCAGTTACTTAACTCTGAATTCTTCTCATAACTGCAAATTACTCTAATTTACTTATGTAATGTATGTTTATCCTTCCCTCACACCCTCCCTCCTCCTGGTCCCACTAGTTTAGTTTGAAAAGGTTTGAGAACCAATGGTCTAGACCACGGTTGAGTTGTATTACTATACGGATTATATTTGATATAGAATCCGTGTGTCACTGTGCAATCGTCTACTAGTCCGCCCTGTTTTGAGAGAGAGAGAGAGAAGACCGAGAGATGACATTGACTGAGAGAGGGTGCGAGATCGAGGGAGAGAAGGAGAGAGAGAGAGAGAGAGAGAGAGAGAGAGAGATTGGTGATACTATTGCAAATTCATCAATATTAGGGAGCAATTCGCACCCAAACTCCTAGGAAGGAATCATACGAAAAAAAAAAAAAAAAAAAAAAAAAAACTATTCGTACCGTCTGCGTTGTGCCATCCAAGGCACTCTGTAACGGCACAAGAAAAAGAAAACAAAAGGTAAAAAGACTTAAAAATGATTAGAACTCAAAGCTTAACTGTCCGAATGGAAAGTAAAAGTACAGACGATGTGAGAAGTAATAGAGATAGAATATCGCGAATGAACCAGGCAAGAGGTCTCGGAGTGAGACTAGGAAGCTCTTGCTCTTATAGAACGGAATGTTTAAGCTTGATAAACTGGGATACATAGACCTATAGATGAAAAGTATGAGTGTTCCATTGTCATTAATAATGTAATTTTCAGCTGGTAGTGACTTCCGTAACTCTTCAGGACTTACGGTATTTTTTATTCGAAATCAACTTGGTAGCTTAGTGGATAGGTCTAAATTACCTGTGTCAAACCACCTAAAATTATAGGTTTGAATCTTTGCCGGGGCGTATGTACTTATCGTAAATAATCAAATGATTCACTCTTAATAACAGAAGTTTTCTCAAACTCCACGGAAGGAATCCTCTTCATTCTAATGCACTCATATAAATGAAAGGTGTTAATTTCAACTTCATTATAAAAAAATCCACGTCTACGAAATTTGATACAACGGCTTTGGCGGGATGCATCGTCGGTGTCACCTTACAAAATCTTATAACACTTCGGCTCACCCTAATAACTGTTCCGTGAAATCAACAGGTTACGGATACCTTGAGCTCGTGATTAGGGTGCTGAGGACAAGTTCTTAAAAAGTGCCAAAGAGGGACGGCTTCAAGTCACGCACTTCTCTCTGCAACAACCTCTCTAACTTCCGTGAACTTAGAGGCTATAACTTCTCTAACTTCCGTGAACTGAGAGACTTCAGTAGGCTAGTTGGTCATTTCTAACTTCAAATTACACTTGTTTTTCTCTTTCTCTTTAGACGGTAGGGTCGTTCGTTCGACAACTTAGGACTACCTACAAAAACAGTTTCAAGAATTAAACGGCTGCTCGCCTTCTTTCAGTTGCTAGTGCCATTGTTTGACAGAAATTTAACTGTGGTCCTTAGTACGTTTTCTCTTTTACGTTAGCGGGTTAGACCATTTTGTTCATCTCATCTATCAGTTTATTTGTCTTTCGCTAATAGTTGCTCAATCTGACACATGGGCGATTGCCACAGATGCTGTTTGCCAAGATTTAATTCGGTCTAGTTTGCCTCCATAAAGTAAACAATCGCAATGAGAATAATAGGTCCCGCAATTATCAACGATTCGGCGGACACTGTGTACACATGGTTGCAATTAAGTCAAGGTCGTCTCAAATAATCTAAAAAAAAGTTATTTCTTTTAACTTAACTTCAATAAATGCTGGGACAAATGTGATCAAGATTGCCGGTACGTTAGGGCTATCCCAAGTTTCCCTGACAGAATTTCTCATGATTGCAGGAAAGTCAGGGTTGTAAGGAGCTTTCAAAAGAAAAGTTCATTTCTGATATGGTACTAAACATCCCGTTATTGCAGTGAAGTCACAGACCAACCACCCAACCCAGTCTACCAAACAAGAAGACTTTCTTATAAAACGGGTGACGAAGTTTTCCACGACTGCTGGGCCACAAAAACACGCATCTCCAACATGGGGCCAAGTTTCCCATGACTGCAGGGAACCCTACCCCTCATTCCGCCCCCCACAACTTTCCCGTGAATTGAGGACTTTCTATTATGGGATAAGTTACCCAAGCTAATGGAAAGGAAGTTCTGGTCAAGAAGCATGCGTTGCAAAAGCTCAATTCTTTCCCCGACAGGAAGTAAGAGTATCGCAGAGGTAGACCGATCCTCGTGACTCGCAAGAATTTTGAGACGGGTAAAGTTATCTAACTGAACTCAAACACCGGCTGAAGAGGGATATGACGTTCCCCATGAGGAGAGAGAAGAGAGATGAGCGGACTACGGAGGGAGGACCGTGTAGAGAGAAGAGCGAGAGAGAGAGAGAGAGAGAGAGAGAGTTAAACGTCAAAAACAGGGGAATCCAAGCAATTAATCTGCCGTCTTTATAGGTCTAAAACCAGATGTCTCTGCTAGTGGGTGGCAAAGTTAATCAAACAATGCAACTGTCATACACATGAAACCGGTCTGTTGTTATGGTGGGAAGCCATATTCACGTGCAATAAATCTAAGTTTGTAGGATACAATGCAGCTATAAAATGTACCTATAGGCCAATAAGGGCAAGATTTTTACCCGATGCTTCATTCAACGGAGAAGGTAAGTCGTACGAAGAAGCTCTTATCGACTGGTTCAGTTATACTTGCGGTAATCGACGCTTTACGGTTGGCTATCTCTTTAAATGATTCCCCCACCCCCCTCTCTGTCTCTGTCTCTGTCTGTCTCTCTTCTTCTTCTTCTTCTTCTTCTTCTTCTTCTTCTTATGCGTGTCGAATTTCCTAAAGTCCGCATAATATCATCATATTGCTCTGTATTTAGACTCAAGTCTTATGTATTTCAGAGATGTGTACATCAGGAAACACTTTATATATATATATATATATATATATATATATATATATATATATATATATATATATATATATATATATATACATATAGGTGATCTGAGTGAATACCAAAGTCGGTATATTACAAAGTTCATACTGATTTGCCGTGACATGGAGAAAGAACTGGTCTACTTGCATAAACCTGTGCTAGTATGAAAGTTATTTTTTTGCCATTAAACTAAATGCCAGCTCTTTCTACTAACTCTCTCTAGATGAAATTAACATTTCTGAGTAAGACGTGTGAATTTCATCACTGAACTGGATAAAAACATGATGCCAGATGTTTATTAATGGAACTGCTTCAGATTCTCGTGCATTCCTTGACAGATCGAATCATGATCTAATTTTGTTTGAACGAAAATAAAAATCCTACAAAACAATCAATGTAAAATAAAGTCTTTTGAAGATAATGAACATCGACTCGGAGGTCACTCTTCTAAGTGAGTCAGCCGAGTACTATATGTCGGTCTAGGGCTCGCAAGAGACTCTGCAAACTGACTCAGCCGATTAGAAAGAGGTCTAGAACTAGAATGCGACTCTCCAAACTGACTCACGAGAGTTCAATAGGTCTAGGGCTGGCAAAAGACTCTCCAAACTGACTCAGCCGATTACAAACACTGACTCAGCCGAGTTTAATAGGTCTAGGGGTCGGGGGGCGACTCGCCGCACCGAAGGATATTGGCTGAAGGTTATGCACATTGGACCAACAGAAGGGTAGGCGGATCTGTGACGTCATTCAGGGGAACAGACAGAAATAGCTTAGATATTTCTGTCCTGACTGCAATGTCTTTTAGCGGGGGACAGGATCACCGCCGATAGTACTATTACTTCTTCAGTCTCTCTCTCTCTCTCTCTCTCTCTCTCTCTCTCTCTCTCTCTCTAGATCGTGACTGATTCGTTTTCAGGATAAGGTTGTGTTCAAAGAAATATTATTTGTGTTTAGTTCCACGAACTGAATATACGCATTTGTATTTTTCCAGTCGTTCAGAGTGTCACGGAAAAATATACGCAGTAAATGTGCAGTATACAAAACTCTGTGCGTATATATTACATGCAGTACAAACCCACACACCCACCCACATACAAACAAACACACACACACACATATTTATATATATATATATATATATATATATATATATATGTATATATATATATATATATATATATATATATATATATATATATGCTTAAAAAATCACAGTGAATGCACGTCAGTAATTCTATATATGCATAATACACGTTTGTATAGCTCCACACACGTAGTTACAGTATGTTTGTATAAATCCAAATGTGTATATAACACACGTTTGTACAAGTCCATACATGTATAGTATAATACATGTATGTATAATGTGTGTGTATAAATCCGTATACGTACGTATGATACACGTTCATATAAATCCATATATGTATAGTATGATAGACATCTGTACAAATCCATACATGTATTATAATGTTTATATAAATCCATATACGTATGTATAATACACGTTTGTATAAATCCATACATGTATAGTATACTACACATCTGTATAAATTCATACATGTAGTATAATGTGTTTGTATAAATCCATCCACGTATGTATAATACACGTTTGTATAAATTCATACCCGTATGCATAACACACTTTTGTATAAATCCATACCCGCATGTATAATACACGTTTGTATAAATTCATCCACGTATGTATAATACAAGCGTGCACACAAAATAGACTATACACATATATATAATACCTGTTTGTGTAATACACGTTTGTATAAATCCATACAATACACGTCTGCACGTATGCAACTCTACACAGCTACACAGTGCCACGCAGCACCGTTCCCCCGGCCGTCTAATTTAAAGGCCCTCGTCACCCTTGACTGAGCAAAGAAACATCAAACGCTGCTGCTGGTTCCTTTAATTGGTCAAAGGTGGGCAGCAGATGACTCAAGATTTCGAAATTAGAAATCTATCCGGATGCAAGTAAGTGAGTACAGGCATTCTTCGCTATTTCTCTCGTTGGATTCATTATGGAATAAAGGTTACGTTAGGTTTGTGCCGACCTATATATATATATATATATATATATATATATATATATATATATATATATATATATATATATATATATCTAGCACATACCTAGAGTAACCTTTATTCCATAATGAATTCAACGAGAGAAAAAGCGAAGAAAGCCAGGTGAAGAAATTTTTTTTTTCATTAGCTAGTAGTAAATTTTTTAATAAAACTTCGTACGTACGTACATACATACATATATACCACAGGGGTAAATTGAATAAGAAATGACGGTTTATGTAACAGATGGTTATATTTATTTCAATAAGACTAGGGAATGAAAAAAATATCTCCCTTAATAAAACAACGCAAATATCTTTGAATGAAAATCTTTAAAAAAAAGTTAATTACGGAGTTGACAAGCAAAAAAAAAAAAAAAAAAAACAATCGAAGAAAAACGCAAAAATGAATGAAGCCAAAGGACGAATAAAATATAAACCGGTTTCACCAACAGGTGAGATCCACAGCCACCCGATTTCTGCGGCCATCAATAACACCTCGAGATGGAGACGGCCCATTAAAACGAGAGCTATATCAATATTTGCAGGTCCCTCGCGTGCGGGGCCCCTCGGGGTGGAGGGGGGGGGGGGGGGGGGGGGGGGGAGGAATGGTATTCGTCAAGTCTTGTCTGATAACACGCAACTTCTGCTAGAGATGGAAGCACCCATCTCTCTCTCTCTCTCTCTCTCTCTCTCTCTCTCTCTCTCTCTCTCTCCTGCCAACAACTATCCTTATCCCCACATCTTCTCTGTATACCTTTCATCCTCCTCCACCACCCACATTCTCTCTCTCTCTCTCTCTAGCCCACCCCTATCCTTCAAGCTTCACCCATGCAGAGCTCTGCAGGGGTGGGGAGGTGGGTTGGGGGAGGGGAGGTTACAAATCAAGCCAGCCAGCCAGCAGTCATGAATGCAAACGGGTAAACGAGCCTATAAAACTCCGTAAACACCCAAGAAGCAAGAGCGAGGCGGAAGATCTCGAAAGAAGAAGAAGAAGAAGAAGAAGAAGACGAATGTTGCAGTGACGTATGAGTGTACGAAGGGGAATATATAGGATTATCCCTGGAGACGTTCGTGACACGAAAGATAAATTGGAATTATGCGAGGAAAGCGAATTCTTGGAGTGATGTTAAACAACAATCAAGTCTGGTGTAAAATTAGACTAAAGGGAGAGAAGGTAGAATGAAGTTTAGAGTAATTGAGAATTAAATAACCAAGAATTCATAACCATATAAAAAAAATGAAGGAGAAAAACTGAGAATTCGGAGAGCGAACGATAACAATACCAAACGTAACAGATTGCAGATAAATAACAGACCGCAAACACATGTCAACGATGGTCCTCCCCAAGGAAAACAAATGTCGTGTCGCATGGCAGCAATGGGAGAGAAGCTACGAGGGTAATTGTGAAGCCTCCTCCCTCCTCCCCCACACCGTATCCCCACCCCCACAACCCCTACACACATACACACACACACGCACACACACAAGCTAATTCCCGAATTGCAGAAGTTACATCACGCAAATTTCGACATCGCTGACTGCACCAGAGAGATAGGAGGGCATGAAAGGAAGCCATCTGAATACAGGGTCACTTCAGGTTCTTGGAAAAGGACAATGATAGCCTGCTGGATGCACTACAGTCTAGATCGTACGAAATACATCTCGGTTATTAAGTCTAGAATCTCCTATTGGCGCTGGAATCTAAGGAATGAGGTTTTACGGTCTAGATCGTAGACAATAGATCGACGTTAGTCTAGAATCTCCTTTTGGCGCTGGAATATAAGCCATGAGGTTTTCCAGTCTAGATCGTAGAAAACAGATCCCAGTTACTATGTCTAGAATCTCCTTTAGGTGCTGGAATATAAGCTATGAGGTTTTTCAGTCTATATCGTAGAAAACAGATCTCAGCCACTAAGTCTAGAATCTCCTTTAGGTGCTGGAATATAAACCACGAGGTTTTTCAGTCTATATCGTAGAAAACAGATCTCAGCCACTAAGTCTAGAATCTCCTTTAGGTGCTGGAATATAAACCATGAGGTTTTTCAGTCTAGATCGTAGAAAACAGATCTCAGCCACTAAGTCTAGAATCTCCTTTTGGTGCTGGAATATAAACCATGAGGTTTTTCAGTCTATATCGTAGAAAACAGATCTCAGCCACTAAGTCTAGAATCTCCTTTAGGTGCTGGAATATAAGCCATGAGGTTTTTCAGTCTATATCATAGAAAACAGATCGCAGTCAATAAGTCTAAAATCTCCTTTGGTAATGAAACATAAGCTATGAGGTTTTACACTATAGATTGTAGAAAACAGGTCGCAGTCAATAAGTCTAGAATCTCCTTTTGGTGCTGGAATATAAGCCATGAGGTTTTTCAGTCTAGATCGTAGAAAACACATCTCAGTCACTAAGTCTAGAATCTCCTTTTGGTGCTGGAATATAAGCCATGAGGTTTTTCAGTCTAGATCGTAGAAAACAGATCTCAGTCACTAAGTCTAGAATCTCCTTTGGTGATGGAAATATAAGCCATGAGGTTTTACAGTCTAGATTGTAGAAAACAGGTCGCAGTCACTAAGTCTAGAATCTCCTTTTGGTGCTGGAATATAAGCCATGAGGTTTTACAGTCTAGATCGTAAAAAACAGATCGCAGTAAGTCTAGAATTTCCTACAAGACATGAGGTTTTACAGGCTAGATAGCAGAAAATAGACCCCAGTTACTAAATCTATTTTCCTTTGGTGCTGGAGGTTTTATTAAACCGAAAAGATGTGTTAATTCTGCGCCATTTATTGATTTTTAATATCTAGATATGAAAAAATATGGTAGAAGAAACGTATATTATTTTAAATATTATTATTACTGGTAAAGCTTCCAGTAACCATATTTGGTAAAAATAAAAAAAGATACTGAAAGAAACAAAAGGTAAAGTTGAAAAGTAAGAAGATTATTGAATAAATTAATGTCAATAACAGTCAAGACGATGTTACTCTTGTTGAGTAAGAGCATTGGTGAGTGAAACCACTATGTTAGATTTAAACGGTGCTGACAACACATGTGCTTTTAACACCTGTATACAGATGTGCAACTACGGTTATTTTTACACTGCACACACACAAACCCATATTTATATACTCCTGTGTGTGCGTATTATATATATATATATATATAGATATATATATATATATATATATATACATACATATATACACACACACACACACACACATATATATATATATATATATATATATATATATATATATATATATATATATGATTACCTATACAGTAATAAGTACATTCATACAGAGAGAGAGAGGAGAGAGAGAGAGAGAGAGAGAGAGAGAGAGAGAGACGCAAGGCAAGGCAAAATTATCTCCTATGCCCCGCCAGTTGATATACTCGATAAAACTCACAACCGCGGAGAAAAAAGAAAAAAACCCCTCAGTAATTCAGTTTAAACAATATATAATCCCAAGTTAAAAAAAAAAAAAAAAAAAATCCCCTTAGACGCTGACGGAACAGAAGTCAAGTCTCGTTTTCGCAGCTTGTTTTGGAAGTGAAACGTATAATAAATAATCATTCCTGGAAAGCGGATATTACGAAGTCGATGTATCATCATCATCATCATCATCATCATCATCATCATCCCCCCGAGTAAAATGATTAATAAAATGATTATCTGCCTCGCGAAGTTGCCCGAAATAATGATTGGCGCTGACGCCCGCCTTTGTTCCACCGACGGACTGCGAAAAAGGCTTCTCGCTTCGCTGGCGCCACTCTACCGTTCTGGGAAGGAAGAAGAAGAAGAAGACATTATTGACAGGCTACTGTGGCTTAGTAGTACCACTACTACTGCTTACTACTGGTAGTAATCAGGTTGCTACTGCTGCTTCCGAATTTGCTGCGCTGGACGCGCAAGCAACTGTGACTGCGTGCTACTGATACTGCGTGCTTATAGTACTTTCGTAGCTTCTGCTGGACTAGATAGACTGCTGTGACAACTGCTGTAGTAGTACTATTACTGTTACTACTACTGCTTACTGCTGTTAATTAGGTTGCAACTGCTGCTGCTGCTGTCACTTCTGCTCATGATAGGCTACTGTGACTAATGTGAATACTAGCTACTATTACTGCTGCTGATCAGGTTGCTACTGCTGCTGCTCTCACCTCTGCTCATGATAGGTCACAGCGACTATTGCTACTACTATTCCTGCTTACTACTGCTGATCAGGTTGTTCCTGCTGTCGCCGCTTCTGCTTTTCTTTCCAGGCCACTGTGACTACTGCTACTGCTACTGCTGCTTACTTACACAGGTTGCCATTACTACTGCCACTTCTGCTCTTAACAAGTCAGTGTGACTACCACTGTTGCTACTGTTACTGCTACTGCTGCCGCAGTTAAGATTCTCATCAACCGTGCATCTAATGTCTAGGCCAGTCCCTTACGACGCCCCTGATTGGCTGTTGATAAGCCAATCACAAGGCTGGAAACTGTCTCTCGAGAGAGTTCACGTAGTCAGGATGTATCCGTCTCTCCTGAGGGATAAGTCTTTCAAAAGTATCCCTCAGGAGAGGTGGAACTTACGGCCCGCCTATGTGAACTCTCAAGAGAGACTAAGGAGAGTTTCCAGCCCTGTGATTGGCTTATCAAGAGCCAATCAGGAGCGTCGTAAGGGACTGGCCTAGGCATCGGATGGACGGTTGATGTGAATGTACTATAGTAATTCTGGATATTGCTTGGACCATGCTAGTAAAACTACTAGCACTACCACTACTGTTAATAATAGTAATAGATACTCCAGTGGCTGTGATACTAATACTTATAAAGGACACTTTGAATGTCAGTGGTCATATATTATTACATAG